>NW_027202460.1:3687500-4149102 GCF_024711535.1 Dipodomys merriami | reverse complement strand
CTTCTTCTTCTTCTTCTTCTTCTTCTTCTTCTTCTTCTTCTTCTTCTTCTTCTTCTTCTCCTTCTCGTTCTTCTTCTTCTTCTTCTTTCTTCTTCTTTCTTCTTCTTCTTCTTCTTCTTCTTCTTCTTCTTCTTCTTCTTCTTCTTCTTCTTCTTCTTCTTCTTCTTCTTCTTTCTTCTTCTGCTGCTGCTGCTGCTGCATCTGCTGCTGCTTCTACTTATGCTTCTGCTTCTGCTTCTGCTTGTTATTCTGCTTCTCCTTCTGAGGGTTAGTGTTAGGATTAAGGTTAGGGTTATGGTAAGGCTGAGGATGAGGGTGAGGGTAAATCTGAGTGTTAGTGTTTGTGTTAGGGAAAGGGTCAGGTTTAGGGCTAGGGGTAGGTTGAGGTTGAGGTTGAGGGTGAGGGTTATGGTGAGTGTTAGGGTGAGGGTTAGAGTTAGGATTAGGTTTATGGTTAGGGTTAGGCTGAGGGTGAGGTTGAGATTTAGGGTTAGGGTTAGGTTGAGGGTTAGTTTTATGGTAAAGGTTAGTGTTAGGGGTAGTGGTATGGTGAGGGAGGGTGAGGGTGAGGGTGAGGGTTAGGGTTAGGGTAAGGGTTAGGGTGAGGTTTAGAGTTAGGATTAGGTTTAGGTTTAGGGTTAGGCTGAGGATGAGGGTGAGAGTAAGGATGAGGGTTAGGCTTATTGTGAGGGTTTGGTAGAGTGTGAGGGTTAGGATTAGGGTGAGGGTTAGGGTGAGTGTGAGGGTAAGGATTAGGGTGAGGGTTAGGGTGAGTGTGACGGTTAGAGTTAGGGGGAGGGTTATGGTGGGGGTTAGTGTTAGGGTTAAGGTGAGGGTGAGTGTGAGGTTTAGGATTAGGTTTAGATGAGGGGTAGGATTAGGGTGAGGGTTAGGGATAGTGTTAGGGTTAGGGTGAGGTTGAGGATGAGGGTTAGGGTAAGGGTTAGGGTTAGGGTGAGGGTTAGGGTGCGTGCTAGTGTGAGGGTAAGGGTTATGGTTAGGGTGAGGGCTAGTGTGAGAGTGAGGGTTACTATTAGTGTTAGGTTTAGGGTGAGGGTTAGGATTAGGGTAAGGGTTAGGGATAGGGTTAGGGTTAGGGTTATCATGAGGGTTAAGTTTAGGGTTAGGGTGAGGGTTACAGTGAAGAGTAGGGTTGCGGTTAGGGTGAGGGTAAGGATTAGGGTGAAAGTTAGGGGGAGAGTGAGGGTTAGGGTTAGCGTGAGTGTTATGGTGAGTGTTAGTGTGAGGGTTAGGGTTAGGGTTACGATTAGGGTGAGGGTGAGGGTTAGGATTAGGTTTAGGGTGCGCGTTAGTGTGAGGGTGAGGGTTAGGTTTAGGATGAGGGTTCGGTTTAGGGTTAGGATTATAGGTAAGGAGAGCTTTAGGGTGAGGGTTAGAGTGAGGGTCAGGTTGAGGGTGAGGGTAAGGTTTAGGGTGAGGGTTAGTGTGAGGGTGAGTGTTAGGTTTAGTATTAGGGTTAGGGTTCAGGTGAGGGTTAGGGTTAGCGTTACGTTTTGGGTGAGGGCTAGTATGAGGGTGAGGGTTAGGGTTGGGGTTAGTGATAGGGTGACTATTAGGGTTAGTGTTAGGGTTAGGGTGAGCGATAGACTGAGGGGTAGGGTTAGATTAGAGTTAGGGTAAGGGTTAGGGTTAGGGTGAGGGTTAGTGTGAGGCTTACGGTGAGGGTTAGGGTGAGAGTTAGGGCGAGGGTTAGGGTTAAGGTTATGGTGAGGGTTAGGGTTAGTGTGAGGGTTAGTGTTAGGATTAGGTTTAGGGTGAGGTATAGGTTTAGGGTAAGGGTTAGGGTGAGGGTTAGGGTGATATGGAGGGTTAGGTTTCCCGTGAGTATTACGGTTAGTGTTAGGGTGAGGGTTAGGGTTACGGTTAGGGTAAGGATTAGGGTGAGGATTAGGGTGAGGGTGAGGTTTAGGGTCAGGGTTAGGGTGAGCTTTAGGGTTAGGGTGATGTTTAGGGTGAGGGGGAGGGTTGGGTGAGGGGGAGGGCTTGGGTAAGGGTAAGGGTTAGGCTGTGGATGAAGGTTAGTGTTAGGGTGAAGGTTAGGGTGAAGGTGAGGGTTAGGGTGAGGGTGAGGGTTAGGGTTAGGTTTAGGGTGAAGGTTAGGGTGACGGTAAGGGTTAGAGTAAGGATTAGGGTGAGGGGTATTGTTAGGGTTAGGGTGAGGGTTAGGGTTAGTGTGTGGGTTATGGTTATGGTTATGGTTATGGTTAGGGTGAGAGTTAGGGTGAGAGTGAGGGGTTGGGTTAGCATGAGTGTTATGGTGAGTGTTAGGCTTAGGGTTAGGTTTAGGGTGAGGGTGAGTATTAAGGGTAGGGTTAGGGTTAGGGTAAGTGTTAATGTGAGAATGAGGGTTAGGGTTAGCTTTAGAGTTAGGCTGACGGTAAGTGTTAGGTTGAGGTTTAAAGTGAGGGAGAGGTTTAGCATTAGAGTTAGGGTTAGGGTGAGGGTTAGGGTGAGGCTTAGTTTTAGGGTTAGGTTTAGGGTGGGTATGAGGTTTAGGGTTAGGTTTAGGGTGAGAGTTAGGAATAGGGTGAGGGTAAGGGATACGTTTAGGGTGAGAGTAAGGTGGAGGATGAGAGTTAGGGTTAGGGTTAGTGTTAGTGTTAGGGTGAGGGCTAGTGTGAGGGTGAGGGTTAGGATTAGGGTGAGGGCTAGTGTGAGGGTGAGGGTTAAGGTAAGTGTTATGTTTAGGGTGAGGGTTAGGATTGGGCTGAGGGTTATGAATAGGGTTAGGGTTAGGGTTAGGATGATGGTTAGGTTTAGGTTTAGGGTGAGGGTTAGAGTGAGGGGTAGGGTTACATTTAGGGTGAGTGTAAGAGTTAGGGTGAGAGGTAGGGTGAGAGTGAGGTGTAGGGTTAGCGTGAGTGTTATGGTGTTATGGTTAGGGTTACGATTAGGGTGAGGGTGAGTGTTAGGGTGAGGGTTGGGGTAAGGGTTAGGGTGAGTGTGAGGGTTAGGGTTAGGTTAGAGTTAGGTTTAAGATTAGGCTGAGGGTGAGGGTGAGGTTGAGGGTGAGGGTAACGGTTAGGGTTAGGTTTAAGGTGAGGGCTTGGGTGAGGATGAGGGTTTATGGTGAGGGTGAGTGTGAGGGTGAGGGTTTTGATACGTAAGGATTATGGTTAGGGTTAGAGTGAGGATTAGGATGAGGGTGAGTGTTAGGGTTAGGGTTAGGGTTAGGGTTAGGGTTAGGGTGAGGGTTAAGGTTAGGGTGATGTTTAGGGTGAAGGTGACTGTTGGATGAGTGTGAGGGTTCAGGTGAGGGTGAGGGTTAAGGTGTGGGTGAGGGGTAGGGTGACAGTTAGGGTTAGGGTGACGGTGAGGTTTAGGGAGATTGTGAGGGTTAGTGTTAGGTTTAGGGTGAGGGTTAGGGTTAGAGTGAGGGTTAGGGTGAGGGGTAGGTTTAGGGTTAGTGTGAGGGTTAGGGTGAGAGTGAGGGTTAGGTTTAGCATTAGGTTTAGGGGGAGGGTTAGGGTGATGGTTAGGGTTAGGTTTAGGGTTAGGGTAAAGGTGAGGGTGAGGATAAGGGTTACTGTTAGGGTGAGGGTTAGGGTTAGGGTGAGGGTTAAGGTTAGGATTAGGCTGAGGGTGAGGGTCAGGATGAGGGTTAGGGTGAGGGTGAGGGTTAGAGTAAGGGTTAGGGTGAGGGGTGTGTTTAGGGTTATGGTGAGGATTAGGGTTAGTGTGAGGGTTAGGATTAGGTTTAGGGTTAGTGTGAGAGTAAGGGTTAAGGTGAGGGTTAAGATGATGAAGGTCAAGGTGAGGGTAAGCATTAGGTTTAGGTTGAGGGTTAGGGTGAGGGTGAGGGTTAGGGTAAGTGTTAGTGTGAGTGTTAGGGTGAGGGTGAGAGTTAGGGTTAGGGTGAGGCTTAAGATTAGGTTGAGGGTTAGGGTTAGGGTTAGGGTGAGGGGGAGAGTGACATTTAGGATTAGGTTTAGGTTTAGGGTGAGGTTGAGGTTAGGGCGAGCGTGAGGGTTTGGGTGAGGGTGAAGGTTAGGGTGTGGTTGAGGTTTAGGGTTAGGGTGACGGTTAGGGTGATGGTGAGTGTTAGGGTAATGATTAGTGTTAGGGTTAGGGTTAGCTTTGCGGTGAGGGTCAGTGTTAGGGTTAGGGTGAGGGTGAGCGTTAGGGTGAGAGATAGGTTTAGGGTTAGGGTAAGGGTTAGTGTGAGGATTAGGGTTAGGGGAAGCTTTAGAATTATGGTGAGGGTAAGTGTTAGGGTTAGGTTTAAGATGAGCGTGAGGTTTAGGGTTAGGGTGAGGGTTAGGGTTAAGGTTAGGTTTAGGGTGAGGTTTAGATTTAGGGTTAGGCTGAGGGTTAGGATTAGGGTGAGGGTTAGGTTTAGGGTTAGGGTTAGGATGAAGTTGAGGATGAGGATAAAGGTTAGGTTTAGGGTTAGATTTAGGGTGAGGGTGAGGTGTAGGGTTAAGATTAGATTTAGGGTAAGGGTTAGGCTGAGGGTGAGGGTCAGGGTGAGGGTTAGCGCTAGGTTGAGGGTTAGGGTTAGGATGAGGGTCAGGTTTAGGGTTAGGGTTAGGATGAGGGTTCGCGTTAGGTTTAGGGTAATACTTAAGGTGAGCTTTAGGGTGAATGTTAGGGTGAGGGTGAGTGTTAGGTCTAGCATTAGGGTTAGGGTTCAGGTGAAGGTTAGGGTTAGGGTTAGGGTTCGGGGGAGGGCTAGTATGAGGGTGAGGGTTAGGGTTGGGGTTAGGGATAGGGTGACTATTAGGGTTAGTGTTAGTGTTAGGGTGAGCGTTAGACTGAGGGGTAGGTTTAGGTTAAGGTTAGGGTGAAGGTTAGTGTGAGGGTTACGGTGAGGGTTAGGGTAAGGGTTAGGGTGAGGGTGAGGGTTAAGGTTAAGTTAAGGGTTAGGGTTAGTGTGAGGCTTAGGGTTAGGATTAGGGTTAGGGTGAGGTCTAGGGTGAGGGTGAGTGTTAGGGTTAGGCTTAGGGTGAGGGTTAGTGTTCGGGTTAGGATTCGGGTTAGAGTGAGGGGTAGGGTTATGTTTAGGTTGAGGGTAATGTTTAGTGTGAGGGTTAGGGTTAGGGTTAGGGTTAGTGTGAGGGTAAGGTTTAGGGTGAGGTTTAGGGTTAGGGTGAGGGTTAGGGTTAGTGTTAGGGTGAGGGTGAGGGTGAGGGTGATGGTTAGGATTAGGTTTAGGTTTAGGGTGAGGGTGAGGGTGAGGGTCAGGTTTAGGATAAGGGTTAGGTTTAGGGTTAGGATTAGGGTGAGGGTGATGGTTAGGGTGAAGTTTAGGTTTATGGTGAGGGTTAAGGTTAGGGTTAGGGTGAGGGTTAAAGTTAGGGTGATGTTTAGAGTGAAGTTGAGGGTTAGGGTGATGGTCAGGGTTCGGGTGAAGTTGAAGGTTAGGGTGAGGGTGAGAATTAGGATTAGGGTGACGGTTAGGGTCATGGTGAGGGTTAGGGATATGGGTAGGGTTAGCATTCCTGTGAGGTTTAGGGTTATGGTTAGGGTTAGGCTGAGGGTAAGGGTGAGGGTTAGGGTTAGGGTTAGGGTTAGTTTGAGGATTAGGATTATCGTTAGCTTTACAGTTCAGGTGAGGGTAAGTGTTAGGGTGAGGTTTACAGTGGGGGCGACATTTAGCATTAGAGTTAGTGTTAGGGTGATGATTAGGGTCAGGATTAGGGTTAGGGTTAAGATTAGGCTGATTGTGAGGTTTATGGTTAGGTTTAGGGTGAGGGTTAGGATTAGGGTGAGGGTTAGGGATAGTGTTATTGTTAGGGTGAGGTTAAGGGTGAGGGTGAGGGTTAGGGTTAGCGTTAGGATTAGGGTTAGGGTTAGGATTAAAGTTAGGGTTATGGCTAGTTTGAGGGTGAGGGTGAGGGTGAGGGTTAGGGTTAGGGTGAGGGTTAGGGTTAGGGTTAGGGTGAGGTTTTGCTTAGGTTGATGTTTAGGGTGAGGGTGAGTGTTGGGTGAGTGTGAGGTTTCGGGTGAGGATGAGGTTTAAGTTTTGGCTGAGGGTTAGGGTTAGGGCGAGGGGTAGGGTGACCATGAGGGTTAGGGTGAGGTTTAGGATGAGGTTTAGGATTAGGGAGAGGATGAGTTTGAGGGGTAGGTTTAGGGTTTGTGTGAGGGTTACGGTTAAGGTTAGGCTTAGGGATATTTTGAGGATAAGGGTTAGGGTGAGGGTTAAGGAGAGGGTGAGGGTTAGGGTTAGCATTAGGTTTAGTGGGAGGGTTAGGGGGAGGGTTAATGTAAGGTTTAGGTTTAGGGTAACGGTGAAGGTGAGGGTAAGGGTTAGTGTTAGAATGAGGGTTAGGTTTAGGGTGAGGGTTAGGGTTAGGGTTATGGATAGGGTGAGGGTGAGGTTGAGGGTTAGGATTTGGGTTAGTGTTAGGGTGAGGCTGAGGGTAAGGGTTAGGTTTAGGACTAGGGTTAGGTTTAGGGTTAGGCTTAGAGTGAGGTTGAGTGAGAGGATAAGGTTTAGGGTTATCGTTTTGGTGAGGGTTAGTGTTAGGGTTAGTGTGAGGTGAGGGTTAGGGTGAGGGTTAGAGTTAGGGTTAGGGTTAGGGTTAGTGTGAGGATTAGGGTTTGGTTTAGCGTTAGAGTTAGGGTGAGGTTAAGTGTTAGAATGAGGTTTAGGGTGAGGGTGAGGTTTAGGGTTAGCGTTAGGGTTAGGGTGAGCGTTAAGGTGAAGGTTAGTGTTTGGGTTAGGGTGAGGGTGAGGGTGAGGGTTAGGGTGAGGGTTAGGGTTAGGGTGAGGGTTAGGTTTAGGGTTAGGGTTAGGTTGAGGATTAGGGATAGGGTTACGGTGAGGGTTCCGGTTAGGGTAAGGTTTAGAGTTAGGGTTAGAGTTCAGGTGGGGGTGAGGGTTAGGGTTAGGGTGAGGGTAAGGGTTATTGTGAGGGTTAGGGTGAGGGTGAGTGTTATATTTAGCATTAGAGTTATGGTGAGGGTGAGGGTTAAGGTTAGGGTAGGGGGTGGGTGAGGGCTAGGGTGAGGGTGAGGGTTAGGGTTAGGGTTAGGGATAGGGTAAGGATTAGGTTTAGGGTTACGGTTAGGGTTAGGGATAGGTTGAGGGTGAGGGTGAGGTTTAGTGTTAGGATTAGGGTTAGGGTTAGGGTTAGGCTGAGGATGAGGGTTAGGGTGAGGATGAAAGTTAGGGTTACGTTTACCTTTAGGGTGAAGGTTAGGGTGAGGGTTAGAGTTAGGGTAAGGCTAAGGGTGAGATTGAGGGTCTGGGTCAGGGTTAGTGTTAGGGTTAGGGTGAGCGTGAATGTGAGGAGTAGGGTTAGGGTGAGGATGTGGGTTAGGGTTAGGGTTAGGGTACGGGTAAGTGTGAGGGATCGGGTTAGGAATAGTGTTAGGGTTAGGATTAGGCTGAGGATGAGGTTGAGAGTGAGGGTGAGGGTTAGGAGTAGGGTTAGGATGAGGGTTAGTGTTAGTGTGAGTGTTTTGTTGAGGGTGAGGGTAAGGGTTAGGGTGAGGTTTAGGGTGAGGGTGAGGGTTAGGGTTAGGGTTAAGGTGAGGGTTATAGTGAGGTTTAGGGTTAGGGTCAGGGTTAGGGTGAGGGTTCGGGTGAGGCTGAGTGTTAGGGTTAAAGTGAGGTTAAGGGTTAGGGTGAGGGTTAGGGTGATGGTGAGTGTTAGATTTACAGTTAGGGTTAGGTTGAGGGTGAGGGTTAGGGTTAGTGTTAGGGTGAGGGCTTGGTTGAGGGTGAGAGTTAGAGTTAGGGTTAGGTTGAGGGTTCGGCTTAGGATAAGTTTTAGAGTTAGTGTTAGGGTGAGGTGAGGGTTAGGGTTAGGGTGAGGGAAAGGGTTAGGGTGAGGGTTAGGGTGAGGGTGAGTGTTAGTTTTAACATTAGGGTTATGGTGAGAGTGAGGGTTAAGTTTAGGGTTAGGGGGTGGGTGAGGGCTACGTGAGGTTGAGGGTTAGGGTTAGGGTTAGGTTTAGGGATAGGATGAGGATTAGGTTTAGGGTTAGGGTTAGGGATAGGGTGAGGGTGAGGGTGAGGGTGAGGTTTAGTGTTAGGATTATGGTTAGGGTTGGGGTTAGGCTGAGGGTGAGGGTTAGGGTGAGGGTGAGGGTTAGGGTTAGGGTTAGGGTGAGGGTAAGTGTGAGGGTGAGGTTTAGGGTTAGGGTTACTTTTACGTTTAGGGTGAGGGTTAGGGTGAGGGTTAGGGTTAGGGTGAGGGTTAGAGTTAGGGTTAGCATTACGGTTAGGGTAAGAGTGAGGGTTAGGGTGAGGCTAAGGGTTAGGGTGAGTGTTAGTGTGAGATTGAGGGTCTGGGTCCGGGTTAGTGTTAGGGTTAGGGTGAGGGTGAAGGTGAGGTTTAGGGTTAGGGTTAGGGTGAGGGTAAGGGGGAGGGTTAAGGTTATGAATAGTGTTAGGGTTAGGATTAGGCTGAGGGTGAGGGTGAGGTTTAGGGGTAGTTTTAGGGTGAGGGTTAGGGTTAGTGTGAGGGTTTTGTTGACTTTGAGGGTAAGGGTTAGGGTGAAGGTTAGGGTGAGTTTGCTGGTTAGGGTTAGGGTTATGTTGAGGGTTAATTTTTGGGTTAGGGTTAGGGTGAGGGTTCCGGTGAGGGTGAGGGTTAGGATTAGGGTGAGGGTCAGGATTATGGTGAGAGTTAGGGTGAGGGTGAGTGTGAGGTTTAGCATTAAGGTTAGGGTTAGAGTGAAGGTTAGTATGAGGGTTAGCGTTAGGGTGAGGGCTAGGGTGAGGGTGAGGGTTAGTTTAGGGTTAGGTATAGGGTGAGGATTAGGGTTAGGGTTAGGGTGAGGGTGAGCATTAGGCTGAAGGGTAGGATTAGGGGTATGGTGAGGTTAAGGGTTAGGGTGATGTTTAGGGTTAGGATTAGGGTTAGGTTTAGGGTTAGAGTGAGGGTTAAGGTGAGGGAGAGGGTTAGGTTTAGGATGAGGGTGAGGGTTAGGTTTAGGGTGAGGGTGCGAGTTAGGGTTAGGTTAAGAGATAGGGTGAGGGTGAGGGTTAGGGTTAGGATGAGGGTTAGGGTTACCCTCAGTGTGAGGGTTAAGGTGAAGGTGAGGGTTAGGGTTAGGTTTAGAGTGAGGCTTAGGGTTAGGATTAGGATGAGGGTTAGGGTTAGGGTTAGGGTTAGGGTTAGGTGTACGGTTAGGGTGAGGGAGAGGGTGAGGGTGAGGGTTAGGGTTAGGGTATAGGTTAGGGTTAGTGTTAGGGTTAGGGTTAGGCTAAGGGTGAGGGTGAGGGTGAGGGCTAGGGTGAGGGTTAGGGTCAGGGTTAGTGTGAGAATAAGAGTTAGGGTGAGGATTAGGATGAAGGTCATTGTTAGGGTTAGCGTTAGGTTTAGAGTGAGGGTGAGGGTGAGGGTTAGTGTTAGTGTTAGGGTGAGGGTAAGGGTATGTGTGAGGGTTAGTTTTAGGGTTAGGGTGAGGCTTTGGATTACTTTGAGTGTTAGGGTTAGCGTTAGGGTTACTGTGAGGGTGAGGGTGGCGGTTAGGATTAGGTTTACGTTTAGGGTGAGGGTAAGGGTGAGGTTTAGGTTTAGGATTAGGGTTAGCTTTAGGGTTAGCCTTAGGGTTAGAGTGAGGGTTAGGGTGAGGTTTAGGTTTAGGGTGTGGGTTAGGGTTAGGGTTAGGGTGAGGGTTAAGGTTAGGGTGATGTTTAGGGTGAAGTTGAGGGTTAGGGTGATGGTGAGGGATCGGGTAAGGGTGAAGGTTAGGGTGAGAGTGGGAGTTAGGGTTAGGGTGACGGTTAGGGTGATGGTGCGGTTTATGTATAGGGTTAGGGTTAGCATTCATGTGAGGTTTAGGGTTAGGCTGAGGGTAAGTGTGAGGGTTAGGGTTAGGGTTAGGTTTAGGGTTAGTGTGAGGATTAGTGTTATGGTTAGCTTGAGAGTTAGGGTGAGGGCAAGTGTTAGGATGAGGGAGAGGGTAAGGGTTAGGTTTAGGGTGAGGGTTAGGGTTAGGGTGATGTTTAGTGTGAGGTTTACGGTCTGGATGAGGTTTAGTATTAAAGTTAGGGTTAGGGTGAGGGTTAGGGTCTGGGTTAGGGTTAGAGTTAAGATTAGGGTCAGTGTGAGGGTTAGGGTTAGGTTTAGGGTGAGGGTTAGGATTAGGGTGAGTGTTAGGGATAGGTTTAGGGTTAGGGTGAGGTTGAGGGTGAGGGTTAGGGTTAGGGTTAGGGTGAGTGTTAGTGTGAGGGTTAGGGTTATGGTTAGGGTGAGAGCTAGGGTGAGGGTGAGGGTTAGGGTTAGGGGTTAGGGTTAGGTTTAGGGTGAGGGTTCGGATTAGGGAAAGGGTTAGGGATAGGGTTAGGGTTAGGGTGAGGATGAGGGTTAGGTTTAGGGTTAGGGTGAGGGATAGAGTAAGGTGTAGGATGACGGTTAGGGTGAGGGTAAGGGTTAGGGTGAGAGTAAGGGTGAGAGTGAGGGTTAGGGTAAGGATGAGTGTTATGGTGAGTGTTAGGGGGAGGGTTAGGGTGAGGGTTATGATCAGGGTGAGGGTGAGGGTTAGGGTTAGGGTTAGGGTTAGGGCAAGGGTTAGGGTGAGGGTGAGGGTTATGGTTAGGATTAGAGCTAGGGTTAGGGTTAGGCTGAGGGTGAGGGTGTGGGTTACGGTTATGATTAGGTTTAGGGTGAGGGCTTGGGGGAGGATGAGTTGTTATGGTGATGGTTAGGGTGAAGGTTAGGATTAGGTTTAGGTTGAGGGTCATGGTTATGTTGATGTTTAGGGTGAGGGTGATGGTGAGGTTTCAGGTGAGGGTGGAGGTTAAGTTGTGGGTGAGGGTTAAGGTTAGGGTGAGGCTTACAGTGACGATGAAGGTTAGGGTGAGGGTCAGGTTTAGGGTTAGGTTAGCGTGAGGTTCATGGTTAGGGAGACGGTTAGGGTGAGGGATAGGTTTAGGGTTAGGTTGAGGGTTAGGGTTAGTGTGAGGGTTATGGTTAAGGTTGGGGTTAGGGATAGTGTGAGGATAAAGGTTGGGTGAGGGTTAGGGAGAGGGTGAGGTTCAGGGTTAGCGTTATGTTTAGGGGGAGGGTTAAGGGGAGGGTTAGGGTTAGGGTTAGGTTTAGGGTAACGGTGAGGGAGAGGGCAAGGGTTAGTGTTAGAGTGAGGGATAGGGTTAGGGTGAGGTCTAGGGTTAGGGTTAGGGTAAGGGTGAGGTTGAGCTTTAGGATTAGGGTTAGGGTGAGGGTGAGGGTTAAATTTTGGATTAGTGTTAGGTTTAGGGTTAGGCTTAGAGTGAGGATGAGGGAGAGGGTAAGGGTTAGGTTTAGGGTGAGGGTTAGGGTTAGGGTGATGTTTAGTGTGAGGTTAAGGGTTAGGGTGAGGGTGAGGGTTCATTTCAGGGTGAAGGTTAGGGTGTGGGTGAGAGTTAGGTTTAGGTTGACATTTGGGTGACGGTGAGGTTTAGGGTAATGTCAGGGTTAGGGTTAAGGTTAGTGTTAGGGTGAGGCTGAGGGTTAGTGTGAGGGTTAGGGTTTGGGTTAGCGTTAGGGTTAGTGTGAAGAGTAGGGTTAGGTTTAGCATTAAAGTTAGGGTGAGGGTAAGGGTTAGCTTGAGGATTAAGGTGAGGGTGAAGTTTAGGGTTAGCCTTAGGGTTAGGGTGAGGGTTAAGGTGAAGTTTAGGGTCTGGGTTAGGGTGAGGTTGAGGGTGAGTGTTAGGTTTAACATGAGGGTTATGGTGAGTGTGAGGGTTAGGGTTAGGGTTAGGGTGAGGGTGATGGCTAAGGTGAGGCTGAGGGTTAGGTTAGGGTTAGGGTGAGGATTAGGATTTGGGTTAGGGGTAGTGAGGGATAGTGTGAGGATTAGGTTTAGGGTTAGAGTTAGGTTTAGGGTTAGGTATAGAGTGAGGGTCAGAGTGAGGTTTAGTGTTAGGATTAGGTTTAGGAATAGGTTTACACTTAGGTGAGGGTTAGGGTGAGGGTGAAGTTTAGGGTTACTTTTAGGTTTAGTGTGAGGGTTAGGGTGAGGGTTAGGGTTAGGTTGAGGGTTAGGGTTAGGGTGAGGGTGAGGCTTAGGGTGAGGGTGAGGGTTAGGGTTAGTGTGAGGGTTAGGGTTAGGCTGAGGGTTAGGGTTAAAATTAGGGTTAAGGTGAGGTCTAGGGTGAGGGTGAGGGTTAGGGTTAGGGTTAGGGTGAGGGTGAGGGTTAGGGTTAGGGTTGGTGTTAGTGTGAGGGTTAACGAGAGGTCTCAGGTGAGGAATAGGTTTAGGGTTAGTTTTAGGGTTAGGGTGCGGGTAAGGATTAGGGTGAGGGTTAGGGTGTGGTTGAGGGTCTGGGTCAGGGTAAGTGTTAGGGTTAGTGTTAGGGTGAGGATGAAGGTGAGGGTTAGGGTTAGGGTTAGGGTGAGGGTTAAGGTTGGGGTGAGGTTAGGGTTAAGGTTAGGGGTAGGGTGAGGGTGAGGGCTACGTGAGGTTGAGGGTTAGGGTTAGGGGTAGGGTTAGGGATAGGATGAGGATGAGGTTTTGGGTTAGGGTTAGGGATAGGGTGAGGGTGAGGATGAGGTTTAGTGTTAGGATTAAGGTTAGGGTTAGGGTTAGGCTGAGGGTGAGTGTTAGGTTGAGGAGAGGGTTAGGTTTAGGGTTAGGGTGAGGGTAAGGGTGAGGGTGAGTTTTTGGGTTAGGGTTACTTTTACATTTAGGGTGAGGGTTAGGGTGAGGGTTAGGGTAAGTTTGAGGGTTAGAGTTAGGGTTAGTGTTAGGGTTAGGGTTATGGTGAGGGTTAGGGTGAGGCTAAGGGTTAGGGTGAGTGTTAGGGTGAGATTGAGGGTCTGGGTCCAGATTATTGTTAGGGTTAGGGTGAGGGTGAAGGTGAGGTTTAGGGTTAGGGTTAGGGTGAGGGTAAGGGGGAGGGTTAGGTTTATGAATAGTGTTAGGGTTAAGATTAGGCTGAGGGTGAGGGTGAAAGTGAGGGTGAGGTTTAGGCGTAGGGTTAGGGTGAGGGTTAGGGTTAGTGTGAGGGTTTTGTTGACTTTGAGGGTAAGGGTTAGGGTGAGGTTAGTGTGAGTTTGCGGGTAGGGTTAGGGTTATGTTGAGGGTTAATTTTGGGGTTAGGGTTAGGGTGAGGGTGAGGGTTAGGCTTAGGGTGAGGGTCAGGATTATGATGATGGTTAGGGTATAAGGGTCAGTGTGAGGTTTTGAATTAGGGTTAGTGTTAGAATGAGGGTTAGTATGAGGGTTAGCTTTAGGGTGAGGGCTAGGGTGAGGGTGAGGGTTAGCTTAGGGTTAGGTATAGGGTGAGGATTAGGGTTAGGGTGAGGGTGAGCATTAGGCTGAGTGGTAGGATTAGGGGTATGGTGAGGTTAAGGGTTAGGGTGAGGTTTAGGGTTAGGATTAGGGTTAGGGTGAGGGTTAAGGTGAGGGAGAAGGTTAGGTTTAGGATGAGGGTGAGGGTTAGGGTTAGGGTGATTGTGCGAGTTAGGGTTAGGTTAAGGGATAGGGTGAGGGTGAGGGTTAGGGTTAGGATGAGGGTTAGGGTTACTCTCAGTGTGAAGGTTAGGGTGAAGGTTAGGGTTAGGGTTAGGTTTAGAGTGAGGTTTAGGGTTTGGATTAGGGTGAGAGTTAGGGTGAGGTTTAGGGTGATGGTGAGGTTTAGGGTCAGCGTTAGTGTTAGGGTGAGTGTTAAGGTGAAGGTTAGGGTTTGGGTTAGGGTGAGTTTGAGGGTGAGGGTTAGGGACAGGGTTAGGGTGATGGTTAGGGATAGGTTTAGTGTTAGGTTGAGGGTTAGGTTTGGGTTAGGTTGAGGGTGAGGGTGAGGGTTAGGGATAGGGTGAGGGTAAGGGTTAGGGTGAGGGTTAAGGTGAGGGTGAGTGTTAGGTTTAGCATTAGGGTTATGGTGTATTTGAGGTTTACGGTTAGGGTGAGGGTGAGGGTGAGGGCTAGGGTGAGGGTGAGGGTTAGGGTTAGTGTTAGGGTTTGGGATAGGGTGAGGATTCGGTTAGGGTTATGGTTATGTTTAGGGAAAGGGTGAGGGTAAGGGTGAGGTTTAATGTTAGGATTAGGGTTAGGGTTACACTGAGGGTGATGGTTAGGGTGCGGATGAGGGTTAAAGTTAGAGTTAGGGTTAGGTTGAGGGCGAGGGTAAGAGTTAGGGTTAAGGTTAGGCTGAGGGTGAGGGTGAGGCTGAGGGTTAGGGTGAGGGTGAGGGTAAGGGTTAGTGTGAGGGTTAGGGTTAGGGTTAGGGTCAGGGTTAGTGTGAGAATAAGGGTTAGGGTGAGGGTGAGGATGAAGGTCAGCGTTAGGGTTAGCGTTAGGTTTAGCTTGAGGGTCAGGATGAGGGCGAGGGTTAGTGTTAGTGTTAGGGTGAGGTTTAGGGTGAGGATGAGGGTTAGGTTTAGGGTTAGGGTGAGTCTTAGGATTAGGTTGAGGGTTAGGGTTAGGTTTACTGTGAGGGTGAGGGTGGTGGTTAGGATTAGTTTTAGGTTTAGCGTGAGGGTAAGGGTGAGGGTTAGGTTTAGGATTAGGGTTAAGATTAGGGTGAGTGTGAGGGTTAGGGTTTGGTTTAGGGTGAGGTTTAGGTTTAGGGTGAGGGTTAGGGTTAGGGTTAGTGTTAGGGTTAAGGTTAGGGTGATGTTTAGGGTGATGTTGAGGGTTAGGGTGATGGTGAGGGATCGGGTGAGGATGACGATTAGGGTGAGGGTGGGAGTTAGGGTTAAGGTGATGGTTAGGGTGATGGTGCAGTTTATGTATAGGGTTAGGGTTAGCATTCGTGTGAGGTTTATGGTTAGGGTTAGGGTTAGGCTGAGGTTGAGTGTGAGCGTTAGGGTTAGGGTTAGTGTGAGGATTAGGGTTATGGTTAGCTTTAGAATTAGGGTAAGGGCAAGTGTTAGGGTGAGGTTTACCGTGAGGGTGAGGTTTAGGATTAAAGTTAGGGTTAGGGTGAGGGTTAGGGTCTGGGTTAGGATTAGGGTTAAGATTAGGGTGAGTGTGAGGGTTAGGGTTAGGTTTAGGGTGAGGGTTTGAATTAGGGTGAGGGTTAGGGATAGGTTTAGGGTTAAGGTGAGGTTGAGGGTGAGGGTTAGGGTTAGGGTTAAGGTTAGGGTGAGTGTTAGTGTGAGGGTTAGGATTATGGTTAGGGTGAGAGCAAGGGTGAGGGTGAGGGTTATGGTTAGGGCTTAGGGTTAGGTTTAGGGTGAGGGTTCGGATTAGGGTAAGGGTTAGGGATAGGGTTAGGGTTAGGTTTAGGATGAGGGTTAGGGTGAGGGATAGAGTAAGGGGTAGGATGACGGTTAGGTTGAGGGTAAGGGTTAGGGTGAGAGTTAGGGTGAGAGTGAGGGTTAGGGTAAGGATGAGCGTTATGGTGAGTGTTAGGGCGAGGGTTAGGGTGAGGGTTATGATCAGGGTGAGGGTGAGGTTTAGGTTTAGGGTTAGGGTTAGGGCGAAGTTTAGGGTGAGGGTGAGGGTTATGGTTAGGATTAGAGCTAGGGTTAGGGTTAGGCTGAGGGTGAGGGTGAGGGTGAAGGGTTATGGTGAGGGTGAGCTTGAGGGTTAGGGTTTAGGGTTAGGTTTAGGTTGAGGGTTATGGTTATGTTGATGTTTATGGTGAGGGTGATGGTGAGGTTTCAGGTGAGGGTGGAGGTTAAGTTGTGGGTGAGTGTTATGGTTAAGGTGAGGGTTACAGTGACTGTGAGTGTTAGGTTGAGGGTCAGGGTTAGGGTTAGGTTTAGCGTTAGGTTTAGTGTTAGGGAGCGGGTTAGGGTTAGGGGTAGGTTTACGGTTAGGGTAAGGGTTAGGGTTAGTGTGAGGGTTATGGTTAGGGTTAGGGATAGTGTGAGGATAAGGGTTAGGTTGAGGGTTAGGGAGAGGGTGAGGGTCAGGTTTATCATTATGTTTAGGGGGAGGGCTAGGGGGAGGGTTTGGGTTAATCTTAGGTTTAGCGTAACGGTGAGGGTGAGAGTAAGGTTTAGTGTTAGAGTGAGGGTTACGGTTAGGGTGAGGTCTAGGGTTAGGGTTAGGGTTAGGGTAAGGGTGAGGGTGAGGGTTAGGATTACAGTTAGGGTGAGGATGAGGGTGAGGGTTAAATTTAGTATTAGTGTTAGGTTTAGGGTTAGGCTTAAGGTGAGGTTGAGGGAGAGGGTAAGGGTTAGGTTTAGGGTGAGGGTTAGGGTTAGGGTGATGTTTAGGGTGAGGTTAAGGGTTAGGGTGAGGGTGAGGGGTCATTTGAGGGTGAAGGTTCGGGTGTGGGTGAGAGTTAGGTTTAGGGTGACAGTTAGGGTGACGGTGAGGTTTAGGGTAATGTCAGGGTTAGGGTTAAGGTTAGTGTTAGGGTGAGGCTGAGGGTTAGGGTGAGGGTTAGGGTTTGGGTTAGCGTTAGGTTTAGAGTGAGGAGTAGGGTTAGGTTTAGCATTAAAGTTAGGGTGAGGATAAGGGTTAGGTTGAGGATTAGGGTGAGGGTGAAGTTTAGCATTAGCGTTTGGTTTAGCGTGAGTGTTAAGGTGAAGGTTAGGGTTGGGGTTAGGGTGAGGTTGGGTTAGGGTTAGGGTTAGGGTTAGGGTTAGGGTTAGGGTTAGGTTTAGAGTGAGGTTTAGGGTTTGGATTAGGGTGAGGGTTAGGGTGAGGTCTAGGGTGAGGGTGAGCGTTAGGGTTACGGTTAGGGTGAGGGTGAGGGTTAGGTTTAGGGTTAGGGTGAGGGTTAGAATGAGGGGTAGGGGTAAGGTGAGAGTGAGGGTGTGGGTGAGGTTGAGGGTTAGGTTTAGGTTTAAGTTTAGGGTGAGGGTGAGGGTGAGCGTTAGTGTAAGCATTAGTGTTAGAGTTAGGTTTAGGCTGAGGGTGTGGGTGAGAGAGAGGGTGAGGGATAGGTTTAGTGTTAGGGTGAGGGTTATGGTTAGTGTGAGGGTTTGGTTGAGGGTGAAGGTTAGGGTTTGGGTTAGGGTTAGGGTAAGATTGAGGGCTAGGGTGATGTTGGGGTTAGGGTTAGCGTTAGGGTTTGGTGAGGGTTAGGGTTAGGTTTAGGGTGAGGGTTAGTGTGAGTGGTAGCGCTAGGGTTAGGGTGATGGTTAGCTTTAGTGTGAGGGTTAGAGTTAGGATTAGACTTAGGGTGAGGTTAATTGTTAGGGTGAGGGTTAGGGTGAGAGTGAGGGTTAAGGTTATTGTGAGTGCTAGGGTGAGGGTGAGGGTGAGGGTTAGGGTTAGGGTTAGGGTTATAGTTAGGGTGAAATTGAGGGTGTGGGTTAAGGTTAGGATTAGGGTTAGGGTTAGGGTAAGACTGAGTTTGAGCTTGAGGCTGAGGTTTAGGGTTAGGGTGAGGGTTAGGGTTAGCGTTAGTGTTAGGGTGAGGTCTAGGGTTCCAGTTAGGGTTAGCAATAGGGTGAGCGGTAGGGATAGGGTAAGGGTGAGGGTTAG
Organism: Dipodomys merriami; assembly: GCF_024711535.1. Taxonomy (NCBI): domain Eukaryota; kingdom Metazoa; phylum Chordata; class Mammalia; order Rodentia; family Heteromyidae; genus Dipodomys; species Dipodomys merriami. The sequence goes on along the minus strand of NW_027202460.1, from coordinate 4,131,810 downwards.
TGTTAGTGCGCGGGTTAGGATTAGGTTGAGGGTAAGGGTTAGGGTGAGGGTTTAGGTGAGGGTGAGGATTAGGGGTAGGGTTAGGTTTAGGTTGAGGGTTAGTTTGAGGTTTAGAATTTGGGTTAGGGTTACGGTGAGGGTTAGCGTGAGGGTTAGGGTTAGATTTAGGGTTAGGGTGAGGTTTAGGTTTAGGGTAAGGGTTAGGATGATGGTTAGGGTGAGGGTGAGTGTCAGTGTTAGAGTAAGTTTTAGGGTTAGGTTGAGGGTGAGGGTGAGAGTAAGGGTTAGGGTTCGGTTGAGGTTTAAGTTTAGGGTGAGAGTTAGAGTTAGGGATAGGGTGAGGGTGAGGGTTAGGGTTAGGGTGAAGGTTAGGGTGAGGGTTAGAGTTAGAATTAGGGTTACGTTTAGGGTTAGGCAGAGGGTGAGTTGGAGAATTAGGGGTAGGTTTAGGTTGAGGGTTAGGGTTAGGGTGAAGGTTAGGGTTAGGGATAGGGGTAGGGTGAGGGTGAAGGTGAGTGTGAGGGTTAGGTTTAGGGTGAGAATTACGGTGAGAGTTAGAATTAGTATTAGGGTTAGGTTTAGGGTTAGGCTGAGGATGAGGTTGAGAGTAAGGTTGAGGGTTAGTGTTAGTGTTAGGGTGAGGGTTAGGGTTAGGGTAAGGGGTAGGGTGAGGGTAAGGGGGAAGGTGAGGGTTTGGGGGAGGGGGAGGGTTAGCATGAGGGTGAGGGTTAAGGTGAGGGTTAGGGTGAGTGTTGGGGATAGGGTTTGGGTTAGGGTGAGGGTTAGGTTGAGGGTTAGGGTTCAGGTTAGTGTGAAGGTTAGGGTGAGGGTTAGGTTGAGGTTGAGGGTTAAGGTTAGAGTGAGGGTTAGGGTTAGTGTGAGGGTTAGGGTTAGGATTAGGTTTAGGGTGATGTCAATGGTGAGGGTGAAGTTTAGGGTTACAGTTAGGGTGAGGCTGAGTGTTAGGTTTAGGGTTAGGGTGAGGGTTACAGTGAAGGGTAGGTGTAGGGTTAGGGTTAGGGTAAGGGTTAGGTTGTGGGTTAGGGTGAGAATGAGGGTTATGGTTAGCGTGAGTGTTATGGTGAGTTTTAGTGTGAGGGTTACGGTCAGGGTTAGGGTAACGGATAGGGTGAGGCTGACAGTTAGGGTTAGGGTTAAGGTTAGGGATAGGGTAAGGCTGAGGGTGAAGGTTTGGGTGAGGATGAGATTTACGGTTAGGATTACGGTTAGGGTGAGGGCTTGCATGAGGGGGAGGGTAGGGTGAGGGTGAGGGTGAGGTTGAGGGTTTCGGTAGGTAAAGGTTAGGGTTAGGGATATAGTGAGGATTAGGATGAAGTTGAGGGTTAGGGTGAACGTGAGGGTTAGGGTGAGGGTTAGGATTAGTGTTAGGGTGAAGGTTAAGTTTAGGGTGATGTTTAGCATGATGGTGAGGGTTGGGTGAGGTTGAGGGTGAGGGTGAGGGTTAGTGTGTGGGTGAGGGTTAGGTTTGGGGTGAGGGTTAGGGTGACGGTGAGTGTTAGGGTGAGGGTGGGGGTTAGGTTTAAGGTTATGGCGAGGGTTAGGGTTAGGGTGAGTGTTAGGGTGAGGGGGACGGTTAGGGTTTTGTTGTGGGTTAGGGTTAGTGTGAGGATTAGGGTTAGAGTTCGGGTTAGGGTTAGTGTGAGGTTAAGGGTTAGGGTGATGTTTAGGGTGAGGGTTAGGGTTAGCCTTAGGTTTAGGGTCAGGGTGAGGTTTAAGGTTAGGGTTAGGGTTAGGGTGACCGTGAGGGGTAGGTTTAGTGTTAGGGTGAGGGTTAGGGTTAGCGTTATGGTGAGGGTTATGGTTAGTGTGAGAGTTAGGGTTAGAATTAGGCTTAGGGTGAGGTTGAGGGTAAGGGTGGGGTTTAGGGTGAGGGTGAGGGTTAGGGTTGGGTTTAGGCTGAACATTAATGTGAGGGTGAGGGTTAAGGTTAGTGTGAGAGTAAAGGTTAGGGTTAGGGTGAGGTTGAGAGTGAGGGTTAGGGTTAGCGTTCGGGTGAGGGCTAGGGTTGGGTGAGTGTGAGGGTTAGGGTGAGGGTTTAGGTTAGGGTTAGGGTTAGGGTAAGTGTGAGGATTAGGGTTAGTTTTAGCATTAGAGTTAGGGTGACGGTAAGGGTTAGGGTGAGGTTTAGGTCGAGGGTGAGGTTTAGGATTAGCGTTAGTTTTAGGTTGAGGGTTAACCTGAAGGTTAGGGTTTGGGTTAGGGTGAGGTTGACGGTGAGGGTTAGGGTTAGGGTTAGGGTGAGGGTTAGAGATAGGGTGAGGGCTGGGGTTAGAGTTAGGGTGAGGGTTAGGTTTAGGGTTAGGGTTAGGGTGAGGGTTAGGGTTAGGGTGAGGTTAAGGGTTAGGTTGAGGTTTAGGGTGAGGGTGGGTGTTAGGTTTAGCATTAGGGTTATGGTGAGTGTGAGTGTAAGTGGTGAGGGTGAGGGTAAGAGTTAGCGTTAAGGTTAGGCTGAGGGTGAGGTTGAGGCTGAGGGTTCGGGTTAGGGTTCGGGTTAGGGTGAGGGTCAGTGTGAGGTGTATGTTTAGGGTCAGGGTGAGGGTTAGGTTAGGGTGAGGTTTAGGGTTAGGGTTAGGGTGTGTGTTAGGTTTAGGGTTAGAGTTAGGATGAGGGTGAGGTTAGGGTGAGTTGAGGGTTAGGGTGAGGCGTAGGTTTAGGGTTAGGGTGAGGTTTAGGTTAATGTGAGGGTTATGGTTAGGGTTAGCGTTAGGGTGAGGGTGAGGGTAAGGTTTAGGGTGAGGGTTAGGGTGAGAGAGAGGGTTAGGGTAAGGGTAAGGGTTAGGCTTACGGTTCGGGTGAGGCTGAGGGTTAGGTTAAGGGTGAGGGAGGGGTGATAGTGAGTTTTTGGGTGAGGGTGGGGGTTAGGTTTAGGGTTAGGGTGAGGGTTAGGGTTAGGATGAGTGTTAGGGTGAGGGGTAGGGTTAGGGTTATAATGAGGGTTAGGGTTAGTGTGAGGTTAGGTTTAGAGTTAGGGTTAGGGTTAGTGTGAGGATAAGGGTTAGGGTGATGGTTAGGGTGAGGGTGAGGGTTAGGGTTAGCCTTAGGTTTAGGGTGAGGGTGAGGGTTACGGTTAGGGTTAGGGTTAGGGTGAGCATGAGGGTTAGGATTAGGGTAAGGGTGAGGGTTAGGGTTAGGCTAAGGGTTAGGGTTAGGGTTAGGGTGAGGCTGAGGAAGAGGCTAAGGTTTAGGTTTAGGGTTAGGTTTAGGATTAGGCTTAGGGTGAGGATGAGGGTAAGGATGAGTTTTAGGGTGAGGGTTAGGGTGAGGTTTAGTGTTATTGTGAAGTTGAGGGTGAGGTTGAGGTTTAGGGTGAGGGTGAGGGTGAGGGTTAGGTTTAGGGTTAGGGTGAGGGTGAGGGTTAGGCTTAGGGTGAGGTTAAGGGTTAGGTTGAAGGTTAGGGTGAGGGTGAGTGTTAGGTTAAGCATTAGCGTTATGGTGAGTGTGAGTGTAAGAGGTGAGGGTGAGGGTAAGAGTTAGCGTTAAGGTTAGGCTGAGGGTGAGGGTGAGGCTGAGGGTTCGGGTTAGGGTGAGGGTTAGTGTGAGGTGTATATTTAGGGTCAGAGTGAGGGTTAGGGTTAGGGTGAGATTTAGACTTAGGGTTAGGGTTAGGGTGTGTCTTAGGTTTAGGGTTAGGGTTAGGATGAGGGTGAGGGTGAGTGTGAGGTGAGGGTTAGGGTGAGGGGTAGGTTTAGGGTTAGGGTGAGGTTTAGGTTTAGTGTGAGGGTTATGGTTATGGTTAGCGTTAGGGTGAGGGTGAGGGTAAGGGTTAGCGTCAGGCTTATGGTGAGAGTGAGGGTTAGGTTTAGGGTAAGGGTTAGGCTTACAGTTCGGGTGAGGCTGAAGGTTAGGTTTAGGGTGAGGGATAGGGTGACAGTGAGTTTTAAGGTGAGGGTGGGGGTTAGGTTTAGGGTTAGGGTGAGGGTTAGGGTTAGGGTGATTGTTACTGTGAGGGGTAGGGTTAGGGTTATGGTGAGGGTTAGGGTTAGTGTGAGGGTTAGGTTTAGAGTTAGGGTTAGGGTTAGTGTGAGGATAAGGGTTAGTGTGATGGTTAGGGTGAGGGTGAGGGTTAGGGTTTGCTTTAGGTTTAGGTTGACGTTGAAGGTTAAGGTTAGGGTTAGGGTTAGGCTGAGCATGAGGGTTAGGATTAGGGTTTGGGTGAGGGTTAGGGTTAGGCTAAGGGTTAGGATTAGGTTTAGGGGGAGGAGTAGGGATAGGCTAAGTTTTAGGATTAGGGTTAGGTTTAGGGTTAGGCTTAGGGTGAAGGTGAGGGTAAAGGTGAGTTTTAGGGTGAGTGTGAGGGTTAGGGTTAGGGTTAGGGTGAGGCTTAGGGTTAGTGTGATGTTTAGGGTGAGGTGAGGTTTAGGGTGAGGTTGAGTGTTCATGTGAGGGTGAGGGTAAGGGTGTGGGTGAGGGTAAGGTTTAGGGTGAGGGTTAGGGTGACAGTGAGGGTTAGCATGAGGGTGAGGGTTAGGGTTAGGGTTAGGGTGAGGGGTCGGGTGAGGGGTAGGGTTAGGGTTATGGTGAGGGTTATGGTTAGTGTGGAGGTTAGAATTAGGCTTAGATTGTGGTTGAGGGTAAGGGTGAGGTTTAGGGTGAGGGTGAGGGTTAGGGTTAGGTTTAGGGTGAGGGTTATGGTGAGGGTTACATTTAGTATTAGGTTTAGGTGGACGGCTTGCGAGAGGGCGAGAGTTAGGGTGAGGGTGAGTGTTTAGGTAGGTAAGGGTTAGGTAGTCAGGTTAGCCTTAGGCATAGGGTGACGATTAGGGTGAAGGTGAGGGTTAGGGTGAAGGTGAGGGTTAGGGTGAGGGTTAGGATTAGGGTTAGGGTGAGGCTTAAGGTTACAGTGATGTTTAAGGTGAGGGTAAGAGTTGGGTGAGGGTGAGGGTGAGGGTGAGGATTAGGGTTAGGTTGTGGGTGAGGGTTAGGTTTAGGGTGAGGGTTAGAGTGACAGTGAGGATTACTGTGAAGTTGAGGGTTAGGGTTAGAGTTAGGGTTAGAGTTAGAATGAGGATAATGGTTAGGGTGAGGGTTAAGATGAGGGTGAGGGATAGGGTTAGCGTTAAGTTTTGTGTGAGGGTGAGGGTTACGGTTAGGGTTAGGTTTAGGGTGAGTGTGAGGGTTAGGATTAGAGATAGGGTGAGGGTTATGTTTTGGCTAAGGTTTAGAGTTAGGGTTAGGGTTAAGGTGAGGGTGAGGCTGAGGGTTAGGATTAGGGTTAGGGTTAGGCTGAGGGTGATGGTGAGGCTTAGGTTTAGGATTAGGGTTAGGTTTAGGGTTAGGCTTAGGTTGAGGGTGAGGGTAAGGGTGAGTTTTAGGGTGAGTGTGAGGATAAGGTTTAGGGTGATGGTTAGGGTGAGGGTGAGGGTTAGGTTTAGGGTTAGGCTTAGGGTGAGGGTGAGGGTAAGGGTGAGTGGTAGGTTTAGGGTTATGGTGAGGGTTAGTTTTATTGTGAGGGTTAGGGTTAGAGTTAGGGTTAGGGTTAGTGTGAGGTAATGGTTATGGTGAGGGATAGGATTAGGGTTAGGGTTAGGCTGAGGGTGATGGTGAGGCTTAGGTTTAGGATTAGGGTTAGGTTTAGGGTTAGGCTTAGGGTGAGGGTGAGGGTGAGGGTAAGGGTGAGTTTTTGGGTGAGGGTGAGGGTGAGAGTTAGGGTGAGTTTTATTGTTAGTGTGAAGTTTAGGGTGAGGTTGAGGTTTAGGGTGAGGATGAGTTTTCGGGTGATGGTGAAAGTAAGAGTGTGTGTGAGGGTTAGGGTTAGGGTGACGGTTAGGGTGACGTTTAGGTTTAGTGTAAATGTTAGGTTTAGGGTTAGGTTTAGCGTTCCAGTGAGGGTTAGGGTTAGGTTTAGCATTAGGGTGAGGGTTAGGGTTAGGGTTAGGGTGAGGTTCACGTATAGGGTTAGGGTGAGGGTTAGAGTGAGGGTTAGGTTTAGGGTTAGGGTGAGAGTAAGGGTTAGGGTGAGGGTGAGAGTGAGGGTTAGGGTTAGCATTCGGGTGAGAGGCAAGGTTTGGGTGAGGGTGAGGGTTAGAATGAGGGTTAGGGTTCGTGTGAGGGTTTGGTTGAGTGTGAGGGTAAGGGTTATGGTGAGGGTTAGGATGAGTGTGAGGGTTAGGAGTAGGGTGAGGGTGAGGGTTATGGTGAGGTTTAGGGTTAGGGTTTGGGATAGGGTGAGTTTTACAGTGAGTGTGAGGGTTAGGTTTAGGGTGAGGGTAAGGATTATGGTGAGGGTTAGGGTGAGGGTGAGTGTTAGGTTTAGCATTAGGGTGAGGGTTAGGGTGAGGGTTAGGTTTAGAGTGAGGGCTAGGGTGAGGGTGAGTGTTAGGTTTAGGGTTAGGTATAGGGTGAGGATTAGTGTTAGGGTTAGGGTTAGGCTGAGCATTAACCTGAGGGTTAGGGTTAGGGGTAGGGTGAGGGTAAGCGTTAGGGTGAGGATAAAGTTGAGGGAGAGTTTTAGGGTTAGCATTAGGGTTAAGGTGAGGGTGAGTGTTTGGGTTATGATTAGAGTTAGGGTTACTCTGAGGGTAAGGGTTAGGGTAAGGTTGAGGGTTAGGGTTAGGGTTAGGGTGAGGTTTAGGGTTATCGTTAGTGTTAGGTTTAGTTTGAGGATTAGAATTATGGTTAGCTTTAGAGTTAGGGTGAGTGTAAATTTTTGTGTGAGGTTTACGGTGAGGGTGAGGGTTAGGGTTAGGGTGACGGTTAGGGTGGCTGTGAGGGTTAGTGTAAGTGTTAGGTTTAGGGTTAGGTTTAGCGTTCCTGTGAGGGTTAGGGTTAGCATTAGGGTGAGGGTTAGGGTTAGGGTTAGGGTGAGGGTTACGTTTAGGGTTAGCGTGAGAGTTAGAGTGATTGTTAGGGTTAGGGTTAGGGTGAGAGTAAAGGTTAGGTTGAGGGTGAGGGTGAGAGTGAGGGTTAGGGTTAGCATTTGGGTGAGGGTTAGGGTTGGGTGAGGGTGAGGGTTAGGGTGAGGGTTAGGGTGACAGTGAGGATTAGTGTGAGGTTGAGGGTTAGGGTTAGGGTTAGGGTGAGGGTTAGGGTTAGTGTGAGGTGTAGGGTTAGGGTTATGGTGAAGGTTAGGGTTATTGTGAGGGTTAGGTTTAGAGTTAGGGTTAGGGTTAGTGTGAGGGTAATGGTTAGGGTGAGGGTTAGGATGAGGGTGAGGGTTAGAGTTATTGTTAGGTTTAGGGTGAGGGTGAGGGTTAAGCGTTAGGATGAGGGTTAGGGTGAGGCTGAGGGTTAGGGTTAGAATTAGGGTTAAGGTGAGGTCTAGGGATAGGGTGAGGGTTAGGGTTAGGGTTAGGGTGAGTGTTAGGGTTAGGGTTACTGTTAGTGTGAGGGTTAGGGTTAGGTCTAGGGTGAGGGATAGGTTTAGGGTTAGGTTTAGGGTTAGGGTGAGGGTTAAGGATTAGGGTGAGGTTGAGGGTCTGGGTCAGGGTTAGTGTTAGGGTTAGTGTTAGGGTGAGGGTGAAGGTGAAGGTTAGGGTTAGCGTTAGGGTGAGGGTGAGGTTTTGGGTGAGGGTGAGGGATACGGTTAGGATTAGGGTTAGGGTGAGGGCTTTCATGAGGGCGAGGATTAGGGTGAGGTTGAGGGTGAGGCTGAGGGTTTTGGTAGGTAAGGGTTAGGGTTAGGGATAGGGTGAGGATTAGGGTGAAGTTGAGGATTAGGATGAGGGTGAGGGTTAGTTTGAGGGTGAGGGTTAGGGTGAGGGTTAGGGTGAGGGTTGGGGATAAGGTTAGGGTAAGGGTGAGGGCTAGGTTGAGGGTGAGGGTTAGGGTTAGGGTGAGGGTTAGGTTGAGGTTGAGGGTTAGGGTTAGTGTGAGCATAAGGAGTAGTGTGAGGGTTAGGGTTAGGATTAGGTTTAGGGTGAGTTCTAGGTTGAGGGTGAGGTTTAGGGTTACGTTTAGGGTGAGGGTGAGGTTTAGGTTTAGGTTTAGGGTGAAGGGTAGAGTGAGGGGTAGGTGTAGGGTTAGGGGGAGGGTAAGGGTTAGGTTATGGGTTAGTGTGAGAGTGAGGGTTTTGGTGAGTGTGAGTGTTATGGTGAGTGTTAGTGTGAGGTTTAGGGTCAGGGTTAGGGTAACGGATAGGTTGAGGCTGACGGTTAGGGTTATGTTTCGGGTGAGCGTTAGTGTGAGGGTGAGGGTGAGGGTTAGGATTAGGATTAAGATTAGGGTTAGGTTAAGGCTGAGGGTGCGGGTTTAGGTGAGGGTGAGGGTAATGGTTAGGATTAGGTTTAGGGTAAGGGCTTGCATGAGGGCGAGGGTTAGGGTGAGGGTGAGGGTGAGGGTTTCGGTAGGTAAGGGTTAGGGTTAGGGATAGGGTGAGGATTAGGGTCATGTTGAGGGTTTGGGTGAGGGTGACGGTTAAGGGTGAGGGTTAGGAATAGGGTTAGGGTGAAGGTTAAGTTTCGGGTGATATTTAGTGTGAGGGTGAGGCTTGGGTGAGGGTGAGGGTTGGGGTGAGGGTGAAAGATAGGGTGTGGGTGTGGGTTAGGTTTAGGGTGAGGGTTAGGGTGACAGTGAGTGTTAGGGTGAGGGTAGGGGTTAGGTTTAGGGTTAGGGGAGGGTTAGTGTTAGGGTGTTAGGGTGAGGGGTAGGGTTAGGGTTATGGTGTGGGTTAGGGTTAGTGTGAGGGTTAGTGTTAGATTTAGGGTTAGGTTTAGTGTGAGGATAAGGGTTAGGGTGAGGGTTAGGGTGTGAGGGTGAGGGTTAGGCTTAGCGTTAGGTTTAGGTTGAGGGTGAGGTTTACGGTTAGGGTTAGGGTTAGGGTGAGCGTGAGGTTCAGGATTAGGGTTAGGGTGAGGGTTAGGTTTAGGCTAAGGGTTAGGGTTAGGTTTAGGGTTAATGTGAGGGTGAGGCTGAGCTTTAGGATTAGGGTTAGGGATAGGGTGAGGGTGATGGTGAGGCTTAGGTTTAGGATTAGGGTTAGGTTTAGTGTTAAGCTCAGGGTGAGTGTGAGGGTAAGGGTGAGTTCTATGGTGAGGGTGAGGGTGAGGGTTACGGTTAGGGTGAGGTTTAGCTTTAGTTTGAAGTTTAGGGTGAGGTTGAGGTTTAAGGTGACGGTCAGGGTTCGGGTGAAGGTGAAGGTAAGGGTGTGGGTGTGGGTTAGGGTTAGGGTGAGGGTTAGGGTGACGGTGAGGGTTAGTGTGTTAGGTTTAGGATTAGGTTTAGCGTTCCAGTGAGGGTTAGGTTTAGGGTTAGCCTTAGGGTGAGGGTTAGGGTTAGGTTAGGGTGAGGGTTACGTTTAGGGTTTGGGTGAGAATTAGAGTGAGGTTTAGCGTTAGGGTTAGGGTGAGAGTAAGGGTTATAGTGAGGGTGAGGGTGAGAGTGAGGGTTAGGGTTAGCGTTCGGATGAGGGCTTGGGTTGGGTGAGGGTGAGGGTTAGGGTGAGGGTTAGGTTTAGGGTTAGGGTTATGGTAAGTGTGAGGATTAGGGTTAGGTTTAGCGTTAGAGTTAGGGTGAGCGTAAGGGTTAGGGTGAGGTTTAGGTTGAGGGTGAGGTTTAGGGTTAGCGTTAGTTTTAGGGTGAGGCTTAAGTTGAAGGTTAGGGTTTGGGTTAGGGTTAGGTTGACGGTGAGGGTTAGGGTTAGGGTTAGGGTGAGGGTTAGGTTTAGGGTTAGGGTGAGGGTGAGGGTTAGGGTTAGGGTGAGGGTAACGGTTCGGTTGAGGGTTAGGGTGAGGGTGAGTGTTAGGTTAAGCATTAGGGATAAGGTGAGTGTGAGTGTAAGAGGTGAGGGTGAGGGTAAGCGTTAGCGTTAATGTTAAGCTGAGGGTGAGGGTGAGGCTGAGGTTTAGGGTTATGGTGAGGGTTAGGGTGAGGGTTAGTGTGAGGTGTATGTTTAGGGTCAGGGTGAGGGTTAGGGTTAGGGTGAGGTTTAGAGTTAGGGTTACTCTTAGGGTGTGTGTTAGGTTTAGGGTTAGGGTTAGGATGAGGGTGAGGGTGAGGGTGAGGTGAGGGGTAGGGTGAGGGGTAGGGTTAGGGTTAGGGTGAGGTTTAGGTTTAGTGTGAGGGTTATGGTTATGGTTAGCGTTAGGGTGATCGTGAGGGTAAGGTTTAGCGTGAGGCTTATGGTGAGAGTGAGCGTTAGGGTTAGGGTAAGGGTTAGGCTTACATTTCGGGTGAGGCTGAAGGTTAGGTTTAGGGTGAGGGATAGGGTGACAGTGAGTTTTAGGGTGAGGGTGGGGGTTAGGTTTAGTTTAGGGTGAGGGTTAGGGTTAGGGTGAGTGTTAGGGTGAGGGGTAGGGTTAGGATTATGGTGAGGGTTAGGGTTAGTGTGAGGGTTAGTGTTAGAGTTAGGGTTAGGTTTAGTGTGAGGATAAGGGTTAAGGTGATGGTTAGGGTGAGGGTGAGGGTTAGGGTTTGCTTTAGGTTTAGGTTGACGTTGAAGGTTAAGGTTAGGGTTAGGGTTAGGCTGAGCATGAGGGTTAGGATTAGGGTTAGGGTTAGGGTTAGGCTAAGGTTAGGGTTAGGTTTAGGGGGAGGAGGAGGAATAGGCTAAGGTTTAGGATTAGGGTTAGGTTTAGGTTTAGGCTTAGGGTGAAGGTGAGGGTAAAGGTGAGTTTTAGGGTGAGTGTGAGGGTTAGGGTTAGAATTAGGGTGAGGCTTAGGGTTAGTGTGATGTTTAGGGTGAGGTGAGGTTTAGGGTGAGGGCGAGTGTTCGTGTGATGATGAGGGTTAGGGTGTTGGTGAGAGTAAGGTTTAGGGTGATGGTTAGGATGACAGTGAGTGTGCGCATGAGGGTGAGGGTTGGGGTTAGGGTTAGGGTGCGTGTTAGGTTTAGGGTTAGGGTTAGGGTGAGGGGTCGGGTGAGGGGTAGGGTTAGGTTTATGGTGAGGGTTATGGTTAGTGTGGAGTTTGGGGTTAGAATTAGGCTTAGGTTGTGGTTGAGGGTAAGGGTGAGTTTTAGGGTGAGGGTTAGGGTTAGGTTTAGGGTGAGGGTTATGGTGAGGGTTACAGTTAGTATTAGGGTTAGGGGGAGGGCTTGCCAGAGGGCGAGGGTTAGGTTGAGGGTGAGTGTTTAGGTAGGTAAGGGTTAGGTAGTTAAGTTAGCCTTAGGCGTAGGGTAAGGATTAGGGTGAAGGTGAGGGTTAGGGTGAGGGTGAGGGTTAGGATTAGGGTTAGGGTGAGTGTTAGGTTTAGGCTAAGGTTTAGAGTTAGGGTTAGGGTTAAGGTGAAAGTGAGGCCGAGGGTTAGGATTAGGTTTAGGGTTAGGGTGAGGGTAATGATGAGGGTTAGGTTTAGGATTTGGGTTAGGTTTAGGGTTAGGCTTAGGGTGAGGGTGAGGGTAAGGGTGAGTTTTAGGGTGAGGGTGATGGTGAGGGTGAGGGTTAGGTTGAGGTTTAGTGTTAGTGTGAAGTTTAGGGTGAGGTTGAGGTTTAGGGTTCGGGTTCGGGTTTGGCTGTGGGTGAAGGTAAGGGTGTGTGTGAGGGTTAGGGTTAGGGTGACCGTTAGGGTGACAGTGAGGGTTAGTGTCAGTGTTAGGTTTAGGGTTAGGTTTAGCGTTCCCGTGAGGTTTAGGGTTAGGGTTAGGGTGAGGCTTTCGTTTAGGGTTAGGGTGAGAGTTAGAGTGAGGGTTAGGGTTAGGGTTAGGGTGAGAGTAAGGGTTAGGGTGAAGGTCAGGGTGAGAGTGAGGATTAGGGTTAGCTTTCGGGTGAGGGCTAGGTTTGGGTGAGGGTGTGAATTAGGGTGAGGTTTAGGGTTAGTGTGAGGATAAGGTTGAAGGTGAAGGTTAGGGTGAGGGTGAGGGTTAGGGTGAGGTTTAGGATTAGGGTTAGGGTGAGGGTTATGTTTATGGTGATGTTAAGTTGAGGGTGAGGGTTGGGTGAGGGTGAAGGTTCGGGTGAGGGTTCGGTTAAGGTGTGGGTGAGGGTTAGGTTTAGGGTGTGGGTTAGGGTGACAGTGAGGATTAGTGTGAGGTTGAGGGTTAGGTTTAGGGTTAGGGTGAGGGTTAGGTTTAGGGTGAGGGTTAGGGTAAGGTGTAGCGTTAGGGTTATGGTGAGGGTTAGGGTTATTGTGAGGGTTAGGGTTAGATTTAGGGTTAGGGTTAGTGTGAAGATAATGGTTAGGGTGAGGGTTAGGATGAGGGTGAGGTTTAGGGTTAGTGTTAGGTTTAGGGTGAGGGTGAGGTTTCCAGTTAGGGTTAGGTTTAGGGTGAGTTTGAGGGTTAGGATTAGCGATAGGGTGAGGGTTCGGTTTAGGCTAAGGTTTAGAGTTAGGGTTAGGGTTAAGATGAGGGTGAGGCTGAGGGTTAGGATTAGGGTTAGGGTTAGGCTGAGCGTGATGGTGAGGCTTAGGTTTAGGATTAGGGTTAGGTTTAGGGTTAGGCTTAGGGTGAGGGTGAGGGAAAGGGTGAGTTTTAGGGTGAGGGTGAGGGTGAGAATTAGGGTGAAGTTTAGTGTTAGTGTGAAGTTTAGGGTGAGGTTGAGGTTTGGGGTGAGGATGAGTTTTCGGGTGAGGGTGAAAGCAAGGGTGTGTGTGAGGGTTAGGGTTATGGTGACAGTAGGGTGATGTTGAGGTTTAGTGTAAATGTTAGGTTTTGGGTTAGGTTTTCCTTTCCAGTGAGGGTTAGGGTTACGGTTAGCATTAGGTTGAGGGTTAGGGATAAGGTTAGGGTGAGGTGCACGTTTAGGGTTAGGGTGAGAGTTAGAGTGAGGGTCAGGGTTAGGGTTAGGGTGAGAGAAAGGGTTAGAGTGAGGCTGAGAGTGAGGGTTAGGGTTAGCATTCGGGTGAGAGGCAAGTTTGGGTGAGGGTTAGGGTTAGAATGAGGGTTAGGGTTCGTGTGAGGGTTTGGTTGAGGGTGAGGGTAAGGGTTAGGGTGAGGATTAGGATGAGTGTGAGGGTTAGGGGTAGGGTTAGGGTGAGGGTTATGGTGAGGTTTAGGGTTAGGGTTTGGGTTAGGGTGAGTTTTACAGTGAGTGTGAGGGTTAGGTTTAGGGTGAGGGTAAGGATTATGGTGAGGGTTAGAGTGAGGGTGAGTGTTAGGTTTAGCATTAGGGTTAGGGTTAGGGTGAGGGGTAGGGTGAGGGTTAGGGTTAGAGTGAGGGCTAGGGTGAGGGTGAGGGTTAGGTTTAGGGTTAGGGATAGGGTAAGGATTAGTGTTATGGTTAGGGTTAGGGTGAGCATTAGCCTGAGGGTTAGGGTTAGGGGTAGGGTGAGGGTAATCGTTAGGGTGAGGGAGAGTTTTAGGGTTAGCATTAGGGTTAAGGTGATGGTTAAGTTTAGAGTTAGGTTTATGTCTAGATTGAGAGCTAGGGTGAGGGTGAGGGTGAGTGTTCGGGTTATGATTAGAGTTAGGGTTACTCTGAGGGTGAGGGTTAGGGTGAGGTTGAGGGTTAGGGTTAGGGTTAGGGTGAGGGTTAGGGTTAGGATTAGGGTGAGGTTTACCGTTATCATTAGGGTTAGGTTTAGTTTGAGGATTAGAGTTATGGTTAGCTTTAGAGTTAGGGTGAGTGTAAATTTTTGTGTGAGGTTTACGGTGAGGGTGAGGGTTAGGGTTAGGGTGACGCTTAGGGTGACTGTGAGGGTTAGTGTAAGTGTTAGGTTTAGGGTTAGGTTTAACGTTCCCGTGAGGGTTAGGATTAGGGTTAGCGTTACGCTGAGGGTTAGGGTTAGGGTTAGGGTGAGGGTTACGTTTAGGGTTAGCGTGAGAGTTAGAGTGATTGTTAGGGTTAGGGTTAGGGTGAGAGTAAGGGTTAGGTTGAGGGTCAGGGTGAGAGTGAGGGTTAGGATTAGCGTTCTGGTGAGGGCTAGGATGGGGTGAGGGTGAGGGTTAGGGTGAGGGTGAGGTTTAGGGTTAGGGTTAGGGTAAGTCTGAGGATTCGGGTTAGGTTTAGCGTTAGATTTAGGGTGAGTGTAAGGGTTAGGGTGAAGTTTAGGTTGAGGCTGAGGTGTAGGGTTAGCGTTAGTGTTAGGGTGAGGGTTAAGGTGAAAGTTAGGGATTGGGTTAGGGTGAGGTTGACGGTGAGGTTTAGGGAAAGGGTGAGGGTTAGGGTTAGGATTAGGGTGAGGGTGAGGGTTTGGGTTAGGGTGAGGGTGAGTGTTAGGTTGAGGGTTAGGGTGAGGGTGAGTGTTAGGTTTAGCATTAGGGATATGGTAAGTGTGAGTGTAAGAGGTCAGGGTGAGGGTAAGAGTTAGCTTTAAGGTTAGTCCGAGGGTGAGGGTGAGGCTGAGGATTAGGGTTAGGGGGAGGGGGAGGGGGAGGGTTAGTGTGAGGTGTATGTTTAGGGTCAGGGTAGGGGTTAGGGTTAGGGTGAGGTTTAGGGTTAGGGTTAGGGTTAGGGTGTGTGTTAGGTTTAGGGATAGGGTTAGGATTAGCTGAGGGTTAGGTTTAGTGCGAGCGTTATGGTTAGGGTTAGCGTTAGGGTGAGGGTGAGGGTAAGTTTTAGCATGAGTGTTAGGGTGGGAGTGAGGGTTAGGGTTAGGGTTAGTGTTAGGCTTACTGTTAGGGTGAGGCTGAGGGTTAGGTTTAGATTGAGGGATAGGGTGAGAGTGAGTGTTAGGGTGAGGGTGGGGGTTAGGTTTAGGGTTAGGGGCAGGGTTAGGTTTAGGGTCAGTGTTAGGTTGAGGGCTAGGTTTAGGGTTATGGTGAGGGTTAGGGTTAGTGTGAGGGTTAGGGTTAGAATTAGGCTTAGGTTGAGGTTGAGGGTAAAGGTCAGGTTAGGGTTATGTTGAGGGTTAAGGTTAGGTTTACGGTGAGGGGTGAGGGTGAGGGTGAGGGTTATGGTTAATATTACGTTTAGGGGGAGGGCTTGTGCGAGGGCGAGGGTTATGGTGAGTGAGTGTAAGAGGTGAGGGTGAGGGTAACATTTAGCGTTAAGGTTAGGCTGAGGGTGAGGGTGAGGCTGAGGGTTAGGGTTAGGGTTAGGTTTAGGGTTAGGGTTAGGGTTAGCGTGTGTGTTAGGTTTAGGGTTAGGGTTAGGATGAGTGTGAGGGTTAGGGGGAGGTGAGCGTTAGGGTGAGGGGTAGATTTAGGGTTAGGGTGAGGTTTAGGTTTAGTGTGAGGGTTATGGTTATGGTTAGCGATAGGTAAGGGTGGGGGTAAGGTTTAGGGTTAGGGTGAGAGAGAGAGTTAGGGTTAGGTTTAGGCTTGCGTTTAGGGTGAGGCTGAGGGTTAGGTTTAGGGTGAAGGATAGGGTGACAGTGAGTGTTAGGGTGGTGGGGGAGTTAGGTTTAGGGTTAGGGTGAGGTTTAGGGTTAGGGTGATTGTTAGGGTGAGGGTTAGGGTTAGGTTGATTGTTAGGGTGAGGGGTAGGGTTAGGGTTATGGTGAGGGTTAGGGTTAGTGTGAGAGTTAGGTTTAGAATTAGGCTTAGGTTGAGGTTGATGGTAAGGGTGAGGTTTAGGGTGAGGGTGAGGGTTAGGGTTAGGTTTAGGGTGAGGGTTAGGGTGAGGGTGAGGGTGAGGGTTAGGGTTAGTATTAGGGTTAGGGGGAGGGCTTGCCCGAGGGCGAGGGTTAGAGTGTGGGTGAGAGTGAGGGTGAGGGTTTAGGTAGGTAAGGGTTAGGTAGTTAGGTTAGGGTTAGGGATAGGGTGAGGATTAGGATGAAGGTGTGGGTTAGGGTGAGGGTGAGGGTTAGGGTGAGGGTTAGGATTATGGTTAGTGTGAGGGTTAAGTTTAGGTTGATGTTTAGGGTGAGGGTGAGGGTTGGGTTCGGGTTAGGATGAGGTTCGGGTTAGGGTGTGCGTGAGGGTTAGGTTTAGGGTGAGGGTTAGGGTGACAGTGAGGATTAGTGTGAGGTTGAGGGTTAGGGTTAGGGTGAGGGTTAGGGTGAGGGTTAGGGTTAGGGTGATGGTTAGGGTGAGGTGTAGGTTTAGGGTTATGGTGAGGGTTAGGTTTATTGTGAGGGTTAGGGTTAGAGTTAGGGTTAGGCTCAGTGTGAGGATAATGGTTAGGGTGAGGGTAAGGATGAGGGTGAGGGTTAGGGTTAGTGTTAGGTTTAGGGTGAGGGTTAGGCTTAGAGTTAGGTTTAGGATAGGATGAGGTTGAGGGTTAGGTGAGGGTGAGGGTTAGGGTAAGGATTAGGGTTAGGGTTAGGCTGAGGGTTAGGGTTAGAATTAGGGTTAAGGTGAGGTCTAGGGTTAGGGTGAGGTTTAGGGTTAGGGTTAGGGTGAGGGTTAGGGTTAGGGTTACTCTTAGTGTGAGGGTTAGGTTTAGGTCTAGGGTGAGGGATCGGTTTAGGGTTAGGTTTAGGGTTAGGGTGAGGGTAAGGATTAGGGTGAGGGTTAGGGTGAGGTTGAGGTTCTGGGTCAGGGTTAGTGTTAAGGGTTAGTGTTAGGGTGAGGGTGAAGATGAGGGTTAGGGTTAGGGTTAGGGTGAGGGTTAGGTTTGGGTTGAGGGCTTGTGTGCGGGCGAGGGTTAGGGTGAGGGTGAGGGTGAGGTTGAGGGTTACGGTTAGTATTAGGATTAGGGTGAGGGCTTTCATGAGGGCGAGGATTAGGTTGAGGGTGAGGGTGAGGCTGAGGGTTTTGGTAGGTAAGGGTTAGGGTTAGGGATAGTTTGAGGATTAGGGTGAAGTTGAGGATTAGGGTGAGGGTGAGGGTTTAGGTGAGGGTGAGGGTTAGGGTGAGTGTGAGGGTTAGGGAGACGGTTAGGGTGAGGGTTGGGGATAGGTTTAGGGTTAAGGTGAGGGCTAGCTTGAGGTTAGGTTTAGGGTTAGGGTGAAGATTAGGGTGAGGGTTAGGTTGAGGTTGAGGTTTAGGGTTAGTGTTAGCCTAAGGATTAGTGTGAGGGTTAGGGTTATGATTAGGTTTAGGGTGAGTTGTAGGTTGAGGGTTAGGGTTAGGTTTAGGGTTAGCATGAGGGTTAGAGTGAGGGTTAGGTGTAGGTTTAGGGTGAGTGTAACGGTTAGCTTGTGGGTTAGGGTGAGCGTGAGGATTATGGTGATTGTGAGTGTTATGGTGATTGTTAGTGTGAGGGTTAGGGTCAGGGTTAGGGTAATGGATAGGGTGAGGCTTAGGGTTAGGGTTAGGGTGAGCGTTAGTGTGAGGGTGAGGGTTAGTGTTAGGATTAAGGTTAGGGTTAGGTTAAGGCTGAGGGTGAGTGTTTGGGTGAGGGTGAGGGTTATGGGTAGGATTAGGGTTAGGGTGAGGGCTTTCATGTTGGCGAGGGTTAGGGTGAGGATGAGGGTGAGGATTTCGGTAGGTAAGGGTTAGGGTTAGGGATAGGGTGAGGATTAGGGTCATGTTGAGGGTTAGGGTGAGGGTGAGGGTTAGGGTGAGGCTTAGGAATAGGGTTAGGGTGAGGGTTAAGTTTGGGGTGATGTTTAGGGTGAGGGTGAGGGTTGGGTGAGGGTGAGGGTTCGGGTGAGGGTGAAAGTTAGGGTGTGGGTGAGGGTTAGGTTTAGGGTGAGGGTTAGGGTGACAGTGAGTGTTAGGTTGAGGGTGGGGGTTAGGTTTAGGGTTAGGGTGAGGGTTAGTGTTAGGGTGAGTGTTAGGGTGAGCGTTAGGGTTAGGGTTATGTTGTGTGTTAGGCTTAGTGTGATGGTTAGGGTTAGAGCTAGGATTAGGGTTAGTGTGAGGTAAGGGTTAAGGTGATGGTTAGGGTGAGGGTGAGGGTTAGGGTTAGCGTTAGGTTTAGGGTGAGGGTGAGGGTTACAGTTAGGGTTAGGTTTAGGGTGAGCCTGTGGGTTAGGATTAGGTTTAGGGTGAGGCTTAGGGTTAAGCTAAGGGTTAGGGTTAGGTTTAGGGTTAATGTGAGGGTGAGGCTGAGTTTTAGGATTAGGGTTAGGGTTAGGGTGAGGGTGATGGTGAGGCTTAGGTTTAGTATAAGGGTTAGTTTTACGGTTAGGCTTAGAGTGAGGGTGAGGGTAAGGGTGAGTTTTAGGGTGAGGTTCAGGGTGAGGGTTAGGGTTAGGGTGAGGTTTAGGTTTAATGTGAAGTTTAGGGTGCAGTTGAGGTTTAGGGTGAGGGTTCAGGTTCGGGTGAAGGTGAAGGTGAGGGTGTGGGTGAGGGTTAGGGTTAGGGTGTCCATTACAATGATAGTGAGTGTTAGTGTAAGTGTTAGGTTTAGGGTTAGGTTTAGCGTTCCAGTGAGGGTTAGGGTTAGGGTTAGCCTTAGGTTGTGGGTTAGGGTTAGGGTTAGAGTGAGGGTTACGTTTAGGGTTAGTGTGAGGGTTACGTTTAGGGTTAGGGTGAGTATTAGAGTGAGGGTTAGGGTTAGGGTTAGGGTGAGAGTAAGGTTTAGGGTGAGGGTGAGGGTGAGAGTGAGGGTTAGGTTTAGCGTTCGGTGAGGGCTAGGGTTGGGTGAGGGTTAGGGTTAGGGTGAGGGTTAGGGTTAGGGTTAGGGTAAGTGTGAGGATTAGGGTTAGGTTTAGCATTAGAGTTACTGTGAGGGTAAGGGTGAGGGTGAGGTTTAGATTGAGGGTGAGGTTTATGGTTAGGGTTAGCGTTAGGGTGAGGGTGAGGGTAAGGGATAGGGTGAGGTTTAGGGTGAGAATGAGGGTTAGGGTTAGGGTAACGGATAGGCTTATGGTTAGGGTGAGGCTGAGGGTTACGTTTAGGGTGAGGGATAGGGTGAAAGTGAGTTTTAGGGTGAGGGTGGGGGTTAGGTTTAGGGTTATGGTGAGGGTTAGGGTTAGGGAGAGTGTTAGGGTGAGGGGTAGGTTTAGGGTTATGGTAAGGTTTAGGGTTAATGTGAGTGTTAGTGTTAGGTTTAGGGTTAGGGTTAGTGTGAGGATAAGGGTTAGGGTGATGTTTAGGGTGAGGGTGAGGGTTAGGGTTAGCTTTAGGGTTAGGGTGAGGGTGAGTGTTACGGTTAGGGTTAGGGTTAGGGTGAGCATGAGGGTTAGGATTAGGGTTAGGGTGAGGGTTAGGGTGAGGCTAAGGGTTAGGGTTAGGGGGAGATGGAGGAAGAGGCTAAGGTTTAGGATTAGGGTTAGGTTTAGGTTAGGCTTAGGGTGAAGGTGAGGGTAAGGGTGAGTTTTAGGGTGATTGTGAAGTTCAGGGTTAGGGTTAGGGTGAGGTTTAGGGTTAGTGTTATGTTTAGGGTGAGGTTGAGGTTTAGGTTGAGGGTGAGTGTTCGTGTCAGGGTGAGGGTTAGGGTGTGGGTGAGGGTAAGGTTTAGGGTGAGGGTTAGGGCGACAGTGAGGGTTAGGGTGAGTGTGAGGGTTAGCATTAGGGTTAGGGTGCGTGTTAGGTTGAGGGTTAGGTTTAGGGTGAGGGGTAGGTTGAGGGGGAGGTTTAGGGTTATGGTGAGGGTTATGGTTAGTTTGGAGGTTAGGGTTAGAATTAGGTTTAGGTTGAGGTTGAGGGTAAAGGTGAGGTTTAGGGTGAGGATGAGGGTTAGGGTTAGGTTTAGGGTGAGGGTTATGGTGAGGGTGAGGGTGAGAGTTATGGTTTGTATTAGGGTTAGGTGGAGGGCTTGCACGAGGGGGAGGGTTAGTGTGAGTGTGAGTGTTTAGGTAGGTAAGGGTTAGGTAGTTAGGTTAGCCTTAGGCGTAGGGTGAGGATTAGTGTGAAGGTGAGGGTTAGGGTGAGGGTGAGGATTAGGGTGAGGGTTAGGATTAGGGTTAGGGTGAGGGTTAGGTTTAGGGTCATGTTTAGGGTGAGGGTGAGGGTTTGGTGTGGGTGAGGGTTCGGGTGAGGGTTTGGGTTAGGGTGTGGGTAAGGGTTAGTTTTAGGTTGAGGGTTAGGGTGACAGTGAGGATTAGTGTGAGGTTGAGGGTTAGGGTTAGGATTACGGTGCGGGATAGGTTGAGTAGTAGGGTTAGGGTTATGGTGAGTGATAGGGTTATTGTAAGGGTTAGTGTTAGAGTTAGGGTTAGGGTTAATGTGAGGGTAATGGTTATGGTGAGGGTGAGGCTGAGGGTTCAGATTAGGTTTAGGGTTAGTGTGAGGGTGATGGTGAGTCTTAGTTTTAGGATTAGGGTCAGGTTTAGGGTTAAGCTTGGTGTGAGTTTGAGGGTAAGGGTGAGTTTTAGGGTGAGGGTGAGGGTGAGGGTTAGGGTGAGGTTTAGTGTTAGTGTGAAGTTTAGGGTGAGGTTGAGGTTTAGGGTGAGGGTGAGGGTTCGGCTGAGGGTGAAGGTAAGACTGAGTGTGAGGGTTAGGGTTAGGGTGACGCTTAGGATGACGGTGAGGGTTAGTGTAGGTGTTAGGTTTAGGGTTAGGTTTAGCATTCCAGTGAGGGTTAGGGTTAGGGTTAGCGGTAGGGTGAGGGTTAGGGTTAGGGTTAGGGTGAGGGTTACGTTTAGGTTTAGGGTGAGAATTAGAGTGAGGGTTTTGGTTAGGCTTAGGGTGAGAGTAAGGTTTAGGGTGAGGGTGAGGGTGAGAGTGAGGGTTAGGTTTATCATTCGGCTGAGGGCTAGGGTTGGGTGAGGGTGAGGGTTAGGGTTAGTGTTAGGGTAAGTGTGAGGATTAGGGTTAGGTTTAGCGTTAGATTTAGGGTGAGGATAAGGGTTAGGGTGAGGTTTAGTTTGAGGGTGAGGTTTAGGGTGAGCGTTAGTTTTAGGGTGAGTGTTAAGTTGAATGTTAGGGTCTGGGTTAGGGTGAGGTTGACGGTGAGGGTTTGTGTTAGGGTTAGGGTGAGGTTTAGGGATAGGGTGAGGGTTTGGGTTAGGGTTAGGGTGAGGGTTAGGTTTAGGGTTAGGGTGAGGGTGAGGGTTAGGGTTAGGGTAAGGGTGAGGGTTAGGTTGAGGGTTAGGGTGAGGGTGAGTGTTAGGTTTAGCATTAGGGATATGGTGAGTGTGAGTGTAAGAGGTGAGGGTGAGGGTAAGACAGCGTTAAGGTTAGTCTGAGGGTGAGGGTGAGGCTGAGGTTTAGGGATATGGTGAGGGTTAGTGTGAGGTGTATGTTTAGGTCAGGGTGAGGGTTAGGGTTAGGGTGAGGTTTAGGTTTAGGGTAAGTTTACGGTGTGTGTTAGGTTTAGGGTTAGGGTTAGGATGAGGGTGAGGGTTAGGGTTAGGTAAGGGTTAGGTTTAGTGTGAGGGTTATCTTTAGGGTTAGGGTTAGCTTTAGGGTGAGGGTGAGGGTAAGTTTTTGGGTGAGTGTTAGGGTGAGAGTGAGGGTTAGGGTTTGGGTTAGGGTTAGGCTTATGGTTAGGGTGAGGCTGAGTGTTAGGTTTAGGGTGAGGGATAGGGTGACAGTGAGTGTTAGGGTGAGGGTGGGGGATAGGGTGACAGTGAGTGTTAGGGTGAGGGTGGGGGTTAGGTTTAGGGTTAGGGTGAGAGTTAGGGTTAGGATGAGTGTTAGGGTGAGTGGAAGGGTTAGGGTTATGTTGAGGGTTAGCGTTAGTGTGAGGGTTAGGGTTAGAATTAGGCTTAGGTTGAGGTTGAGATTAAGAGTCAGGTTAGGGTGAGGGTGAGGGTTAGGGTTAGGGTTAGGTTTAGAGTGAGGGGTGAGGGTGAGAATGAGGATTACAGTTAGTATTACGGTTAGGAGGAGGGCTTGCGTGAGGGCGAGGGTTAGGGTGTGGGTGAGGGTGAGGATGAGGGTTTAGGAAGGTAAGGGTTAGGAATTTGGTTAGGGTTAGGGATAGGGTGAGGATTAGGATGAAGGTGAGGGTTAGGGTGAGGGTGAGGGTTAGGATTAGGGTTAGTGTGAGGGTAAAGGTTACGGTGATGTTTAGGGTGAAGATGAGGGTTGGGTGAGGGTGAGGGTGAGGGTGAGGGTTCGGGTTAGGGTGTGGGTGAGGGTTAGGTTTAGGGTGAGGGTTAGGGTGACAGTGAGGATTAGTGTGAGGTTGAGGGTTTGGGTTAGTGTTAGGTTGAGGTTTAGGGTTAGGGTTAGTGGTAGGGTGAGGTGTATGGTTAGGGTTATGGTGAGGGTTAGGGTTCTTGTGAGGGTTAGTGTTAGAGTTGGGGTTAGGGTTAGTGTGAGAGTAATGTTTAAGGTGAGGGTTAGGATGAGGGTGAGGGTTAGGGTTAGTGTTAGATTTAGGGTGAGGGTGAGGGTTACATTTAGGTTTAGGGTTAGGGTGAGTGTGAGGGTTAGGATTAGGGTTAGGGTGAGTGTTAAGTTTAGGCTAAGGGTTAGGGTTTGGTTTAAGGTGAGGGTGAGGCTGAGGATTAGGATTAGGTTTAAGGTTAGGGTGAGGGTGATGGTGAGGCTTAGGTTTAGGATTAGGGTTAGGTTTAGGGTTAAGCTTAGGTTGAGGGTGAGGGTAAGGTTGAGTTTTAGGGTGAGGGTGAGGGTTAGGCTGAGGTTTAGTGTTAGTGTGAAATTTAGGGTGAGGTTGACGTTTAGGGTGAGGGTGAGGGTTCAGTTGAGGGTGAAGGTAAGGGTGTGTGTGAGGGTTAGAGTTAGGGTGACAGTTAGGGTGACTGTGAATGTTAGTGTAAGTGTTAGGTTTAGCGTTACTTTTTGCATTCCCGTGAGGGTTAGGGTTAGGTTTAGCGTTAGGGTGAGGTTTAGGTTTAGGGTTAGGGTGAGGGTTACGTTTAGGGTTAGGGTGAGAATTAGAGTGAGGGTTAGGGTTAGGGTTAGGGTGAGAGTAAGGGTTAGGGTGAGGGTGAGGGTGAGAGTGAGGGTTAGGGTTAGCTTTCGGGTGAGGGCTAGGGTTGGGTGAGGGTGAGGGTTAGGGTGAGGGTTAGGGTTAGTGTGAGGATTAGGTTGAAGTTGAGAGTTAGGGTGAGGGTGAGGGTTAGGATGAGGGTTAGGCATAGTGTTAGGGTGAGGGTTAAGGTTAGGGTGATGTTTACGGTGAGGGTTCGGGTTGGGTGAGGGTGAGGGTTCGGGTGAGGGTTCGAGTTAAGGTGTGGATGAGTGTTAGGTTTAGGGTGAGGGTTGGGTGCCAGTGAGGATTAGTGTGAGGTTGAGGGTTACGGTGAGGTTTAGGGTTAGGGTGAGGGTTGGGTGAGGGGTAGGGTTAGGGTTATGGTGAGGGGTAGGGTTATTTTGAGGGTTAGGTTTAGAGTTAGGGTTAGGATTAGTGTGAGGATAATGGTTATGGTGAGGGTGAGGCTTAAGGTTAGCATTAGGTTTAGGGTGAGGGTAAGGGTTATGGTTAGGGTTAGGGTTAGTGTGAGTGTGAGGGTTAGTATTAGGGATAGGATGAGAGTTAGGTTTAGGCTAAGGTTTAGAGTTCAGGTTAGGGTTAAGGTGATGGTGAGTCTGATGGTTAGAATTAGGTTTAGGGTTAGGGTGAGGATGATGTTGAGGCTTAGGTTTAGGATTAGGGTTAGGTTTAGGGTTACGCTTAGGGTGAGTGTGAGGGTAAGGGTGAGTTTTAGGGTGAGGGTGAGGTTTAGTGTTAGTGTGAAGTTTAGGTTGAGGTTGAGGTTTAGGGTGAGGGTGATTGTTCAAGTGAGACTGAAGGTAAGAATGTGTATGAGGGTTAGGGTTAGGGTGACGTTTAGGATGACGGTGAGGGTTAGTGTAAGTGTTAGGTTTAAGGTTAGGTTTAGCGGTCCAGTGAGGGTTAGGGTTAGGGTTAGTGTTAGGGTGAGGGTTATGGTTAGGGTTAGGGTGAGGGTCAAGTTTAGGGTTAGGGTGAGAGTTAGAGTGATGGTTAGAGTTAGGGTTAGGGTGAGAGTAAGGATTAGGGTGAGGGTGAGGGTGAGAGTGATGGTTAGGTTTATCATTCGGCTGAGGGCTAGGGTTGGGTGAATGTGAGGGTTAGGGTGAGGGTTAGGGTTAGGGTAAGTGTGAGGATTAGGGTTAGGTTTAGCGTTAGATTTAGGGTGAGGGTAAGGTTTAGGGTGAGGTTTAAGTTGAGGGTGAGGTTTAGGGTTAGCATTAGTGTTAGGGTGAGGTTGACGGTGAGGGTTAGGGTTTGGGTTAGCGGGAGGTTGACGGTGAGGGTTAATGTTAGTGTTAGGGTGAGGTTTAGGGATAGTGTGAGGGTTAGGGTTAGGGTTAGGTTGAGGGTTAGGTTTAGGGTTAGGGTGAGGGTGAGGGTTAGGGTTAAGGTGAGGGTGAGGGTTAGGTAGAGGGTTAGGGTGAGGGTTAGTGTGAGGTGTATGTTAAGGGTCAGGGTGAGGGTTATGTTTAGGGTGAGGTTTAGGGTTAGGGTTAGGGTTAGGATGTGTGTTAGGTTTAGGTTTAGGTTTAGGATGAAGTTGAGGTTTAGGGTTAGGTGAGGGTTAGGTTTAGTGTGAGGGTTAGGGTTAGGGTTAGGCTTACCGTTAGGGTGAGGCTGAGTGTTAGGTTTAGGGTGAGGGATAGGGTGACAGTGAGTGTTAGGGTGAGGGTGGGGGTTAGGTTTAGGGTTAGGGTGAGAGTTAGGGTTAGGATGAGTGTTAGGGTGAGTGGAAGGGTTAGGGTTATGTTGAGGGTTAGCGTTAGTGTGAGGGTTAGGGTTAGAATTAGGCTTAGGTTGAGGTTGAGATTAAGAGTCAGGTTAGGGTGAGGGTGAGGGTTAGGGTTAGGGTTAGGTTTAGAGTGAGGGGTGAGGGTGAGAATGAGGATTACAGTTAGTATTACAGTTAGGAGGAGGGCTTGCGTGAGGGCGAGGGTTAGGGTGTGGGTGAGGGTGAGGATGAGGGTTTAGGAAGGTAAGGGTTAGGTAGTTTGGTTAGGGTTAGGGATAGGGTGAGGATTAGGATGAAGGTGAGGGTTAGGGTGAGGGTGAGGGTGAGGATGAGGGTTAGAGTTAGGGGAGGTTTAGGTTTAGGGTTAGGGTTAGAGTTAGGGTTAGGGTGAGTGTGAGGTTTAGGGTTAGAGTTAGGGTTCAGGTGAGGGTTAGGATGAGGGTTAAGGTTAGTGTTAATTTTAGATTTAGGGTTAGGGTGAGGTTAAGTGTTAGGGTTATGGTTAGGATTAGGGTTAGGTTGAGGGTGAGTGTGTGGGTTAGGGTTAGGTTTAGTTTAGGCTTAGGGTTAGGCTGAGGGTTAGGTTGAGGGGGAGGGTTAGGGTTCGAGTGAGGGTTAGGGTTAAGGTTAGTGTGAGGGTTAGGATGAAGATTAGGTTTAGGATTAGGGTTAGGGTGAGGGCTAGGGTGAAGGTGAGGTTTAGGGTTAGGGTTAGGGTGAGGTTTAAGGTTAGGGTTAGGGTCAGTGTGAGTTTGAGGTTTAGGGTTAGAGATAGGGTTAGGGTGAGTGTTAGGGTGAGTGTTTGGCTTAGTGTTAGTGTTATAGTTAGGGTTAGGGTGAGGGTTAGGGTGATGGTGTGTGTTAGGGTTTAGGGTTAGGATTAGGATTAGGGTTAGGGAGAGGGGGAGTGTGAGGGTTAGAATTAGCCTTATGTTTAGTCTGAGGGTGAGGGTGAGGGTGAGTGTTAATGTTAGATTGAGGGTTAGGTTTAGGGTGTGGTTTATTGTTAGGGTTAGTGTTAGAGTTAGGGTTTGGGTGAGTTTTAGGTTGAGTGTTAGGGTAAGGGTGAGGTTTAGGGTGGGGGTGACGGTAAGGGTAAACGTGAGGGTTAGGCTAAGGGTGAGGGTTAGGGTTAGGGTTAGGGTTAGGGTGAGATTTAGGGTTCGGGTTAAGTTTAGGGTTAGGGTGAGGGTTAGGGTAAGGGTTAGGGTGAAGGTGAGAGTTAGGGTTAGGTTGAGGGTTAGGGTTAGGATTAGGTTTAGGGTTAGGGCTAGTGTGAGAATGAGTGATAGGATTAGGGTTAAGCTTAGACTTAGGTTTAGGCTGAGGGTAAGGGTGAGGCTGAGGTTTAGGGTTAGCGTGATGGATAGGTTTAGGGTTAGGGTGAGTGTGAGAATGAGGGTTAGGTTTAGGGTGACTGATAGGGGGAGCGTGACAGTAAGAGTTAAGGTGAGGGTTAGGCTGAGGGTGAATGTTCCCCTAAGGGTGAGGGTTAGGATTAGGGTCATTGTTAGGGTAAGGGTTAGGGTGAGGTTTAGTGTGAGGGTGAGGGATAGATTGAGGATTAGAGTTAGGCTTAGTGTGAATTTTAGGGTGAGGTTGAGGGTTAGGGTTAGGGTGAGTGTTAGGGTTAGAACTAAGGTTAGGGTGGGGGCTAGGGTGACGCTGAGGGTTAGGGTTAGGGTGAGGTTTAGGGTTAGGGTGACAGTTAGGGTTAATGTGAGGGTTAGTGTGAGAGTTAGGGGTAGTGTTATGGTGAGGGTAATTGTAAGGGTGAGGGTTAGGGTTAGGCTTAGGTTTAGGGTGAGGATTAGGGTTAGTGTTTGGGTTAGGGTGTGGTTGAGGCTGAGGATTAGGGTCAGGTTTAGGGTTAGGGTTAGGTTTAGGTTTAGGGTTAAGTTTAGGATTATGGTGAGGGTCAGGGTTAGGTTTAGGCTTAGGCTTAGGGTTAGGCTGAGGGTGAGGGTGAGGGTGGGGGTGCAGATTAGGTTTAGCATTAGGGTTAGGGTTAGGTTTATTGTTAGTGTTATGATTAGGGTTAAGTTTGCGGTGAGGGTGAGGCTGAGGGTGAGGGTTATGGTTAGGGTCAGGGTTAGGGTTAGGGTTAAGGTTAGTGTTATTGTTAGGGTTAGGGTTAGAGTTACGGTGAGGTTGAGGGTGAGGGTGAGGGTTTTGGTTAGGGTGAGGTTTAGAGTGAGTTTTAGGGTTAGGGTTAGTGTTAGGGTGAGGGTGAGGTTTAGGGTTAGAGTTAGGGTGAGGAGGAGGGTTAGGGTGAGCGTTAGGGTTAGGTTTTTTGTTAGGGTTAGGGGGAGGGTGAGGGTTAGGTTGAGATGTATGGATAGGGTTAGGTTTAGGATTAGGGTTATTGTGAGGGTTATGCTTAGGCTTAGGGTTAGGCTGAGGGTGAGGTTGTGGGTGAGGATTAGGATTAGGGTGATGTTTCGGGTTTGGGTTAGTGTTATTGTTAGGGTTAGGTTTAGAGTTACGGTGAGGGTGAGACTGGAGGTGAGCGTTAGGGTTAGGGTTAGGGTGAGGGTTAGAATGAGGATTAGGGTTAGGATTAGGGTTAGGGTGAGTGCTAGGGTTTGGGTGAGGGTTAGGGTTAGTGTTAGCTTGAGGTTTAGGGTTAGGTTTAGGGTTAGGGGGAGTGTTATTGTTGGGGTTAGGGTTAGGGTTATGGTGAGGGTGACGGTACTGGTGAAGTTAGGGGTTACTGTTATGGTGTGGTTTAGGGTTAGGGTTAGGGTTAGGGTTAAGGTGATGGTGAGGTTTAGGTTTAGATAGAGTTTTAGTGGGAGGGTTAGGGTGAGGGTTAAGTTTAGGGTTAGTGTTAGGGTTAGTGTGAGGGTGAGGGTTAGATTGAGGTTTAGGGTTAGGATTAGGTTTAGTGTGAGGGTTAGTGTTAGGGTTAGGGTTAGTGTTAGGTTGAGGGTATTTGTTAGGGTGAGAGTTTGGTTTAGGGTGAGGGTTTTGGTTCGGGTGAGGGTTAGGGTTAGGGTTAGGGTTATTGTTAGGGTTAGGGTTAGAGTTACAGTTACGGTGAGGGTGAAAGTGAGGGTTATGTTTGGGGTTAGGATGAGGTTTAGGTTTAGGGTTAGGGTTAGAGTTAAGGTTAGGGTGAGAATGAGGTTTAGGGTTAGAGTTATCCTTAGTGTTACAGTTAGGGTTACGGTGAGGGTTAGGGTTAGGATTAGGCTTAGGCTAAGGCTTAGGCCGAGCATGAAGTTGAGGGTTAAGGTTAGGGTTAGGGTTAGGGTTAGGGTTAGGGTGAGGGTTAGGGTGAGGTTTAGGGTTAGCATTAGGGTTAGGCTTAGGGCTAGGGTGAGGGTTAGGGTGAGGGTTAGGGTTAGTGATAGGGTTAGGGTTAGGAATAGGTTTAAGTTGAGGGTGAGGGTGAGGGTTAGTGTTAGCTTAAGGATTAGGCTTAGGTTTAGGGTGAGGGTTAAGTTTAGGGTTTGGGTTAGGGTGAGGGTGAGGATGAGGATTAAGATAAGTTTTAGGGTTAGGGTTAGGGTTAGATTTCAGGTTATTGTTAATGTTGTGGTTAGGGTTAAATTTGTGGTGAGGGTGACGCTGAGGGTGAGGGTTATGGTTAGAGTTAGGGTTAGGGTTAGTGTTATTGTTAGGGTTATGGTTAGAGTTACGGTGAGTTTGAGGGTGAGGGTGAGGATTTTCGTTAGGGTGAGGTTTAGGGTGAAGTTTAGGGTTAGGGTTAGGGTTAAGGTTAGGGTGAGTGTGAGGTTTAGGGTTAGAGTTAGGGTTAGGGGGCAGTTTAGGATGAGTGTTAGGGTTAGAATTAGGGTTAGGGTAAGGGCTAGGGTGAGGGTGAGTTTTAGGGTTAGGGTTAGGTTGAGGTTTAGGGTTAGGGTTAGCGTGAGGGTGAGGTTTAGGGTTATAGTTAGGGTTAGCATGAGGCTGAGGGTGAGGATTAGGGTTAGGGTGAGGGTTTAGCTGAGGGTGAGGGTTAGGGTTAGGGTTAAGGTGAAGGTGAGGGTTAGATTGAGGATTAGTGTTAAGGTTCGTGTGAGGTTTAGGGTGAGGATGAGTTAGGCTTAGGGTGAGGGCTAGGGTGAGGGTGAGGGTTAGGGTTAGTGTTAGGGTGAGGTATAGGGTTAGGGTGATGGTTAGGGTTAGTGTGAGGGTTAGGTTTAGGGTTAGGGTTAGTGTTAGGTTGAGGGTTAGGTTTAGGGTGAGGGTTATGGTTATGGTTATTGTTAGGGTGAGGGTTAGGGTTAGGGTTAGTGTTATTGTTAGTGTTAGTGTTAGGGTTATGTTTACCGTGAGGGTAAGGTTGTGGGTTAGGGTTGGGGTTAGGATGAGGTTTAGGTTTAGGATTAGGTTTAGAGTTTGGGTTAGGATGAGGGTGAGGATTAGGGTTAGAGTTAGGGTTAGTGTTAGGGTCAGGGTTAGGGTGAGAGTTAGGGTTAGGATTAGGTTGACGGTTAGGGTTAGGGTTAGGTTTACGCTTAGGCTTAATTTAGGCTTAGGCTTAGCATGAGTGTGAGGGTTAGGGTTAGGGTTAGGATGAGGTTTAGGTTTAGGCTTAGGGTTAGGGTGAGTACTTCTGGTTAGGGTGAGGGTTAGTGTTAGGGATAGGGTTAGTTTTCGGATTAGGGTTAGGGTGAGGTTGAGTGTGAGCATTAGGTTTAGGGTTAGGGTTAGGCTTAGGGTTAGGGTTAGGCTGAGGGTGATCTTGGGAGTGAGGAATAGGTTTTCGGTGATGGTTATGATTAGGGTTATGGTGAGGGTTATGATGAGGGTTAGGGTTAGGATTAGGTTTAGGGTGAGGGCTATGGTGAGGGTGAGTGTTAGGGTTAGGGTTAGGCTTAGGCTTAGGTTTAGCCTGAGGGTGAGGGTGAGGGTTAGGGTTAGGGTGATGGATAGGGTTAGGATTAGGGTGAGTGTTTGGATGAGGGTTAGGGTTAGGGTGAGTGTTAGGGTGAGGGTGAGGGATAGATTGTGGATTACGTTTAGGGTTAGTGTGAGGATTAGGGTGAGGATGAGGGTTAGGGTTTGGGTGAGTGTTAGGGTTAGAATTATGTTTAGGGTGGGGGCTAGGGTGTAGCCGATGGTTAGGGTTAGGGTGAGGGTGAGCTTTAGGGTTAGGGTGAGAGTTAGGGTTACTGTGAGCATTAGTGTTAGAGTTAGGGTTAGTGTTAGGGTGAGGGTAAGTGTTAGCGTGAGGGTTAGTATTAGGTTGAGCGTTATGGTTAGGGTGAGGTTTAGGGTTAGTTTTAGGGTTATTGTGAGGTTTAGGGTTAGTGGCACGGTGAGGGTGAGGATGAGGGTTAGAGTTAGGGGAGGTTTAGGGTTAGGGTTAGGGTTATAGTTAGGGTTAGGGTGAGTGTGAGGTTTAGGGTTAGAGTTAGGGTTCAGGTGAGGATTAGGATGAGGGTTAGGGTTAGGGTTAGTTTTAGGTTTAGGGTTAGGGTGAGGTTAAGTGTTACGGTTATGGTTAGGATTAGGGTTAGGTTGAGTGTGAGTGTGTGGGTTCGGGTTAGGTTTAGGTTTAGGCTTAGGCTTAGGCTGAGGGTTAGGTTGAGGGGGAGGGTTAGGTGTCGGGTGAGGGTTACGGTTAGGGTTAGTGTGAGGGTTAGGATGAAGTTTAGGTTTAGGATTAGGTTTAGGGTGAGGGCTAGGGTGAAGTTGAGGTTTAGGGTTAGGGTTAGTGTGAGGTTTAGGGTTAGGGTTAGGGTCAGTGTGAGTTTGAGTTTTAGGGTTAGAGATAGGTTTAGGGTGAGTGTTAGGGTGAGGGTTTGGCTTAGTGTTAGTGTTATAGTTAGGGTTAGGGTGAGGTTTAGGATGAGGGTGTGTGTTAGGGTTACGGTTAGGTTTAGGATTAGTGTTAGGGAGAGGGGGAGTGTGAGGGTTAGAGTTAGCCTTAGGTTTAGGCTGAGGGTAAGGTTGAGGGTGAGTTTTAGGGTTAGTTTGAGGGTTTTGGTTAGGGTTAGGGTGTGGTTTCGTGTTAGGGTTAGTGTTAGAGTTAGGATTAGGTTGAGGGTGAGGTTTAGGGGTAGAGTTAGGGTTAGGGTGAGTGTTATCTTGAGTGTTAGGGTTAGGGTGAGGTTTAGGGTGGGGGTGACGATAAGGGTAGACGTGAGGGTTAGGCTAAGGGTGAGGGTTAGGGTTAGGGTTTGGGTTAGGATGAGAGTTAGGGTTACTGTGATGTGAGTGTTAGGGTTAGGGTGAGGTTTAGGGTTAGTATTAGGGTTAGGTTGATGGTGAGTGTTAGGATTAAGGTTAGGGTTAGGGTTAGGGTTAGGGTTAGGGTTAGGTTTAGGGTTAGGATTAGTGTTATTTTTAGGTTTATGGTTAGAGTAACAGTGAGGGTGAGGGTGAGGGTGAGGGTGTGGGTTAGGGTGAGGGTTAGGGTGAGGTTTAGGGTTAGGGTTAGGAGTAGGGTTAGGGTGAGGGTGAGGTTTAGGGTTAGATTTAGGGTTAGGGGCAGTGTTAGGTCGAGGGTTAGGGTTAGGTTTAGTGTTAGGGTTAAGGTTAGGGTGAGGGTTAGGTTGAGGTTTAGGGTTAGGGTTATGGTTAGTGTTAGGATTAGGGTGAGGGTTAGGGTTAGGTTTCAACTTAGGCTTAGGTTTAGGCTGAGGGTGAGGGTGGGGGTGAGGATTAGGGTTAGGGTGATGGTTAGGATTAGGGTAAGGGTGAGGGCTCGGGTGAGGGTGAGGGTTAGGGTAAGGCTTAGGCTAAGGCTTAGGTTTAGGCTGAGGGTGAGGTTGAGGGTGAGGGTTAGGGTTAGGATGATGGTTAGGTTTACCCTAAGGGTGAGGGTTGGGATGAGGTTTAGGGTTAGGGTGAGGTTAGGGTGATATTGATGGTAAGGGTAAAGGTGAGGTTTACGCTGAGGGTGAGTGTTAAGATAAGGGTGAGTGTTAGGGTTAGGTTTAGGGTTAGTGTAAGGGTTAGGGTTAGCGATAGGATGAGGGTTAGATTGAGGATTAGTGTTTGGGTTAGTGTGAGGTTTAGTGTGAGGATGAGGGTCTGGTTTAGGCTGAGGGTGAGGGTTAGAATTAGGGTTAGGTTGAGGGCTAGGGTGAGGGTGAGGATTAGGGTTAGTGTGAGGGTTCGTGTTAGGGTTAGGGTTAGTGTTAGGGTGACGGTAAGTGGTAGGGTGAGGGTTAGGTTAGGGTGAGGGTTATGGTCAGGGTGAGGGTGAGGGTTTGGTTGAGGGCGAGTGTGAGTGTGAGAGTTAGGGTTAAGGTTAGGCTTAGGGTTAGGGTGAGGGTTAGGGTTAGTATTTGGTTTAGGGTAGGGTTCTGCTTAGGGTTCACGTAAGGGTGAAGGTTAGATTGAGTTTTAGGGTTAGGGTTAGGGTGAGGGCTAGGGTTAGGGATAGGTTTAGGTTTAGGATTAGGGTTAGGGTGAGGGTGAGTGTGAGGTTTAGGGTTAGGGTTAGGCTTAGAATTAGGGTGAGGGTTAGGGTTAGGTTTTGGGTTAGTGTGAGGGTGAGGCTGAGGATTAGGCTTATTTTTAGGGTTAGGTTTATTGTTAGGGTTAGTATTAGGGTTAGGGATAGGTTTAGGGTTATGGTGAGAGTTTGGGTTAGAGTTAGGATTAGGCTTAGGTTTAGGATGAGTGTGAGGGTGGGTTTGAGGATTAGAGTTAAGGTTAGGTTTAGACTTAGGTTTAGGCTTATTGTTAGTGTTATGCTTAGTGTTAAGTTTGCGGTGAGCATGACGCTGAAGGTGAGGGTTATGCTTATGGTTAAGGTTAGGGTTTGTGTTAGTGTTATTCTTAGGGTTAGGGTTAGAGATACGGTGAGGATGAGGTTGTGGGTGAGGGTTAGGGTTAGTGTGCGGTTTTGGGATAGGTTTAGAGTAAGGGTTAGGGTGAGGGTGAGGTTTAGAATTAGAGTTATTGTTAGGGGGAGGATTAGGGTTAGGGTTTGGGTAAAGGTGAGGGTGGGCGTGAGGATTAGGGTTAGGTTTAGGGTTAGGTTTAGGGTTAGGTTTTTAGGATAGGGTTAGGGTTAGGGTTACGGTGCGGGTTATGGTTAGGCTTAGGGTTAGGCTGAGGGTGAGGGTGGGTGTGAGGATTAGTGTTACGGTTAGGGTTAGTGTTAGGGTTATTTTTAGTGTTATGGTTAGGGTTAAGTTTGCTGTGAGGGTGAGTCTGAGGGCGAGGGTTTTGGTTATGGTTATGGTTATGGTTAGGGTTAGACGTATTGTTAGGGTTAGGGTTAGAGTTACCGTGAGGGTGAGGGTGAGGGTGAGGTTTAGGGTTCAGGTTAGGGTTCGGGTTAGGGTGAAGGTTAGATTGAGGTTTAGGGTTAGGATTAGGGTAAGGGTGAGGGCTAGGGTTAGTGTTAGGATGAGGGCTAGGTTTAGGGATAGGGTTATGTTTTGGATTAGGGTTAGGGTGAGGGTGAGTGTGAGGTTTAGGGCTAGGGTTAGGCTTAGAGTTAGGGTGAGGTTTAGGGTTTTGGTTTGGCTTAGTGTGAGGGTGAGGCTGAGGATTAGGGTTAGGTTTAGGGTTATGGTTAGTGTTAGGTTTACGGTTAGGTTTAGGGTTATGGTGAAGGTTAGGGTTAGAGTTAGGATTAGGCTTAGGGTTAGGATGAGGGTGAGGGTGGGTTTGAGGATTAGAGTTAGAGTTAGGGTTAGGCTTAGTGTTAGGCTTATTGTTAGTGTTATGCTTAGGGTTAAGTTTGCGGTGAGCATGAGGCTGAAGGTGAGGGTTATGGTTAGGGTTATGGTTAGGGTTAGGGTTAGTGTTATTCTTAGGGTTAGGGTTAGAGATACGGTGAGGATGAGGTTGAGGGTGAGGGTTAGTGTTAGGGTGCAGTTTAGGGATAGGTTTAGGGTAAGGGTTAGGGTGAGGGTGAGGTTTAGAATTAGAGTTATTTTTAGGGGAGGGTTAGGGTTAGGGTTTGGGTTAGGGTGAGGGTGGGGCTGAGGATTAGGGTTAGGTTTAGGGTTTGGGTTAGGGTTAGGTTTTTAGGTTAGGGTTAGGGTTAGGGTTACGGTGAGGGTTAGGGGTAGGTTTAGGCTTAGGTTTAGGCTGAGGGTGAGGGTGAGTGTGAGGATTAGTGTTAGGGTTAGGGTTAGTGTTAGGGTTATTTTTAGTGTTATGGTTAGGGTTAAGTTTGCTGTGAGGGTGAGTCTGAGGTTGAGGGTTATGGTTATGGTTAGGGTTATTGTTAGAGTTATTGTTAGGGTTAGGGTTAGAGTTATGGTGAGGGTGAGGGTGAGGGTGAGGGTGAGGGTGAGGGTTAGGTTCGGGTTATGGTGAAAGTTAACTTGCGGTTTAGGGTTAGGATTAGGGTAAGGTTGAGGGCTAGGGATAGGGTTAGATTTAGGGTTATGGGGAGGGATAGGGTTAGGTTTAGGGTTAGTTTTAGGGTTAGGTTTAGGGTTAGGATTACGGTGAGGGTTAGGGTTCTGATTAGGCTTAGGCTTATAGTTAGGCTGAGGGTGAGGCTGAGGTGAGGGTTATGGTTACGGTTAGGGTTATGATTAGGGTTAGGATAAGTGTTATTGTTAGGGTTAGGGTTAGAGTTATGGTGAGGTTCAGGGTGAGGGTGAGGGTTAGGGTTAGGGTGAGGTTTAGGGTTAGGTTTAGTGTTAGGGGTAGTGTTAGGGTGAGGGTGTCGGTAAGGTTAAAGGTGAGGGTTAGCCTGAGCGTGAGGGTTACGGTACGTGTGAGGGTTAGGCTTAGGGTGAGCGTTAGGTTATGGGTTGGGGTGAGATTTAGGGTTCGGGTTCAATTTAGGGTTAAGTTGAGGGTTAGGGTAAGGGTTACAGTGATGTTGAGGGTTAGGGTTAGGTTCAGGGTTAGTGTTAGGATTAGGGTTAGTGTGAGGTGAAGGTTAAGGTTAGTGTTAGGGTGAGGGTTAGGATGAGGGTTAGGGATAGGATTAGGGTTAGGGTGAGGGCTAGTTTGAGGTTGAGGTTTAGGGTTAGCGTTAGGGTGAGGTTTAGGGTTAGGGTTAGGGTTCGGGTTAGGGTGAGGTTGAGGTTTACGGTTAGAGTTATGGTTAGGGTGAGGCTGAAATTGAGGGTTAGGGTTAGGGTTAGTGTTAGAGTTAGGGTTAGGTTGAGGGTTAGGTTGAGGGTGAGGGTTAGGCTAAAAGTTAGGATTAGGATTAGCATAAGGGTTAGGGTGAGTGTGAGGGTTAGGGTTAGGGTTAGGCTTAGGGTTAGGCTGAGGGTGAGGTTGAGAGTGAGGGTTAGGGTTAGGTTTACGGTGAGAGTTAGGGTTCGGGTAAATTTAGGGTTAGGGTGAGGGTTATGGTTAGGTTTATGGTGAGCTTGAGTTTTAGGGTAAGGTTGAGGCTTAGGGTTAGGATTATGGTTAGGGTAAGGGTTAAGGTTAGGGTTAGGGTAAAGTTAAGAATGAAGATTAGGGATAGGGTGAGGGCTAGGTTGAGGGTGAGGTTTAGTGTTAGGGTTAGATTAAGGTTTAGGGTTAGAGTTAGGCTTAGGGTGAGGGTTAGGTTGAGGGTTAGGTTTATGGTGAGGGTGAGGATTAAGGTTAGGGTGAGGGTTAGGGTGAGGATGATGGTAAGGGTAAAGGTGAGGTTTAGGCTGAGTTTGAGTGTTAGGGTGAGGGTTAGGGTTAGGTTTAGGGTTAGGGTAAGGGTTAGGGTTAGGTTCAGGGTGAGTGTTAGATTGAGGATTAGGGTTAGGGTTAGTGTGAGGTTTAGGGTGAGGATGAGGGTTAGGGTGAAGGTGAGGGTTAAAATTAGGGTTATGGTGAGGGCTAGGGTGAGGGTGAGTGTTAGGGTTCGGGATAGGTTTATGGTGAGGTTAAGGATTAGGTTGAGGGTTAGGGTTAGTGTGAGGGTTAGTGTTCGGCTTAGGGTCAGTGTTAGGGTGAGGGTAAGTGTTAGGGTGAGTGTTAGGTTTAGAGTGAGGGTTATGGTTGGGTGAGGGTTAGGGTTAGGGTTATTGTTAGGGTTAGGTTTAGAGATACGTTTACGGTGAGTGTGAGGGTGAGAGTTAGGGTTAGGTTTAGGGTGAAGTTTAGTGTTAGTGTTAGGGTTAGGGTTAGGGTTAAGGTGAGGGTGAGGTTTAGGAGTAGAGTTAGGTTTAGGGTGAGGGTTAGGGTCAAGGTTAGGGTTAGGGTGCGGGTTAGGGTGGGGTTGAGGGTAAGGGTAAATTTGAGGGTTTGGCTGAGGGTGAGGGTTACAGTAATGGTGAGGGTTAGGGTTAGGGTGAGGGTTAGTGTTAGGGTTAGGATGAGGGTGAGGGTTAGATTGAGGATTAGTGTTAGGGTTAGTGTGAGTTTTAGGGTTAGCTTGAGGGTTAGGGTTAGTGTAAGGATGAGGTTTACTGTTAGGGTGATGCTTAGGGTTACTGTGAGCGTTAGTGTTAGCGTTAGGGTTTATGTTAAGGTGAAGGTAAGTGTTTGGGTGAAGGTTAGGTTTAGGGTGAGAGTTATGGTTAGAGTGAGTGTGAGGGTTAGGGTTAGGGTTATTGTTAGGATTAGGTTTAGGGTTATGGTTAGTGTTAGTGTTAGGGTTAGGATGAGGTTTAGTTTTAGTCTTAGGATTAGAGTTAAGCTTAGGGTGAAGGTGAGATTTAGGGATAGAGTTAGCTTTAGTGTTAGTGTTAGTGGTAGGGTGAGGGTTAGGGTTAGGTTTAGGCTTAGGCTTAGGCTTAGGCATGGGCTTAGGCCGAGCATGATGGTGAGGGTTAGGGTGAGGGTTAGGGTTCGGGTTAGTGTGAAGTTTAGATTGAAGTTTAGGGTTAGGATTAGGGTAAGGGTGAGGGCTAGGGTAAGGGTTAGGGTATGGGCTAGGGTTAGGGATAGGGTTAGGTTTAGGGTTAGGGTTAGGGTGAGGGTGAGTGTGAAGTTTATGGTTAGGGTTAGGCTTAGAATTAGGGTGAGGGTTACGGTTAGGGTTTGGGTTAGTGTGAGGGTGAGGCTGAGGATTATGGTTAGTTTTAGGGTTAGGTTTAGGGTTAGAGTTATGGTTAGGCTTAGGCTTAGGATGAGGGTGAGGGTGGGGTTGAGGATTAGAGTTAGGGTTTGGGTTAGGCTTAGTGTTAGGTTTATTGTTATTGTTATGATTAGGGTTAAGTTTGCGGTGAAGGTGAGGGTAATGGGTAGGGTTAGGGTTAGGGGGAGGATAGGGGGAGGTTTAGGGTTAGGGTTAGTGTTAGGATAAGTGTGAGGGTGAGGGTTAGGTTGAGGTTTAAGGATAGGGTTAGGTTTAGGATTAGGGTTAGGGTGAGACTGAGTGTGAGGTTTAGGGTGACGATTAGGCTTAAGCTTATGGTTAGGCTAAGAGTGAGGGTGGGGGTGAGGATTAGGGTTATTGCTATGCTTGGGCTTATGGTTAGGCTGAGTGTGAGGATGGAGGTGAGGATTAGGGTTAGTGTGATCGTTAGGATTAGGGTAAGGGTGAGGGCTCGGGTGAGGGTAAGGGTTAGGGTAAGGCTTAGGCTTAGACTTCCAGTTAGGCTGAGGGTGAGTTTGAGGGTGAGGGTTAGGGTTAGCGTGATGGCTAGGTTTATTGTTAGGGTGAGGGTTAGGATGAGGTTTAGGGTTCGGGTGAGGTTAGGGTGAGGATGATGGTAAGGGTAAAGGTGAGGTTTATGCTGAGGGTAAGGGTTAAGATGAGGGTGAGGGTTAAGGTGAGGGTGAGGGTTAAGTTAAGGGTGAGGGTTAGGGTTAGGGTGAGGCTGAGTGTGAGGTTTAGCCTGAGGATTAGGCTTAGGCTTACAGTTAGGCTAAGGGTGAGGGTGGGGGTGAGGGTGGGGGTGAGGATTAGGGTTAGGGTGATGGTTAGGGTTAGTGTTATTGTTAGGGTTTGGGTTAGAGTTACGATGAGTGTGAGGGTGTGGGTGAGGGTTAGGGTTAGGGTTAGGGTGGGGTTTAGGGTTGGGTTAGGATTATGGTTAAGGTGAGGGTGAGGTTTAGGGTTAGATATAGTGTTAGGGGAATGGTTAGGGTGAGGGTCATGGATAGGGTTATTGTTAGGGTTAGGGTGAGGGTGAGGGTTAGGTTGAGGATTAGGGTTAGGGTTAGGATTAGGGTTAGTGTGAGGGTTAATGTTATGGTTAGGGTTAGTTTTAGGGTGAGGGTTGTTAGGGTTTGGGTTATTGTGAGGGTTATCGTTGGGATGAGGGTTCGGATAAAGGTTAGGTTTATTGTTAGGGTTAGGTTTAGTGTTTCGGTTACGGTGAGAGTGAGGGTTAGGGTTAGGGTTAGGGCGAGGTTTAGGGTTTGGTTTAGGGTTAGAGTGAGGGTTAGGGTGAGTGTGAGGATTAGGGTTAGAGTTAGGGTTAGCGTGAAGGTTACTTTGACGTTTAGGGTTAGGGTTAGTGTTATGGTTTGGGTTAGGCTGAGAGTTAGGGGGAGGGTTAGGATTACAGTTAGGGTTAGGTTTATGGTTAGGGTTAGCCTTAGTGTTAGGGTGAGGGTGAGGTTTAGAGTTAGAATTAGGGTTAGGGTGAGGCTGAGGGTGAGAGTGAGGGTTAGGATTATTGTTAGCATTAGGATTAGGGTTTGGGTTAGGGTGAGATTGAGGGTTAGGGTTAGGGTTAGGGTTAGCCTTAGGTTTAGGCTGAGGGTGAGGGTGAGGGTGAGGGTTAGGGTTAGTTTAAGGGTTAGGGTTACGGTTAGGATGAGGTTTAGTGCTAGGGTTAATGTTAGAGTTGGGTTAGAGTGAGGGTGAGGTTTAGGGGTAGATTTAGGGTTAGGGTGAGGGTTAGGTTGAGAGTTAGGGTTAGGGTTAGGGTTAGGGTTGTTGTGAAGGTAAGGGTAAACGTGACAGTTAGGCTGAGTGTGAGGGTTATGGCAAGGGTGAGGATTAGTGTTAGGGTGAGAGTTAGGGTTAGGGTTAGTGTGAGAGTTAGGATTCGGGTTAAGTTTAGGGTTAGGGTTAGGGTTAGGCTAAGAGTTTCGGTGAGGGTGAGGGTTAGTGTGAGTTTGAGAGTTAGGGTTACGATTAGGGATAGGGTGATGGTTAGTGTTAGGGTTAGTGTTAGGGTGAGGGTTAGGATGAGGGTTAGGGTTAGGATTAGGGTTAGAGTGTGGGCTAGTGGCAGGTGAGGTTTACGGTGAGGGTTAGGGTGAGGTTAGGGTTACAGTGAGTGTGAGGGTTAATGTTAGGGTGAGGGTTAGGGTTAGGATTAGGGTTAGGGTGAGAGTGAGTGTTAGGATTAGGTTTAGGTTTAGGGTTAGGTTTAGGTTTAGGGGTAGGGTGAGGGTTAGGGTGAAGATGATGGTAAGGGTAAAGGTGAGGTTTAGGGTGAGGGTGAGGGTTAAGATAAGGGTGAGGGTTAGTTTTAGGCTTAGGTTTAGAGAAAGGGGTAGTATTAGGGTCAGGGGGATTGTTAGATTGAGGATTAGGGTTAGCGTTAGTGTGAGGTTTAGAGTGAGGATGAGGGTTAGGGTTAGGGTGAGGGTGAAGGTTAGAATTAGGGTTAGGGTGAGGGCTAGGATGAAGGTGAGGGTGAGGGTAAGGGTTAGGCTTAGGCTTAGGATTAGGCTGAGCGTGAGATTGAGGATGAGTGTTAAGGTTAGGGTGATGGTTAGGTTTACAGTTAGGGTGAGGGTTAGGATGAGGTTTAGGGTTAGGGTGAGGGTTAGGTTGAGGTTTAGAGTTAGGGTTAGGGCTAGACTTAGGGTTATGGTGAGGATGAGGTTCAGGGGTACAGTTAGGGTTAGGATGAGGGTTAGGGTTAGGGTGCAGGTTAGCCTAGGGGTGACGGTAAGGGTAAAGGTGAGTGTTAGGCTGAGGGTGAGGGTTCCGGTAAGGGTGAAGGTTAAGGTTAGGGTGAGCGTTAGTGTTAACATTAGGGTGAGGGTGAGGGTTAGATTGAGGATTAGTGTTAGGGTTAGTGTGAGGTTTAGGGTGAGGATGAGGGTTAGGGTTAGGGTGAAGGCTAGGGTGAGTGTGAGGGTTAGGGTTAGGGTTAGGGTGAGGGTAAGTGTTAGGGTGAGGGTTAAGGTTAGGGTGAGGGTTATGCTTAGGGTGAGGGTTAGGGTTAGGGTTAGGTTTATTGTTAGGTTTCGGGGTAGGGTTACGGTTGCTGTGAGGGTGAGGGTGAGGATTAGGGTTAGGGATAGGATGAGGTTTAGGTTTAGGTTTAGGTTTAGAGTCAGGGTTAGCGTGAGGGTTAGGCTTAGGCTTAGGCTTAGGCTTAGGCTTTGGCCGAGCATGAGGTTGAAGGTTCGGGTTCGGGTTCGGGTTCGGGTTCGGGTTAGGTTTAGGGTTAGGTTGAGAATTAGGTTGAGATTTAGGGTTAGGATAAGTTTAAGGGTGAGGGCTAGGCTGAGGTTTAGGGTGAGAGTTAGGGTTAGAGATAGGGTTAGGTTTAGGATTAGGGTTAGGGTGAGGGTGAGTGTGAGGGTTAGGATTAGGGTTAGGGTTAGGTTTAGAGTTAGGATGAGTGTTAGGGTTAGGGTTTGGGTTAGGGTGATATTGAGGCTGAGGATTAGTGTTAGGTTTAGGGTTAGGTTTAGGGTGAGGGAGAGGTTTAGATGTAGGGTTAGGGGGTGGGTTAGGGTGAGTGTTAGGGTTAGGGGTAGTGTTAGGTTTAGGTTGAGGGTGAGGTTTAGGTTGAGGTTTAGGGTTAGGGTTAGGGTTAGGGTCATTGTGAGGGTTAGTGTTAGTGTTAGTGTTAGGGTGAGGGTAAGTTTTCGGGTGAGGTTATGGGTTAGGGTGACGGTTATGGATAGGGTTAGGGTTAGGGTTAGGGTTATTGTTAGGTTTAGGTTTAGGTTTACGGTTATGGTGAGGGTGAGTGTGAGGGTTAGGGTTAGGGTTAGGTTGAGGTTTAGGGTTTGGGTTAGGGTTATAGTTAGGCTTAGAGTGAGGGTGAGGTTTAGGGTGAGAGTTAAGTTTAGGGTGACGGTTAGGGTTAGGTAGGGAGAGAGTTAAGGGGAGGGTAAGGCTTAGTGTTATGGTTAGGGATAGGATTACGGTTAGGGTTAGTGTGAGGGTTCGTGTGTTTGTTAGGGTTAGTTCTGGGGTTAGGCTTAGG
Organism: Dipodomys merriami; assembly: GCF_024711535.1. Lineage (NCBI taxonomy): Eukaryota > Metazoa > Chordata > Mammalia > Rodentia > Heteromyidae > Dipodomys > Dipodomys merriami. Next base: position 4,091,674 of record NW_027202460.1, on the reverse strand, counting down.
TTTAGGCTGAAGGTGAGGGTGATGGTTAGGGTTAGGGTTAGGGTTAGTGTTAGGGTTAGGGGGAGTGTTAGGATGACGGTTAAGGTTAGGATTAGGGTTAGGGTAAGGGCTAGGGTGAGGTTGAGGTTTAGGGTTAGAGTTAGGGTTAGGGTGAGGCTGAGGGTGAGGGTTAGGGTTAGGGTTAGTGTTAGGTTTAGGGTTAGGGTTAGGGTGAGGGTTAGGGTGAGGGTTAGGCTTAGGTTTAGGCTGAGGGTGAGGGTGAGGGTGAGGGTTAGGGTGAGGATGAGGGTTAGGGTTAGGGTGAGGGCTAGGGTTGGGTGAGCGTTAAGGATAGGGTTATCGTGAGGTTTAGGGTTAGGGTGATGTTTAGGGTTAGTGTGAGGGTTAGTGTTAGGTTTAGGGTTATTGTTAGGGTTGGGGTAAGTGTTAGGGTGAGGTTTAGGGTTAGCGTGAGGGTTATAGTTAGGGTGAGGGTTAGGGTTATGGTTAAGGTTATTGTTAGGGTTAGGCTTAGGGTTATGGTGAGGGTGAGGGTGAGGGTTACGGTTAGAGTTAGGATGAGGTTTAGGTTTAGGCTTAAGGATAGAATTAGGGTTCGGGTGACAGTGAGGTTTAGGGTTAGAGTTAGGGTTTGTGATAGGGTTAGGGTTAGGGTGTGGGTTAGGGTTAGTCTTAGGCTTAGGCTTAGGCTGAGCATGAGGGTGAGGGTTAGGGTTAGGGTGATGGTTCTGGTTAGGATTAGTGTTATTGTTAGCGTTAGGGTTAGAGTTACAGTGAGGGTGAGGGTGCAGGTGAGGGTTAGGGTTAGGGTTAGGGTGGGGTTTACCGTTACAGTTAGGGTTAGGGTTAGGTTGAGGATGAGGTTTAGGGTTAGATTTAGGGTTAGTTTTAGAGTGAAGTTTAGTGTTAGAGTTTGGGTTAGCGAGCGGCTGAGGGTGAGGGTTATGGTTCAGATTAGGGGTTGGGTGAGGGTGACGGTGAGTGTTAAGTTTAGTGTTAGGGTGAGGGTTAGGATGAGGGTTAGGGTTAGGATTAGTGTTAGAGTGAGGGCTAGGGTGAGGGTGAGGTTTAGGGTTAGAGTTATGGTGAGGTTTAGGGTTAGGGTTAGTGTTAGGGTTAGGGTGAGTGTAAGGTTTAGGGTTAGTGTTAGGGTTATGGTGAGGCTGAGTTTGAGGGTTAGGGTTAGTGTTAGTGTTAGATTTAGGGTTAGGGTGAGGGTTAAGTTGAGTGTGAGGGTTAGGCTTAGGGTTAGGATTAGGTTTAGGGTAAGGGTTAGGGTGAGTGTGAGCGATATGGTTAGGGTTAGGGTTAGGCTTAGGGTTAGACTGAGAGTGAGGGCTGGGGTGAGGGTTAGGTTAAGGGTGAGTGTGAGGGTTAGGGTTAGCGTTAGGTTTATTGTTAGGTTTAAGTTTAGGGTTACGGTTACGGTGAAGGTGAGTGTGAGGGTTAGGGTTAGGGTTAGGTTGAGGTTTAGGGTTTAGGATAGGGTTAGAGTTAGGGTAAGGGTGAGGGTGAGGTTTAGGGTTAGAGTTAGGGTTAGGGTGACGGTTAGGGTTAGGGTTAGGGTGAGAGTTAGGGGGAGGGTAAGGGTTAGTGTTTGGGTTAGGGATAGGATTAGGGTTAGGTTTAGGGTGAGGGTCAGTGTGTTTGTTAAGGTTAGGTCTAGGGTTAGGCTTAGATTTAGGCTGAGGGGGAGGATGATGGTTAGGTTAGGGTTTTGTTAGGGGGAGGGTTAGGATGAGGGTTAGGGTTAGGATTAGGGTTAGGGCAAGGCCTAGGGTGAGGGTGAGGTTTAGCGTTAGCGTTAAGGTGAGATTTATGGTTAGGGTTAGGGTTAGGGTGAGGGTGAGGTTTAGGGTTAGAGTTAGGGTTAGGGTGAGGCTGAGGGTGAGGGTTAGTGTTAGGGTTAGTGTTAGGTTTAGTTTTAGGGTTAGGGTGAGGGTTAGGGTGAGGGTTATGGTTAGATTTAGGATTAGGTTTAGGCTGAAGGTTAGGGTGAGGCTGAGGGTTAGGGTGAGGATGAGGGTTAGGTTTAGGGTGAGGGCTAGTGGGTGAGGGTTAGGGATAGGGTTAGCGTAAAGTTTAGGGTTAGGGTAATGGTTAGGGCTAGTGTGAGTGTTACTGTTAGGGTTAGGTTTATTGTTACTGTTAGGCTAAGTGTTAGGGTGAGGGTTAGGGTTAGGGTGAGGTTTATGGTTAGGGTGAGGGTTAGGGTTATGGTTAAGTTTATTGTTAGGGTTAGCGTTAGGGTTACGGTTACGGTGAGGGTGAGGGTGGGGTTGACGTTTAGGGTTAGGGTTAGGGTTAGGTTGAAGGTGAGGTTTAGGGTTAGATTTAGGGTTAGTGTTAGGGTGAGGTTTAGTGTTAGAGTTAGGGTTAGGGTGAGGCTGAGGGTGAGGTTTAGCGTTAGGATAAATGTTAGGGTTATGCTTAAGGTGAGGGTTAGGTTGAGGGTGAGGGTTAGGTTTAGTTTTAGGAGTAGGATTAGTGTTAGGTTTATGGTGAGTGTGAGGGTTAGGGTTAGGGATAGGCTTAGGGTTAGGCTGAGGTTGAGGGTTAGGGTTGGGGTTAGGGTGAGTTATAGGGTTAGGGTTAGGGTGAGTGTGAGAGTTTGATTTAGGGTTAGGATTAGGATTAGGCTGAGCATGAGGTTGTGGGTTAGGGTTAGGATGAGGGTTAGGGTTATGTTGAGGGTTAGGATGAGGTTTAGGGTTAGGATTAGGGTTAGGGTGAGGGTGAGTGTGTGTGTTAGTGTTAGGTTTAGGATTAGGCTTAGGGTTAGGCTGAGCGTGAGTTTGAGGGTTAGGGTTAGGGTTAGGGTGAGCGTTAGGGTAAGAGTTAGGGGGAGGGTTAGGAAGAGGGTTATGGTTAGGTTTAGGGTTGGGTGAGGGCTAGGGTGAGGGTGAGGTTTAGGGTTAGGTTTGGGGTGAGGGTTAGGGTTAGGGTAAGAGTGAGAGTTAGGGTTCAGCTTAAGTTTTGGGTTAGGTTGAGGGTTAGGGTAAGGGTTACGGTGAGGGTGAGGGTTAGGGTTAGGTTGAGGGTTAGGGTTCGGAATAGGGTTAGGGTGAGGGTGACGGTGAGGGTTAGGTTTAGTGTTAGGTTGAGGGTTAGGATGAGGGTTAGGGTTAGGATTAGGGTTAGGGTGAGGGCTAGGGTGAGGGTGAGGTTTAGGATTAGGGTTAGGTTGAAGTTTAAGGTTAGGGTTAGTGTTAGGGTTAGGGAGAGGGAGAGGTTTAGGGTTAGAGTTAGGGTTAGGGTGAGCCTGAGTTTGAGGGTTAGGTTTAGAGTTAGTGTTAGATTTAGGGTTAGGTTGAGGGTAAGTTTGAGTGTGAGGGTTAGGCTTAGGGTTAGGATTAAGTTTAGGGTAAGGGTTAGGGTGAGTGTGAGCGATATGGTTAGAGTTAGGTTTAGGGTTAGGGTTAGACTGAGGGTGAGGGTGGGGGTGAGGGTTAGGTATAGGGTGAGTGTGAGGGTTAGGGTTAGGGTCAGTGTTAGGGTTAGGGTTACGGTGAGTGTTATGGTTAAGGTTAGGTTGTGAGTTAGGGTTAATGTTAAAGTTAGGGTGAGGGTAAAGGTTAGGGCTAGGGTGAGGGTAAGTATGAGGATTAGGGTTAGGATTATGGTTAGGGTGAGGGCTAGGGTGAGAGTGAGGGTTAGGGTTAGTATTAGATACAGGGTTTAGGGTTAGGGTTAGGGTTAGGGTGAGGATTAGGTTGAGGGTTAGGGTTATAGTGAGGGTGAGGATTAGGGTTAGGATGAGGGTTAGGGTTAGGATTAGGGTTAGTTTGAGGGTGAGTTTTAGCATTAGGGTTAGGGATAGGGTTAGGTTTAGGTTTAGGATTAGTGTTATTGTTAGCGTTAGGGTTAGAGTTACGGTGAGGGTGAGGGTGATGGTTAGGGTTAGGGTTAGGGTGAGGTTTATACTTAGGTTTAGGAGTAGGGTTAGGGTGAGGGTGCGGTTTAGGGTTAGATTTAGGGTTAGTTGGAGGGTTAGGCCTAGGGTGAGATTTAGGGTTACTTTTAGGGTTAAGGTTAGGGTGAGGGTTAGGTTGAGGTTTAGGCTTTTGTTAGGGTTAGTGTTAGGATTAGGGTGAGGGTGAGGTTGAGTGTGAGGGATAGGATTAGGGTTAGGCTTAGGCTTAGGGTTAGGCTGAGTGAGGGTGGGGTTGAGGATTTGGTTTAGGTTGATGGTTAAGGTTAGGGTTAGGATGAGGTTTAGGATGATGGTTAGGATTAGGATTAATGTTAGGGTGAGGGCTAGGGTGAGGTTGAGGGTTAGGTAAGGGTTAGGCTTAGGCTTAGTATTAGGCTGAGCATGAGGTTGAGGGTGAGGTTTAGGGTTAGGGTGATGGTTAGGTTTACAGTTAGGATGAGGGTTAGGATGAGCTTTAGGTTTAGAGTGAGGGTTAGGGTGAGGTTTAGTGTTAGGGTTAGGGTTAGAGTTAGGCTTATGGTGAGGGTGAGGTTCAGGGGTACAGTTAAAGTTAGGATGAGAGTTAGGGTTAGGGTGCAGGTTAGCCTGGGGGTGGCAGTAAGGGTAAAGGTGAGGGTTAGACTGAGGGTGAAGGTTCCGGTAAGGGTGAAGGTTAGAGTTAGGGTTAGGGTTAGTGTTAGCATTAAGGTGAGGTTGAGGGTTAGATTGAGGATTCTTGTTATGGTTAGTGTGAGGTTTAGGGTGAGGATGAGGGTTAGGGTTAGGGTGAAAGCTAGCGTGAGTGTGAGGGTTCCTAGGGTTAGGGTTAGGGTGAGGGTAAGTGTTAGGGTGAGAGTTAAGGTTAGGGTGAGGGTTATGGTTAGGGTGAGGGTTAGGGTTAGGGTTAGGTTTATTATTAGGTTTAGGGGTAGGGTTACGGTTACTGTGAGGTTGAGTGCGAGGATTAGGGTTAGGGTTAGGATGAGGTTTAGGTTTAGGGTTAGGGTTAGAGTTAGGGTTAGTTTGAGGGTTTGGGTTAGGGTTAGGCTTAGCCTTAGGCCGAGCATGAGGGTGAGGGTTCCGGTGAGGGTTAGGTTTAGGTTTAGGGTTAGGTTGAGAGTTAGGTTGAGGTTTAGGGTTAGGATAAGTCTAAGGGTGAGGGATAGGCTGAGGGTTAGGGTGAGGGTTAGGATTAGGGATAGGGTTAGGGTGAGGGTGAGTGTGAGGTTTAGGATTAGGGTTAGCGTTAGGGTTAGGGTGAGATTTAGGTTTAGGGTTTCGGTTAGGGTGAGGATTAGTGTTAAGTGAAGGTTATTGTTAGGGTTAGGCAAAGTGTTAGGGTGAGAGTTAGGGTTAGGTTGAGGGTTATGGTTAGGGTGAGGGTTAGGGTTATGGTTAAGGTTATTTTTAGGGTTAGGGTTAGGCTTAGGGTTAAGGTGAGGGTGAGGGTGAGGGTTACGGTTATGGTTAGGTTGAGGTTAAGGTTTAGGGTGAGGCTTAGAATTAGGGTTAGGGGGACAGTGAGTTTTAGGATTAGAGTTAGGGTTTGTGATAGGTTTAGGGTTAGGGTGAGGTTTAGGGTTAGGGTTAGGCTTAGGCTTAGGCTTAGGCCGAGCATGAGGGTGAGGTTTAGGGTTAGGGTGATGGTTCTGGTTAGGATTAGTTTTATTGTTAGGGTTAGGTTTAGAGTTACAGTGAGGTTGAGGGTGCAGGTGAGGGTAAGGGTTAGGGTTAGGGTGGGGTTTATGGTTAGGGTTAGGGTTAGTGTTAGGTTGAGGGTGAGGTTTAGGGTTAGATTTAGGGTTAGTGTTAGGTTGAGGGTTAGTGTTAGCGTTAGGTTTAGTTTTAGGGTGAGGCTAAGGGTTATGGTGAGGGTTTGGGTTACGGTGAGGGTTATGGTTAAGCTGAGGTTTAGGAATTGGTTTAGAGTTATTGTTAGGGTTGGTTTAATTTTACGGTTACAGTGAGGGTGAGGATGAGGGTTAGGGTTAGGCTTAGGCTGAGGTTTAGTGTGAGGGTGAGGTTTAGGGTTAGAGTCAGTGTGAGGGTTAGGTTGAAGGTTTGGGTTAGGGTTAGTGTTAGTGTTAGGGTTAGGGTGAGAGTTAGGGGGAGGTTTAGGGTTAGGGTTAAGTTTAAGATTAGGTTTAGGATGAGGGTGAGTGTGTGTGTTAGGGTTTGGTTTAGGGTTAGGCTTAGAGTTAGGCTGAGGGTGAGGTTGAGGGTGAGGGTTAGGGTTAGGGTTAGGGTTAGGATTAGGTTTAGGGGGAGGGTTAGGATGAGGGTTAAGGTTAGGATTAGGGTTAGGGTGAGGGCTAGGGTGAGGGTAAGTTTTAGGGTTAGGGTTAGGGTGAGGGTTAGGGTTTTGTTTAGGGTGAGCGTTAGGGTTTGGGTTAAGTATAGGGTTAGGGTGAGCGTTGCGGTAAGGGTTACAGTGAGGGTGAGGTTTAGGGTTAGGTTGAGGGTTAGGGTTAGGATTAGGGTTAGTGTGAGGGTGTGGATGAGGGTTAGGGTTAGGTTTAGGGTGAGGGTTAGGATGAGGTTTAGGGTTAAGATTAGGGTTAGGGTTAGGGCTAGGTTGAGGGTGAGGGTTAGGGTAAGTTTAAGGCTTAGTCTTAGTGTTAGGCTGAGTGTGAGGTTGAGGGTGAGGGCTAGGGTTAGGGTGATGGTTAGGTTTACAGTTAGTGTTAGAGTTAGTATGAGGTTTAGTGTTTGGAGGATTTTTAGGGTGAGGATGATGGTAAGGGTAATGGTGAGGTTTAGGCTGAGGGTGAGGGTTAAGATAAGGGTGAGCGTTAGGGTTAGGTTTAGGGTTAGATTAGGGGCTAGAGTTAGGGTTAGGGTGAGGGTTAGATTGAGGATTAGGGTTATGGTTAGTGTGAGGTTTAGAGTGAGGATGAGGGTTAGGGTGAGGGTGAGGGTTAGGGTGAGAGTTATTGTTAGGTTGAGGGTTAGGGTTAGGGTTAGGGTGAGGTTCAGGGTTAGGGTTAGGGTTAGAGTTAGGGTTAAGGTGAGGTTGAGGTTTAGGGTGGAGTTAGGGTTAGGGTGAGGGTTAGGATGAGGGTTAGTGTTAGTGTTAGGGTTAGGGTGAGAGTTGGGGGAGGGTTAGGGTTAGGGTTAAGTTTAAGATTAGGGTTAGGATGAGGGTGAGTGTGTGTGTTAGGGTTTGGTTTAGGGTTAGGCTTAGAGTTAGGCTGAGGGTGAGGTTGAGGTTGAGGGTTAATGTTAGGATTAGGGTTAGAGGGAGGGTTAGGATGAGGGTTAAGTTTAGGATTAGGTTTAGGGTGAGGGCTATGATGAGGGTAAGGTTTAGGGTTAGGGTTAGGGTGAGGGTTAGTGTTTTGTTTAGGGTGAGCGTTAGGGTTCGGGTTAAGTTTAGGGTTAGGGTGAGCGTTAGGATAAGGGTTACAGTGAGGGTGAGGTTTCGGGTTAAGTTGAGGGTTAGGGTTAGGATTAGAGTTAGTGTGAGGTTGTGGGTGAGGGTTAGTGTTAGGGTTAGGGTGAGAGTTTGGATGAGGGTTAGGGTTAAGATTAAGGTTTGGGGGAGGGTTAAGGTGAGGGTGAGGGTTAGGGTAAGTGTAAGGCTTAGTCTTAGTGTTAGGCTGAGTGTGAGGTTGAGGGTGAGTATTAGGGTTAGGGTGATTAGTATGAGGTTTAGGGTTAGGGGGATTTTTAGGGTGAGGATGATGGTAAGGGTAATGGTGAAGTTTAGGCTGAGGGTGAGGGTTAAGATAAGGGTGAGCGTTAGGGTTAGGTTTAGGGTTAGATTAAGGGCTAGAGTTAGGGTTAGTGTGAGGGTTAGATTGAGGATTAGGGTTATGGTTAGTGTGAGGTTTAGAGTGAGGATGAGGGTTAGGGTGAGGGTGAGGGTTAGGGTGAGAGTTATTGTTAGGTTGAGGGTTAGGCTTAGGGTTAGGGTGAGGTTCAGGGTTAGGGTTAGTGTTAGAGTTAGGGTTAGGGTGAGGGTGAGGTTTAGGGTGGAGTTAGGGTTAGGGTGAGGGTTAGGATGAGGGTTAGTGTTAGAGTTAGGGTTACCGTGAGGTTTAGGGTTAGGGTTAGTGTTAGGGTTAGGTTGAGAGTTAGGGGGATGTTAGAGTTAGGGTTAGGGTTAAGGTTAGGTTTAGGTTTTCGGTGAGGGTGAGGGTGAGGGTTAGGATTAGGGTTAGGGTGAAGATGAGGTTTAGGGTTAGAATTAGGGTTAGGGTGAGGCTGAGGGTGAGGGTGAGGGTTAAGGTTAGGGTTAGGATTAGGGTTAGGGTTAGGGTTAGGGTGAGTGTGAGGGTTAAGTTTAGGGTTAGGGTTAGCATTAGTTTTAGGCTGTGGGTTTGGTTGAGGGTGAAGGTTAGGGTTAGTTTGAGGGTTAGAGTTAGGGTTAAGGTGAGGTTTAGTGTTAGGGTTAGAGTTATGGTTTGGGTGAGGGTGAGGTTTAGGCGTAGAGTTAGTTTTAGGGTGAGTGTTTGGGTTAGGGCGAGGGTCAGGGTAGGGGTGACGGTAAGGGTAAAAGTGAGGGTTTGGCTGAAGGTGAGGGTTACGGTAAGGTTGAAGGTTAGGGTTAGGGTGTGGGTTAATGTTAGGGTTAGGGTTAGAGTTAGGGTTCGGGTTAAGTTTAGGGTTAGGGTCAGGGTTAGAGTAAGGGTTACGGTGAGGGTGACGGTTAGGTTTAGGTTGAGGGTTAGGGTTAGGATTATGATTAGGGTGATGGTGAGGTTTAGAGTTAGTGTTAGGGTGAGGGCTAGGAAGAGGTTTAGGGTTAGTATTAGGGTTAAGGTGAGGGCTAGGGTGAGGGTGAGGTTTAGGGTTAGGATTAGCGTGAGGTTTAGGGTTAGGGTTAGGGTTAGGGTTAGGGTGAGGGTGAGGTTTAGGGTTAGGTTTAGGGTTAGGGTTAGGCTGACGTTGAGAGTTAGAGTTAGGGTTAGTGTTAGAATTAGGGTTAGGGTGAGGGTTAGGATGAGTTTTAGGGTTAGGATTAGGGTAAGGGTGAGGGCTAGGTTGAGGGTTAGGGAGAGGGCTAGGGTTATCATAGGGTTAGTTTTAGGATTAGGGTTAGGTGAGGGTGAGTGTGAGGGTTAGGGTTAGGCTTAGTTTTAGGCTTAGAGTTAGGGTGAGGATTAGGGTTAGGGTTTGGTATATGGTGAGGCTGAGGCTGAGGATTACGGTTAGGTTTAGGGTTAGGGTTAGTGTTAGTGTTAGGGTTAGGGTTAGGGTGAGGGTTACGATTAGGGTGAGGGTTAGGGTTAGGACTAGGATTAGGGTTAGGGTTAGGCTGAGGGTGAGAGTGAGCGTGAGGGTTAGGGTGAGGATGAGGGTTAGGGTTAGAGTGAGGGCTAGGGTGAGGGTGAGGGTCAGGGATAGTGTTAGCCTGAGGTTTGGCGTTAGGGTGATGATTAGGGTTAGTGTGAGTGTTAGTGTTAGGGTTAGGATTAGTGTTAGGGTTAGGGTAAGTTTAGGGTGAGGGTTAGGTTTAGGGTGAGTGTTAGGGTTAGGATGAGGGTTAGGGTTAGGGTGAGGGTGAGGTTTAGATATAGGGTTAGGTGGAGGGTTAGAGTGACGGTTAGGTTTAGGGGTAGTGTTAGGGTTAGGTTGAGGGTGAGGGTTATGTTGAGATATAGGATTAGTGTTAGGGTTAGTGTGAGGGTTAGTGTTAGGGTTAGGGTTAGTGTTAGGGTGAGAGTAAGTGTTAGGGTGCGGGTATGGGTTAGGGTGCGAGTTATGTTTAGGGTGAGGGTTAGGGTTAGGAATAGGGTTATTGTTAGGTTTAGGTTTAGGGTTACGGTTATGGTAAAGGTGAGGTTGAGGGTTAGGCTTAGGTTTAGGTTGAGGTTTAGGGTTTGGGTTAGGGTTAGAGTTAGGGTTAGGCTGAGGGTGAGGTTTAGGGTTAGAGTTAGGGTTAGGGTGAGGGATAGGGTTAATGTTAGTTTGAGAGTTAGGGGGAGGGTTATGGTTATGATAAGGTTTAGGGATAGGATTAGGGTTAGTGTGAAGTTGAGTGTGTGTGTTAGTGTTAGGTCTAGGTTTAGGCTTAGGGTTAGGCAGAGGGTGAAGTTGAGGGTGAGGGTTAGGGTTAGGGTGAGGGTTAGGGTTAGGATGAGGGATAGGGTTAGCATTAGGGTTAGGGCAAGGGCTAGGTTGAGGGTGAGTTTTAGGGTGAGGGTTAGGGTGAGGTTTATGGTTACGGTTAGGGTGAGAGTGAAGTTTAGGTTTAAATTTAGGGTTAGGTTGAGGCTGAGCTTGAGGGTTATTGTTAGGGTTAGTGTTAGGTTTAGAGTTAGGGTTAGGGTGAGGGTTAGGTTTAGGGTTAGGGTTACCTTAAGGGTTACGGTTAGGGTGAGGGTTAAGTTTAGGGTGAGGATTATGCTTAGGATTAGGATTAGGGTTAAGGTTAGGCTGAGGGTGAGGGTGAGGGTGAGAGTGAGGGTTAGGGTGAGGATGAGGGTTAGGGTGAGGGTGAGGGCTAGGGTGAGGGTGAGGTTTAGGGATACGGTTAGCGTGAGGTTTGGGTTTAGGTTGATGGTTAGGGTTAGTGTGAGGTTTAGTGTTAGGGTTAGGGTTAGTGTTAGGGTTAGGGTAAGTGTTAGGGTGAGGGTTAGGGTTTGGTTTATTGTTAGGGTTAGGGTTAGGGTTTAGGTTTTAGTGAGGGTGAGGATGATGTTTAGGGTTAGGTTTAGGATGAGGTTTAGGTTTAGGTTTATGGTTAGAATTAGGGTTAGGTTGATAGTGATGTTTAGGGTTAGAGTTAGGGTTTGTGATAGGGTTAGGGTTAGGGTGGGGTTTACAGTTAGGGTTAGGATTAGGGTTAGGTTGAGGGAGAGGTTTAGGGTTAGATTTAAGGTTTGTGTTAGGTGAGGGTTAGTGTTAGGGTTAGGGTTAGTGTTAGGGTTAGGTTAAGAGTTAGGGTGAGGGTTTGGGTTAGGGTGAGGGTTATGGTTAGGGTGAGGGTTAGGATGAGGGTTAGGGTTATTGTTAGGGTTCTGGTTAAGGTTAAGTTTACTGTGAGGGTGAGGATGAGGGTTAGGTTTAGGGTGAGGTTTAGGGTGAGTGTGAGGTTTAGGGTTAGTGTTAGGTTTAGGGTGAGGGTTAGGTTGAGGGTTAGGGTTAGGGTTAGGGTTAGGGTGATAGTTAGGGGGAGGGTTAGTGTTAGGGTGAGGGTTAGGTTTAGGGTTAGGGTTAGGGTGAGGGTTAAGTTTAGGATTAGGGTTAGGGTGAGGGTTAGAGTGAGGGTGAGGGTAAGGGTTAGGGTTAGGTTGAGGCTTAGGGTTAGATTTAGGGTGAGAGTTAGGGTTCGGGTTATGTTTAGGTTTAGGGTGAGGGTTAGGGTAAGGGTTATGGTGAGGGTGAGGTTTAGGGTTAGGTTGAGAGTTAGGGTTAGGATTAGGGTTAGGTTTAGTGTGAGGGTGAGGATTAGGTTTAGGGTTAGGGTGAGGGCTAAGGTGAGGGTGAAGGTTAGAGTAAGGGTTAGGCTTAGTCTTAGGTTTAGGCTGAGTGTGAGGTTGAGGTTGAGGGTTAGGGTTAGGGTGATGGTTAGGTTTACGGTTTGGGTTAGGATGATGTTTACCTTTAGGGGGAGGTTTAGGGTGAGGATGATTGTAAGGGTAATGGTGAGGTTTAGGCTTAGGGTGATGTTTAAGATAAGGGTGAGACTTACCTTTAGGTTTAGCGTTAGGGTAAGGGTTAGGGTTAGGGTTAGGGTTAGTGTTAGATTGAGGATTAGGGTTAGGGTTAGTGTGAGGATTAGAGTGAGGATGAGGGTTAGGGTGAGGGTTAAGGTTAGGGTGAGGGTTATGGTTATGGTGAGGGTTAGGGTTAGTGTTAGGGTGAGGTTTAGGTTTAGGGTGACGGTTTTAGGGTGGGGGTGATTATAAGTGTAAACATGAGGGTTAGGCTGAAGGTGAGGGTTATGGTGGGTTGAGGGTTAGGGTTAGGGTGAGGTTAGGGTTAGGGGAAGGGTGTGGGTGAGGTTTAGATTGAGGATTAGTTTTAGGGTTAGTTTGAGGTTTAGGGTGAGAATGAGGGTTATGGTTAGTGTGAGGGCTAGAGTGAGGGTGAGGGTTAGGTTTAGGTTTAGGGTGAGGTTTAGGGTTAGGGTGATGGTTAGGGTTAGTGTGAGGGTTAGTGTTAGGGTGAGGGTAAATGTTAGGGTGAGGGTTAGGGTTAGGGTTAGGGTTAGGGTTATGGTTAGGTTGAGGGTTAGGGTTAGGTTTAGGATCATTGTTAGGGTTAGTTAGGTTTACGGTTACGGTTATGGTGAGGGTGAGGGTGAGGGTTAGTGTTAGGGTTACGGTTAGTGTTAGGGTGAGGGTAAATGTTAGGGTGAGGGTTAAGGTTAGGGTGAGGGTTATGGTTAGGTTGAGGGTTAGGTTTAGGGTTAGGATGAGGTTTAGGTTTAGGGTTAGGGTTAGGGTTAGGGTTAGGGTCAGGTTGAGAGTGAGGTTTATGTTTACATTTAGGGTTAGTGTTACGGTTAGGGTGAGAGTGAGGGTTAGGGTTAGGCTTAGGCTTAGGCTTAGGCCGAGCATGAGGGTGAGGGTTAGGGTTAGGGTTAGGTGAGGGTTAGGTTTAGCGTTAGGGTGAGTGTTAGGATGAGTTTTAGTGCTAGGATTAGGGTTAGGGTGAGGACTAGGGTGAGGGTTAGGGTGAGGGTTAGGTTTAGGGTTAGGTTTAGGATTAGGGTTAATTTGAGAGTGAGAATACGTTGTAGGGTTGGGGTTAGGCTTAGGGTTAGGGTGAGGGTTAGGGTTAGGGCTTGGTTTAGGGTCAGGGTGAGGATTAGTGTTATCTTTAGGTTTAGGGTTAGGGTTAGGTTTAGGTTTAGGGTTAGGGTTAGTGTTACAGTGAGGGTTAGGGATAGGTTTAGGGTTAGGCTTAGTGTTAGGCTGAGGGTAAGGTTGGGGGTGCGCATTCGGGTTAGGGTTAGGGTTAGGGTTAGGGTTAAGTTTGCGGTGAGGGTATGGCTGAGGGCGAGGGTTATGGTTAGGGTTAAGATTAGGGTTAGGGAAAGGGTTAGCGTTATTGTTATTGTTAGGGTTAGAGGTACAGTGAGGTTGAGGGTAAGGGTGAGGTTTAGGGTTAGGGTGAGGTTTAGGGTTAGGGTTAGGGTTAGGGTGAGGGTGAGGTTTAGGGTTAGGATTAGGGGAAGGGTTAGGGTGAGGTTTCGGGTTAGGGTTAGTGTTAGGGTTAGGGTGAGGGTGAGGCTTAGATAGAGGTTTAGGGATAGGGTTACGTTTAGGATTAGAGTTAGAGTGAGGGTGAGTATAAGTGTTAGGGTGAGGGTTAGGCTTAGGCTTAGGATTAGGCTGAGGGTGAGGGTGGTTGTGAGGATTAGGGTTAGGGTGATGGTTTGGTTTAGGGATAGTGTTATTTTTAGGTTTAGTGTTAGAGTTACGGTGAGTGTGAGGGAGATGCTTAGGGTGAGATTTAGGGTTAGTGTTAGGGTGAGTTTAGTGTTAGTGTTAGGGTTAGTGTTAGGGTGAGGTAAGTCTTAGGATGAAGGTTTTGGTTAGGATGAGGGTTATGGTTAGGGTGAGGGTTAGGATTAGGGTAAGGTTTCTTTTTAGGTTTCGGTTTAAGGTTAAGGTTACGGTGAGGGTGAGGGTTAGGCATAGGGTTAGGGTGAGGTTTATGGTGAGGGTGAGGTTTAGGGTTAGAGGTAGGGTTAGGGTGAGGGTTAGGTAGAGGTTTAGGGTTAGAGTTAGTGTTAGGGTTAGGGTTAGGGTGAGAGTTAGAGGGAGGGTTAGGATTAAGGTTAGGGTTAGGATTTGCGTTAGCATGAGGGTGAAGGTTAGGGTTAGGATTAGTATTAGGGGTAGGGTTAGGCTGAGTGTGAAGGTTAGGGTTAGGGTTAGGCTTAGTGTTAGGCTGAGGGTGAGGGTGAGGGTTAGGGTTAGGGTGAGGGTTAGGTCAAGGGTGAGGGTTAGGTTTAGGGTTAGGCGGAGGGTTAGGATGAGGATTAGGGTTAGGATTAGGGTTAGGGTGAGTGCTAGGGTGAGGGTCAGGCTTAGGGTTAGGGTTAGAGTGAGTTTTATGGTTAGTGTTACTTTAGGGTTAGGGTGAGGGTGAGTTTTAGGGTTATAGTTAGGGTTAAAGTGAGGCTGAGGTTGAGGGTTAGGGTTCGGGTTAGGATTAGGATTAGGGTAAGGTTTCGGGTGAGTGTGAGTGTTAGGGATAGGGTTAGGTTTAGGCTTAGGGTTACACTGAGGGTGACGGTAAGGGTGAGGGTTAGGGTTATTCTTAGGGTTAGGGTGAGGGTGAATGTGTGTGTTAGAATTAGGTTTAGGGTTAGGCTTAGGGTTAGGCTGAGGGTGAGGTTGAGGGTGAGGGTTAGGGTTAGGTTGAGGGTGAGGGTTATAGTTAGGTTTAGGGTGAGGGTTAGGGTTAGGATTCTGGTTAGGGTGAGGGCTAGTTTGAGGGCGAGGTTTAGGGATAGGTTTCAGGGTGAGGTTTAGTGTTAGAGTTAAGGTTAGGGTGAGGCTGAGTCTGAGGGTTAGGGTTAGGATTAATGTTAGGCTTTGGCTTAAGATGAGGGTTAGTTTGAGGGTCAGGGTTAGGATTAGGATTAGGAGTAGGATTAGGGTTAGTGTGAGGGTGAGTGTTAGGATGAGGATTAGGGTTAGATATAGGTTGAGTGTAAGGGTTCAGGTTAGGGAGTGGGTTAGGCTTAGGGTTAGGATGAGGGTGAGGGTGAGGGTTAGGGTTGAGGTGAGGGTTAGGGTTAGGGTTTGGGTGAGGGTTAGGGTTAGGGTTAGGGTGAGGGTTAGGATGAGGACTAGGGTTAGAATTAGGGTTAGGGTGAGAGCTAGGGTGAGGGTGACTGTTAGGGTTAGTGTTTGGGTGAGGTTTAGGGTTAGGGTTAGGGTTAGGGTGAGGGTTAGGATGAGGGTTAGAGTTACAGTGAGGGTGAGGATTAGGTTTACCGTGAGGGTTAGTGTTAGGATTAGGGTTAGGGTGAGGTTGAGTGTTAGCATTAGTGTTAGGGTTATGGTTAGGGTTAGGTTGAGGGTTAGGATTACTGTTATTGTTAGGTTCAGGGTTAGAGTTATGATGAGGTTGAGGGTGAGGGTGAGTGTTACGGTTAGGGTGAGGTTTAGGGTCAGGGTTAGGATTAGGGTTATTGTGAGGGTGAGGTTTATGGTTAGATTTAGGTTTAGTTGGAGGATTAGGTCGAGGGTTAGGGTTAAGGTAAGTGTTAGGATTAAGGTTAGGTTGAGGGTTAGGTTGAGGTTTAGGGTTAGGGTTAGCGTTAGTGTGAGGGTGAGTGTGAGGTTTAGGGTTAGGGTTAGGCTTAGGTTTAGGGTTAGGCTGAGGGTGAGGGTTGGGGTGAGGATTAGGGTTAGGGTGATTGTTACGTTTAGGGTTATGGTGTGGGTTAGTGTTAGGGTTAGGGTTAGAGTTAGGCTTAGGGTGAGGGTGAGGTTTCGGGGTAAACTTAGGATTAGGGTGAGGGTTAGGGTTAGAGTGAGGGTTAGGGTTGGAGGGACATTAAGGGTAAATGTCAGGTTTAGGCTGAGGGTGAGGGTTACAGTAAGGGTGAGGGTTAGGTTAGGGTGAGGGTTAGGGTTAGGGTTAGGGCGAGCATGACGATTAGATTGAGGATTAGTGTTAGGTTTAGTGTGAAGTTTAGGGTGAGGATGAGCTTTGGGGTTTAGGGCGAGGTTTAGGGAGAGTTTGAGGTTTAGGGTTAGTATTAGGGTGATGTTTATGGTTAGGGTGATGGTTAGGGTTAGTGTGAGGTTTAGTGTTAGGGTTAGGGTTAGTGTTAGGGTGAGGGTAAGGGTTAGGGTGAGGGTTAGGGTGAGGGTGAGGGTTATGTTTAGGGTGAAGTTTAGGGTTAGTGTTAGGGTTATTGTTAGTGTTAGGGTTAGGGTTAAGGTTATGGTGAGGGTGAGGTTGAGGGTTAGGATTAGGTCTAGGATGAGGTTTAGGGATAGTGTTAGGGTTAGGGTCAGGGTGAGGTTCAGTGTTAGAGTTAGTGTTAGGGTGAGGCTGAGGGTGAGGGTTAGGGTTAGGATTAATGTTAGGGTTAGGCTTAAGGTTAGGGTTAGGTTGAGGGTGAGGGTTAGGGTTAGGATTAGGAGTAGGATTAGGGTTAATGTTAGGGTAAGCCTGAGTGTTAGGGTTAGGGACAGGCTTAGGGTTAAGCTGAGGTTGAGGGTCAGGGTTAGGGTTAGGGTGAGGTTTAGGGTTAGGGTTAGGGTGAGTGTGAGGGTTAGCGTTAGTGTTGGTTTTAGGATTAGGCTGAGAGTTAGGGTGTGGATTAGGGTTAGGTTTAGTGTTAGGGTGAGGTTTAAGGTTTGGGTTAGGGTTAGAGTTAGGGTTAGGGTGAGGGTGAGTTTTAGGGTTAGAGTTAGGGTTAGGGTGAGTTTTAGGTTGAGGGTTATGGTAAGGGTTAGTTTTAGGGTTAGGGTTAGGGTGAGAGTTAAGGGAAGGGTTAGGGATAGGATTAGGGTTAGAGTGAGGGGGAGTTGTGTGTTAGGTTTTGGTTTAGGGATAGGCTTAGTGTTAGGCTGTGGGTGAGGTTGAGGGTGAGGGTTAGGGTTAGGGGGAGGGTTAGAATGAGGGTTAGGGTTAGGATTAGGGTTAGGGTAAGTTCTAGGGTGAGTGTGAGGGTGAAGTTTAAGGTTATGGTTAGGGTTAGGGTGAGGGTGAGTGTGAGGTTTAGGGTTAGATTTAGGGTTAGGGTGAGGCTGAGTGTGAGGGTTAGAGTTAGGGTTAGGATTAGGTTTAGGGTAAGGGTTAGGGTGAGTGTGAGGGTTACGGTTATGCTTTGGGTCAGGCTGAGGGTGAGGGTGATGGTGAGGTTTAGGGTTAGTGTTAGAGTGAGAGTTAGGGTTCGTTTATGTTTAGGGTTAGGGTGAGGGTTAGAGTTACGGGGAGCGTGAGGTTTAGGGTTTGGTTGAGGGATATTGTTAGGGGTAGGGTGAGGGTTAGGGTTAGAATTAGGGTTAGCAAGAGGGTGAGTGTTAGGATTACAGTTAGAGTTAGTGTTAGGGTTAGGTTTAGGTTTAGGATTAGTGTTATTGTTAGGGTTAGTGTTAGAGTTATGGTGAGGGTGAGGTTGAGGGTGAGGGTGAGGGTTAGGGTTAGGGTTAGGGTGAGGTTTAGGGTTAAGGTTAGGATTAGGGTTAGGGTAAGATTGAGGTTTAGGTTTAGATTTAGTGTTAGTTGGAGGGTTAAGTTGAGGGTTATGGTTAGGGTTAGTTTTAGGCTTAAGGTTAGAATGAGGGTTAGGTTGAGGTTTAGGGTTAGGGTTAGGATTAGGGTTAGGATCAGGGTGAGGTTGAGGGTTAGGGTTAGGCTTAGGCTTAGGGTTAGGCTGAGCAAGAGGTTGAGGGTGAGGGTTAGTGTTAGGGTGATGGTTAGGTTTACAGTTAGGGTGAGGGTTAGGATGAGGTTTAGCGTTAGGGTGAGGGTTAGAGTGATGATAATGGTAAGGGTAAAGATGAGGTTTAGGCTGAGGTTGAGGTTTAAGATAAGGGTGAGGGTTAGGGTTAGGTTTAGGGTTAGGGTAAGGATTAGGGTTAGGTTAGGGTTAGGGTGAGGGTTAGATTGAGGATTAGGGTTAGGGTTAGTGTGAGGTTTAGGGTGAGGATGAGGGTTAGGGTTAGGGTTAGGGTGAGGTTTAGGATTAGGTTGAGGGTTAGGGTTAGTGTGAGGGTTAGTGTTAGGGTTAGGGTTAGTGTAAGGGTGAGGGTAAGTGTTAGGGTGATGGTTAGGGTTAGGGTGAGGGTTATGGTTAGGGTGAGGGTAAGGGTTAGGATTAGGGTTATAGTGAGGTTTAGTGTTAGGGTTAGGGTTAGAGTTAGGGTTAGGGACAGGGTGGGGTTTAGGGGTACATTTAGGGTTAGGGTGAGCGTTAGGGTTAGGGTGTGGGTTAGCGTGGGGGTGACGGTAAGGGTAAAGGTGAGGGTTAGGCTGAGGGTGAGGGTTAGGATTAGGGTTAGGAGTAGGATTAGGGTTAGGGTGATCGTGAGTGTGAGGATGAGGATTAGGGTTAGATTTAGGATGAGTGTGAGGGTTCAGGTTAGGGTGTGGTTTAGGCTTAGGGTTCGGTTGAGGGTGAGGGTGAGGGTTAGAGTTAAGGTGAGGGTTAGGGTTACCGTTACCATGAGGCTTAGGTTTAGGATTAGAGTGAGGGTTAGGTTGAGGATTAGGGTTAGAATTAGGGTTAGGGTGAGGGCTAGGGTGAGGGTGAAGGTTAGGGTTAGTGTTTGGGTGAGCTTTAGGGTTAGGGTTAGGGTGAGGGTGAGGGTTAGGATGAAGGTTAGGGTTAGGCTGAGGGTGAGGATTAGGGTTAGGGTGAGGGTTAGGGTTAGGATTAGGGTTAGGGTGAGGTTGAGTGTTAGCATTAGTGTTAGGGTTATGGTTAGGGTTAGGATGAGGGTTAGGATTACTGTTATTGTTAGGTTTAGGGTTAGAGTTATGGTGAGGGTGAGGGTGAGGGTGAGGGTTACGGTTAGGGTGAGGTTTAGGGTCAGGATTAGGATTAGGGTTAGTGTGAGGGTGAGGTTTATGGTTAGATTTAGGTTTAGATGGAGGGTTAATTCGAGGGTTAGTGTTAGGGTAAGTGTTAGGATTAAGGTTAGGTTGAGGGTTAGGTTGAGGTTTAGGGTTAGGGTTAGCGTTAGGTTTAGGATTAGGGTGAGGGTGAGGGTGAATGTGAGTTTTAAGGGTAGGGTTAGGCTTATGCTTAGGGTTAGGCTGAGGGTGACGGTGGGGTTGAGGATTAGGTTTAGGGTGATGGTTAGGGTTAGGGTTATGGTGAGGGTTAGTGTTAGGGTTAGGGTTAGAATTAGGGTTAGAGTGAGGGTGAGGTTTAGGGGTAGAGTTAGGGTTAGGGTGAGGTTTAGGGTTAGAGTGAGGGTTAGGGTGGGGGTGACAGTAAGGGTAAAGGTCATGGTTAGGCTGAGGGTAAGTGTTACAGTAAGGGTGCGGGTTAGGTTTAGGGTTAGGGTGAGGGTTAGGGTTAGATTGAGGATTAGCGTTAGGGTTAGTGTGAAGTTTAAGGTGAGGATGAGGATTAGGGTTAGGGGGAGGTCTAGCGAGAGATTGAGGTTTAGCGTTAGATTTAGGGTGAGGTTTATGGTTAGGGTGATGGTTAGGTTTAGTGTGAGGTTTAGTGTTAGGGTTAGGGTTAGTGTTAGGGTGAGTGTAAGGGTTAGGGTGAGGGTTAGGGTTAGGGTGAGGGTTATATTTAGGGTGAAGTTTAGTGTTAGTGTTAGGGTTATTGTTAGTGTTAGGGTTAGGTTTAATGTTATGGTGAGGGTGAGGATGAGGGTTAGGTTTAGGTCTAGGATGAGGTTTAGGGATAGGGTTAGGGTTAGTGTGAGGTTTAGTGTTAGTGTTAGGGTTAGGGTGAGGCTGAGGGTGAGGGTTAGGGTTAGGATTAATGTTAGGGTTAGGCTTAAGTTGAGGGTTAGGTTGAGAGTGAGGGTTAGGGTTAGGATTAGGAGTAGGATTAGGGTTAGTGTTAGGGTGAGGTTTAGGGTTAGGGTTAGGGTTAGGGTTAGGGACAGGCTTAGGGTCAAGCTGAGGTTGAGGGTGAGGGTTAGGGTTACGGTGAGGTTTAGGGTTAGATTTAGGGTGGGTGTGAGAGTTAGGGTTAGGGTTAGGTTTAGGATTAGGCTTAGTGTTAGGGTGTGGATTAGGGTTAGGCTTAGTGTTAGGGTGAGGTTTAGGGTTTGGATTAGGGTTAGAGTTAGGGTGAGGGTGAGGGTGAGGTTTAGGTTTAGAGTTAGGGTTAGGGTGAGTTTTAGGTTGAGGGTTATGGTAAGGGATAGTTTTAGGGTTAGGGTGAGAGTTAGGGGAAGGGTTAGGCTTAGGGTTAGGGTTAGGTATAGGATTAAGGTTAGAGTGAGGGGGAGTGTGTGTGTTATGTTTAGGTTTAGGGATAGGCTTAGGTTAGGCTGAGGGTGAGGTTGAGGGTGAGGGTTAGGGTTAGGGGGAGGGTTAGGATGAGGGTTAGGGTTAGGATTAGGATTAGGCTAAGGTCTAGGGTGAGTGTGAGAGTGAGGTTTAAGGTTATGGTTATGGTTAGGGTTAGGGTGAGAGTGAGGTTTAGGTTAGAGTTAGGGTTTCGGTGAGCCTGAGGGTTAGGGTTAGAGTTAGGGTTAGGATTAGGTTTAGGGTAAGGGTTAGGGTGAGTGTGAGGGTTATGGTTACGCTTAGGGTCAGGCTGAGGGTGAGGGTGAGGGTGAGGGGGAGGGTTAGGTTTAGGGTTAGGGTGAGAGTTAGGTTTCGTTTATGTTTAGGGTTAGGGTGAGGCTTAGAGTTAAGGGGAGCGTGAGTTTTATGGTTATGGTTAGGGTTAGGATGAGGGTTAAGTTTAGGGTTAGGGTGAGGGTAAGGATGAGGATTAGGTTTAGCATTAGGGTTACGGTGAGGGCTAGGTTGAGGGTGAGGGTTAGGGTTAGTGTTAGGTTACGTTTTAGGGTTAGGGTTAGGGTTGGGGTGAGGGTTAGGTTGAGGGTTAGGGTTACAGTGAGGGTGAGGATTAGGGTTAGGGTGAGGGTTAGGGTTAGGATTAGGGTTAGCAAGAGGGTGAGTGTTAGGATTACAGTTAGGGTTAGGGTTAGGTTGAGGGTTAGGATTAGAGTTATTGTTAGGGTTAGGGTTAGAGTTATGGTGAGGGTAAGGGTTAGGGTTAGGGTGAGGTTTAGGGTTAGGGTTAGGATTAGGGTTAGGGTGAGGGTGAGGTTTAGGGTTAGATTTAGGGTTAGTTGTAGGGATAGGTCAAGGGTTAGGGTTAGGGTTAGTTTTAGGGTTAAGGTTAGAGTGAGGTTTAGGTCGAGGTTTAGGGTTATGGTTAGGGTTAGGGTTAGGATTAGGGTGAGGGTGAGCGTGAGGTTGAGGGTTAGGTTTAGGCTTAGGCTTAGGCTTAGGGTTAGGCTGAGCGTGAGCTTGAGGGTGAGGGTTAGGGTTAGGGTGATGTTTAAGTTTACGGTTAGGGTGATTGTTAGGATGAGGTTTAGCGTTAGGGTGAGGGTTAGGGTCATTATGATGGTAACTGTAAAGATGAGGTTTAGGCTGAGGTTGCGGGTTAAGATAAGGGTGAGGGTTAGGGTTAGGTTTAGGGTTAGGGTAAGGATTAGTGTTAGGTTAGGATTAGGGTGAGGGTTAGATTGAGGATTAGTGTTAGGGTTAGTGTGACGTTTAGGGAGAGGATGAGGGTTAGGGTTAGGGTGAGGTTTAGGATTAGGGTGAGGGTTAGGGTTAGTGTGAGGGTTAGTGTTAGGGTTAGGGTTAGTGTTAGGGTGAGGGTAAGTGTTAGGGTGATGGTTAGGGTTAGGGTAAGGGTTATGGTTAGGGTGAGGGTAAGGGTTAGGATTAGGGTTAGAGTGAGGTTTAGTGTTAGGGTTAGGGTTAGAGTTACGGTTAGGGAGAGGGTGAGGTTTAGGGGTACATTTAGGGTTAGGGTGAGGTTAGGGTTAGGGTGCGGGTTAATGTGGGGGTGATGGTAAGGGTAAAGATGTGGGTTAGGCTGACAGTTTGGGTTAGGATTAGGGTTAGGAGTAGGATTAGGGTTAGGGTGATCGTGAGTGTGAGGATGAGGATTAGGGTTAGATTTAGGGTGAGTGTGAGGGTTCGCGTTAGGGTGTGAGTTAGGCTTAGGGTTAGGATGAGGGTGAGGGTGAGGTTTAGGGTTAAGGTGAGGGTTAGGGTTAGGATTACCATGAGGGTTAGATTTAGGGTTAGGGTGAGGGTTAGGTTGAGGATTAGGGTTAGAATTAGGGTTAGGGTGAGGGCTAGGGTGAGGGTGATGGTTAGGGTTAGTGTTTGGGTGAGCTTTAGGGTTAGGGTTAGGGTGAGGGTAAGGTTTAGGATGAAGGTTAGTTTTAAGATGAGGGTGAGGATTAGGGTTAGGGTGAGGATTAGGGTTAGGATTAGGGTTAGGGTGAGGTTGAGGGTTAGCATTAGTGTTAGGGTTATGGTTAGGGTTAGGTTGAGGGTTAGGATTATTGTTATTGTTAGGTTTAGGGTTAGAGTTATGGTGAGGGTGGTGGTGAGGGTGAGTGTTACGGTTAGGGTGAGGGTTATGTTTAGGGTGAAGGTTAGGGTTAGTGTTAGGGTTATTGTTAGGGTTAGGGTTAGGGTTAAGGTTATGGTGAGGGTGAGAATGAGGGTTAGGTTTAGGTCTAGGATGAGGTTTAATGATAGGGTTTTGGTTAAGCTTAGGGTTAGGGTGAGGTTTAGTGTTAGTGTTAGGGTTAGGGTGAGGCTGCGGGTGAGGGTTAGGGTTAGGATTAATGTTAGGGTTAGGCTTAAGGTGAGGGTTATGTTGAGAATGAGGGTTAGGGTTAGGATTATGAGTAGGATTAGGTTTAGTGTTAGGGTGAGGGTTAGGGTTAGGGTTAGGGTTAGGGACAGGCTTAGGGTCAAGCTGAGGTTGAGGGTGAGGGTTAGGGTTAGGGTGAGGTTTAGGGTTAGGGTTAGGTTGAGTGTGAGGATTAGGGTTAGGTTTAGGCTTACGATTAGGCTTAGTGTTAGGGTGTGGATTAGGGTTAGGCTTAGTGTTATGGTGAGGTTTACGGTTTGGATTAGGGTTAGAGTTAGGGTTAGGGTGAGGGTGAGTTTTAGGGTTAGAGTTAGGGTTAGGGTGAGGTTTAGGTTGAGGGTTATGGTAAGGGTTAGTTTTAGGGTTATGGTTAGGGTGAGAGTTAGGGGAAGGGTTAGGAATATTGTTAGGGTTAGGTATAGGATTAAGGTTAGAGTGAGGGGGAGTGTGTGTGTTAGGTTTAGGTTTAGGGATAGGCTTAGGTTAGGCTGAGGGTGAGATTGAGGTTGAGGGTTAGGGTTAGGGGGAGGGTTAGGATGAGGGTTAGCGTTAGGAATAGGGTTAGGGTAAGGTCTAGGGTGAGTGTGAGGGTGAGGTTTAAGGTTATGGTTAGGGTTAGGGTGAGGGTGAGGGTGAGGTTTAGGTTAGAGTTAGGGTTACAGTGAGGCTGAGGGTGAGGGTTAGAGTTAGGGTTAGGATTAGGTTTAGGGTAAGGGTTAGGGTGAGTGTGAGGGTTATGGTTACACTTAGGGTCAGGCTGAGGGTTAGGGTGAGGGTGAGACTTATGGTTTGGGTGAGGGTTAGGGTTAGGGTTAGGGTTAGGGTGAGAGTTAGGGTTCGTTTATGTTTAGGGTTAGGGTGAGGGTTAGAGTTACGGTGTGCATGAGGTTTAGGGTTTGGTTGAGGGTCAGGGTTAGGATTAGGGTTAGGGTGAGGGTTAAGGTTAGGGTTAGGGTGAGGGTAAGGATGAGGAGAAGGTTTAGCATTATGGTTAGGTTGAGGGCTAGGTTGAGGGTGAGGGTTAGGGTTAGTGTTAGGTTAAGGTTTAGGGGTAGGGTTAGGGTTAGGGTGAGGGTTAGGTTGAGGGTTAGGGTTACAGTGAGGGTGAGGATTAGGGTTAGGGTGAGGGTTTGGGTTAGGTTTAGGGTAAACCTGAGGGTGAGTGTTAGGATTACACTTATGGTTAGGGTTAGGGTTAGGTTGAGGGTTAGGAGTAGTGTTATTGTTAGGGTTATGGTTAAAGTTATGATGAGGGTGAGGGTGAGAGTGAGGGTTAGGTTTACAGTTAGGGTGAGGTTTAGGGTTAGGGTTAGGATTAGGGTTAGGGTGAGGGTGAGGTTTAGGGTTAGATTTAGGGTTAGTTGGAGGGTTAGATCGAGGGATAGGTTTAGGATTAGTTTTAGGGTTAAGGTTAGGGTGAGAGTTAGGTTGAGGTTTAGGGTTATGGTTAGGGTTAGGGTTAGGATTAGGGTGAGGGTGAGGGTGAGGTTGAGGGTTAGGCTTAGGCTTAGGCTTAGGCTTAGGGTTAGGCTGAGCGTGTGCTTGAGGGTGAGGGTTATGGTTAGGGTGATGTTTAAGTTTACGGTTAGGGTGAGTGTTAGGATGAGGTTTAGCGTTAGGGTGAGTGTTAGGGTGATGATGATGGTAAAGGTAAAGATGAGGTTTAGGCTGAGGTTGAGGGTTAAGATACGGGTGAGGGTTAGGGTTAGGTTTAGGGTTAGGGTAAGGGTTATGGTTACGGTTAGAGTTAGGGTGAGGTTTAAATTGAGGATTAGGGTTAGGGTTAGTGTGAGGTTTAGGGTGAGGATGAGGGTTAGGGTTAGGGTTAGGGTGAGGTTTAGGATTAGGGTTAGGGTGAGGGCTAGGGTGAGGGTTATTGTTAGGGTTATGGTTAGTGTTAGAGTGAGGTTAAATATTAGGTTGAGTGTTAGGGTTAGGGTGAGGGTTAGGATTAGGGTGAGGGTGAGGGTTAGGATTAGGATTAGATTGAGGTTTAGTGTTAGGGTTAGGGTAAGTGTTAGGGTTAGGGAGAGGGTGAGGCATAGGGGTACATTTAGGGTTAGGGTGAGGTTTAGGGTTTGGGTGCGGGTTAACGTGGGGGTGACGGTAAAGGTAAAGGTGAGGGTTAGGCTGAGGCTGAGGGTTACGGTAACGGTGAGTGTTAGGGTTAGGGTGAGGGTCAGTGCTAGCGTTAGGGTGAGGTTGGGAGTTCGATTGAGGATTAGTGTTAGGGTTAGTGTGAGATTTATGGAGAGGATGAGGGTTGGGGTTACCCTGAATTCTAGTGTGAGTGTGAGGGTTAGGTTTAGTGTTAGGGTGAGGATTAGGTTTAGGGTGATATTTAGGATTAGTGTGAGAGTTAGTGTTAGGATTAGGGTTAGTATTAGGGTGAGGGTAAGTGTTAGGGTGAGGTTTAGGGTTAGGGTGAGTTTTATGATTAGGGTGAGGGTTAGGGTTAGTATAAGTTTAAGGGGGAGGACTAGGCTAAGGGTTAGGCTGATGGTTAGGGTTAGGGATAGGGATAGGTTTAGGATTAGGGTTAGGGTGAGGGTTAGGACTAGGGTTATGGTTAGGCTCAGAGTTAGGATGAGGTTTAGGGTTATGGTTTGGGTTAGGGTGAGGGTGAGGCTGAGGATTAGGGTTAGGTTTAGGGTTAGGTTTGGGTTAGGTTTAGCGTCAGTGTTAGTGTTAGGGTTAATGTTAGGGATCCAGTGAGGGTTGGGATTAGGGTTAGTATTAGGTTTAGGCTTAGAGTTAGGGTGAAGGTTAGAATGAAGATTAGGCTTACGATTAGAGATAGGGTCAGGGCTAGGGTGAAGGTGAGGATTAGGGTTAGTGTTAGGGTAAGATTTAGGGTTAGTGTTAGAGTTAGGGTGAGGGTTAGGATGAGCGTTAGGGTTACAGTGAGGATGAGGGTTAGGGTGAGGGTGAGGATTAGGGTTAGTTTTAGGGTTAGGGTGAGGTTGAGTGTTAGCATTAGGGTTAGGGTTATGGTTAGGGTTAGGTTTAGGGTTAGGATTACTGTTATTGTTAGGGTTAGGGTTAGAGTTATGGTGAGGGTGAGGGTGAGGGTGAGTGTTAAGTTTAGGGTGAGGTTTAGGGTTAGGGTTAGGATTAGGGTTAGGGTGAGGGTGAAGTTTATGATTAGATTTAGGTTTAGTTGGAGGCTTAGGTGGAGAGTTAGTGTTATGGTAAGTGTTAGGGTTAAGTTTAGGTTGAGGGTTAGGTTGAGGTTTAGGGTTAGGTTAGAATTAGTTTTAGAATTAGGGTAAGGGTGAGGGTGAGGGTGAGGTTTAGCGTTAGGCTTAGGCCTAGTTTTAGGGTTAGGCTGAGGGTGAGGGTGGGGGTGAGGATTAGGGTTAGGGTGATGGTTAGTGTTAGGGTTAGGTTTAGAGTTAGGGTTAGGGTGAGGGTTACGGTTAGGATTAGGGTTAGTGTGAGGTTGAGTGTTAGCATTAGGGTTACGGTTAGGGATAGGATTAAGTTTAGGGTTAGGATTATTGTTATTGTTAGGGTTAGGGTTAGAGTTATGATGAGGGTGAGGGTTGGGGTGAGGGTTAGGGTTAGGGTTAGGGTGAGGTTTAAGGTGAGGGTTAGGATTAGAGTGAGGGTGAGGGTGAGGTTTAGGTTAGATTTAGGTTTAGTTGGAGGGTTAGGTCGAGGGTTAGGGTTAGGGTTAGTGTTAGGTTTAAAGTTAGGGTCACGGTTAGGTTGAGGTTTAGGGTTAGGGTTAGGTTTAGGGTTAGGATTAGGGTTAGGGTGAGGTTGAGTGTGAGGTTTAGGGTTAGGGTTAGGCATAGGCTTATGGTTAGGCTGAGGGTGAGGGTTGGGGTGAGGATTATGGTTAGGGTGATGGTTAGGGTTAGGGTTATGGTGAGGGTTAGTGTTAGGGTTAGGATTAGAGTTAGTGTTAGGGTGTGGGTGAGGTTTAGGGGTAGAGTTAGGGTTAGGGTGAGGGTTAGCGTTAGAGTGAGGGTTAGGGTGGGGGTGACGGTAAGGGTAAAGGTGAGTGTTAGGCTGAGGGTGAGGGGTACAGTAAGGGTGAGGGTGAGGGTTAGGGTGAGCATTAGGGTGAGGGTTAGGGTGAGGGTGAGGGTTAGATTGAGGATTACTGTTAGGGTTAGTGTGAAGTTTAGGGTGAGTATGAGGGTGAGGGCTAGGGAGAGGGTGACGTTTAGGGTTCAGGTTAGAGTGAGGTTTAGGGTTAGGTTGATGGTTAGGGTTAGTGTTAGGGTTAGGGTTAGTGTAAGGGTGAGGTTAAGTCTTAGGGTGAAGTTTAGCGTTAGGGTGAAGGTAAATGTTAGGGTGAGGGTTAGGATTAGGGTGAGGGTTATGCTTAGGGTGAGGGTTAGGGTTAGGGTTAGGGTTAGCATTAGGGTTAGGGTTAAGATTATGGTGAGGGTGAGGGTGAAGGTTAGGTTTAGGGCTAGGAAGAAGTTTAGGGATAGGGTTCTGGTTAGGGTTAGGGTCAGGGTGAGATTTAGTGTTAGATTTAGGGGTAGGGTGAGGCTGAGGGTGAGGGTTAGGGTTAGGATTAATGTTAGGGTTAGGCTTAAGGTGAGGGTTAGGTTGAGGGTGAGGGTTAGGGTTAGGGTGAGGAGTAGGATTAGGGTTAGGGTTAGGGTGAGTGTGAGGGTTAGGGTTAGGGTTAGGGATAGGCTTAGGGTTAGGCTAAGGTTGAGGGTTAGGTTTAGGGTTAGGGTGAGTTTTAGGGTTAGGGTTAGGGTGAGTGAGAGGGTTAGGGTTAGGCTTAGGTTTAGGATTAGCCTGAGTGTGAGGGTGTGGGTTAGGATTAGGGTGAGGGTGAGGGTTAGTTTGACAGTTAGGGTTAGGGTTAGGGTGAGGTTTAGGGTTAGGTTTAGGATTAAGGTTAGGGTGAGGGTGAGGTTTATGATTAGATTTAGGTTTAGTTGGAGGCTTAGGTCGAGGGTTAGGGTTAGGGTTAATGTTAGGGTGAGGTTTATGGTTTGGATTAGGGTTAGAATTAGGGTTATGTTGAGGGTGAGGTTTAGGGTTAGAGTTAGTGTTGGGGTGAGGTTTAGGTAGAGGGTTATGATAAGGGTTAGTTTTAGGGTTAGTGTTACGGTAAGAGTTAGGGGGACGGTTAGGATTAGGGTTAGGTTTAGGGATAGGATTAGGGCTAGAGTGATGGGGAGGGTGTGTGTTAGGTTTAGGTTTAGGGTTAGGCTTAGGATTAGGCAGAGGTTGAGATTGAAGCTGAGCCTTAGGGTTATGGGGAGGGTTAGAATGAGGGTTAGGGTAAGGATTAGGGTTAGGATAAGGGCTAGGGTGAATGTGAGGGTGAGGTTTAAGGTTATGGTTAGGGTTAGAGTTAGGGAGATTGTGAGGTTTAGGGTTAGAGTTAGGGTTAGGGTGAAGCTGAGGGTGAGGGTTAGGGTTAGGGTTAGGATTAGGATTAGGCTATGGTTTAGGGTGAGTGTGAGGGTTACAGTTAGGCTTAGGGTTAGGCTGAGTGTGAGGGTGATGGTGAGGGTTAGGGTTACTGTGAGCGTGAGGATTAGGGTTAGGTTGAGGGTTAGGTTTAGGGTTAGGGTTAGGGTGAGGGTTAAGGTTAGGGATAGGGTGAGGGTAAGCATAAGGATAAGGGTAAGGATTAGGGTTAAGGTGAGGGCTAGGTTGAGGGTGAGGGTTAGGTTTAGTGTTAGATTAAGGTTTAGGGTTAGGGTTAGGGTTAGGGTGAGGGTTAGGTTGAGGGTTAGGGTTAAGGTGAGGGTGAGGATTAGGGGTAGGGTGAGGGTTAGGTTTAGGATTAGGGTTAGCATGAGCGTGAGTGTTAGCATTACAGTTAGGGTTAGGGTTAGGGTTAGGTTTAGGGTTAGGATTAGTGTTATTGTTAGGGTTAGGGTTAGAGTTATGATGAGGGTGAGGGTGAGGGTGAGGGTTAGGCTTAGGGTTAGGGTGAGGTTTATGTTAGGATTAGGATTAGGGTTAGGGTGAGGGTGAAGTTTAGGTTAGATTTAGGGTTAGTTGCAGGGTGAGGTTGAGGGTTAGGGTTAGGGTTAGTTTTAGGGTTAAGGTTAGGGTGAGAGTTAGGTTGAGGTTTAGGGTTATGGTTAGGGTTAGGGTTAAGTGTAGGGTGAGGTTGAAGGTGAAGGTGAGTGTGTGGGTTAGGCTTAAGCTTAGGCTTAGGGTTAGGCTGAGGGTGACAGTGGGGTTGAAGATTAGGTTTAGGGTGATGGTTAAGGTTGGGGCTAGGGTGAGGGTTAGGATGAGGGTTAGGTTTAGGTTTAGTGTTAGGGTGAGTGCTAGGTTGAGGGTCAGGGTTAGGGTAAGGATTAGGCTTAGTTTTAGGGTTAGGCTGAGCATGAGGTTGAGGTGAGTGTTAGGGTTAGGGTGATGGTTAGGTTTACAGTTAGGGTGAGGATTAGGATGAGGTTTAGGGTTAGGGTGAGTGTTAGGGTGAGGATGTTGGTAAGGGTAAAGGTTAGGTTTAGGCTGAGGGTGAGGGTTAAGATAAGGGTGAGGGATAGGGTCAGGTTTAGGGTTAGGGAAAGGGTTAGGGTTAGGGTTAGGGTGAGGGTCAGATTAAGGACTAGGGTTAGGGTTAGTGTGATGTTTATGGTAAGGATGAGTGTTAGGGAGAGGGTTAGGGTTAGTGTGGGGGTTATGATTAGGGTGAGGATTAGGGTAAGGGTGAGGTTTAGTGTTAGGGTTAGGGTTAGAGTTAGGGTTAGGGTGAGGGTGAGGTTTAGAGGCAGAGTTAGGGTTAGGGTGAGGGTTAGGGTAAGGTTTAGGGAGGGGGGGTGATGTTAATGTTAAACATGAGGTTTAGGCTGAGGGTGCGAGTTACAGTGGAGTGAGGGATAGGGTTAGGGTTTGGGGAAGGGTATGGGTGAGTGTTAGGGTTAAGGTGATGGTTAGGGTTAGTGTGAGGGTTAGTGTTAAGGTTAGGGTTAGTGTTAGGGTGAGGGGAAGTGTTAGGGTGAGGGTTAGGGTGTGGGTGAGGGTTATGTTTAGGTTGAGGGTTAGGGTTAGGGTTCGGGTTATTGTTAGGTTTAGGTGTAGGTTTAGGGTTACAGTGAGTTTGAGGGTGAGGGTTAGGTTTAGGGTTAGGATGAGGTTTAGATTTAGGGTTAGGGTTAGAGTTAGAGTTAGGGTGAGAGTGACGTTTACGGTTAGAGTTAGGGTTAGTGTTAGGGTGAGGTTTAGGGTGAGGGTTGAGTTTAGGGTCAGGCTTAGGCTTAGGCTTAGGCCGAGCATGAATGTGACGGTTAGGGTTAGGGTTAGGGTGAGGGTTATGTTTAGGATTAGGGTGTGGGTTAGGATGAGGTTTAGAGTTAGGATTAGGGTTAGGGTGAGGGTTAGGGTGTCGGTTAGGTTTAGGGATAGGGATAGTTTTAGGATTAGGGTTAGAGTGAGGGTGAGTGTGAGGGTTAGGGTTAAGGTTAGGCTTAGGTTTAGGCTGAGGTTTAGGGTTAGGGTTTGGGTTAGGGTGGGCGTGAAGCTGAGGATTAGGGTTAGGTTTAGGGTTAGGGTTAGGTTTAGGTTTAGGGTTAGGGTTAGGGTTAGGGTTCAGGTGAGGGTTAGGGTTAGGGTTAGGATTAGGCTTAGGGTTAGGCTGAAGATGAGGGTGGGAGTGAGGATTAGGGTTAGGGTTAGGGTTAGGTTTATTTTTAGTGTTAGGTTTGCGGTGAGGGTGTGGCTGAGGATGAGGGTTATGTTTAGGGTTAGGGTTAGGGTAAGTGTTAGTGTTAGGGTTAGGATTAGATCTATGGTGAGGTTGAGGGTGAAGGTGAGGGTTAGGGTTAGGGTGAGGGTGTGGTTTAGGGTTAGAGTTAGGGTTAGGGGGAGGGTTAGGTTGAGGTTTAGGGTTAGGGTTAGTGTTATGGTTAGGGTGAGGGTGAGGGTTAGGTTGAGGTTTAGGGATAGGGTTAGGTTTAGGATTAGGGTTAGGGTGAGTGTGAGTGTGAGGGTTAGGGTGAGAGTTAGGCTTAGGCTTAGGGTTCGGTTGAGGATGAGGATGTGGGTGAGGATGAGGGTTAGGGTGATGGTTCGGTTTAGGTTTAGTGTTATTTTTAGGGTTAGGGTTAGAGTTACCCTGAGGGTGAGGTTGGGGGTGAGTGTTATGTTTAGGGTTAGGGTGGGGATTAGGGTTAGTATTAGGGTTACGTTGAGGGTGAGTTTTAGGGTTAGATATAGGGTTAGGGGTTGTTTAGGGTGAGGGTTAGAGTTAGGGTAAGTGTTATGGTTAGGGTTAGAGTGAGGGTTAGATTGAGGATTAGGTTTAGGGTTAGTGTGAGGTTTAAGGTGAGGATGAGAGTTAGGGTTAGGATCAGGAGGAGGGTTAGAATTAGGGTTAGGGTGAGGGCTAGGGTGAGGGTGAGGGTTAGGTTTAGGGTTAGGGTTAGGGTGAGGTTTAGGATTAGGGTGAGGGTTAGTGTTAGTGTGTAGGTTCGTCTTAGTGTTAGGGTGAGTGTTAGGGTGGGAGTAAGTGTTAGGGTGAAGGTTAGGGTTAGGGTGAGGGTTATGGTTAGGGTGAGGGTTAGGGTTAGGTTTAGGGTTAGGGTGAGGGTTTGGGTTATTGTTAGGCTTTGGCTTAGGCTTAGGCTTAGGCCGAGCATGAGGGTGAGGTTTAGGGTTAAGGTTAGGGTTAGGGTGAAGGTTAGGATGAGTTTTATGGTTAGGATTAGGGTTAGGGTGAGGGCTATGATGAGTGTTAGTGTGAGGGTTAGAGTTAGGGCTAAGGTTAGGTTTAGGATTAGGGTAAGGGTGAGTGTGAGTGTGAGGGTTAGGTTAGGGTTAGGGTTAGGCTTAGATTTAGGGTGATGGTTAGGGCTAGGGTTTGGGTTAGGGTGACGGAGAGGCTGAGGATTAGGGTTAGGTTTTGTGTTAGGTTTAGAGTTAGGGTTAGTTTTAGGGTTAGGGTTAGTGTAAGGGTTAAGTTTTGGGTTAGAGTTAGGGTTAGGGTTAGGCTTAGGCTTAGGCTTAGGCTGAGGGTGAGTTTGGGGGTGAGGTTTAGGGTTATGGTTAGGGTTAGGCTTGGGGTTAGGTTTATTTTTAGTCTTATGGTTAGGGTTAAGTTTGAGGTGACGGTGAGGCTGAGGGTGAGGGTTATGGTTAGGGTTAGGTTTAGGGTTAGTGCTATTTTAGGGTTAGGGTGAGAGTTACAGTGAGGTTTAGGGTGAGGGTGAAGGTTAGGTTTAGGGTGGGGTTTAGAGTTAGGGTTAGGGTTAGGGTGAGGGTGAGGTTTAGGGTTAGAATTAGGGTTACAGGGGGGGTTAGGGTGAGGTTTAGGTTTAGGTTTAGGGTTAGGGTTAGTCTTAGGGTGAGGATAAGTGTTAGGGTGAGGGTATGGGTTTGGGTGAGCGTTATGATTAGGGTGAAGGTTAGGATTAGGGTTAGGGTTATTGTTAGGGTTAGGTTTAGGGTTATGGTTGCGGTGATATTGAGGGTGAGGGTGAAATTTAGGGTTAGATATAGGGTTAGGGTGAGGGTTAGGGTGAGGGTTAGGGTGAGGGTTAGGGTTAGGCTTAGTTTGAGGGTGAGGGTTAGGTTGAGGTTTAGGGTTAGGGTTAGGGTTAGAGTTAGTGTGAGGGTTAGTGTTAGGGTTAGGGTTAGTCTTAGGGTGAGGGTAAGTGTTAGGGTGAGGATATGAGTTAGGGTGAGGGTTGATGTTAGTGTGAGGGTATGGGTTAGGGTGAGGGTCATGGTTAGGGTGAGGGTTAGGATTAGGGTTAGGGTTATTGTTAGGGTTAGATTTAAGGGTATGTTTGCGGTGAGGGTGAGGGTTAGGGTTAGGGTGAGGTTTAGGTTTTGGGTTAGGGTTAGAGTTAGGGTTAGAGTGAAGGTGAGGTTTAGGGTTAGGGTTAGGGTTAGGGTTAGGGTTAGGTTGTGGGTTAGGGTTAGGGTTAGTGTTAGGGTTAGGGTTAGGTGAGAGTTAGGGAGAGGGTTAGGATTAGGGTTAGTTTTAGGGATAGGATTAGGGTTAGGGTGAGGGTGAGTGTGTGTGTTAGGGTTAGGTTTAGGTTTAGGCTTAGGGTTAGGCTGAGAGTTAGGTTGAGGTTGAGGGTTAGGGTTAGGGGGAGGGTTAGGATGAGGGTTAGGGTTAGGATTAGGGTTAGGGTAAGGGCTAGGGTGAGGGTGAGGTTTAGTGTTAGGGTTAGGGTGAGGTTTAGGGTTAGGATTATGGTTAGGGTGAGGGTGAGGTTTAGTGTTAGAATTAGGGTTAGGGTGAGGCTGAAGGTGAGGGTTAGGGTTATCGTTAGTGTTAGTGTTAGTGTTAGGTTTAGGTTTAGGTTTAGGGTGAGGGTGAGTGTTAGGTTTAGGGTTAGGGTTAGGGTTAGGGTGAGTGTGAGGGTTAGGTTTAGGGTTAGGGTGAGGGTAGGGTTAGTGTTATGAGGAGGGTTAGGATGATGGTTAGGGTTAGGATTAGGGTTAGGGTGAGGGCTAGGGTGAGTGTGAGGTTTAGGGTTAGGGTTAGGGTGAGGTTTAGGTTTAGGGTTAGAGTTAGGGTTAAGGTGAGGCTGAGGATGAGGGTTAGGGTTAGGGTTAGGATTAGGATTAGGGTAAGGTTTAGGGTGAGCATGAGGGTTAGGGTTAGGGTTAGGGTTATTCTTAGGGTTACACTGATTGTGAGGGTGAGGGTGAGGCTTAGGGTTAGGATTAGGGTTAGGGTGAAGGTGAGCATGTGTGTTAGGGTTAGTTTTAGGGGTAGGCTTAGGGTTAGGCTGAGGGTGAGGTTGAGGGTGAAGGTTAGGTTTAGGGTGAGGGTTAGGGTAAGGGTTAGAGGGAGGGTTAGGATGAGGGTTAGGGTTAGGATTAGGGTTAGGGTGAGGGCTAGGGTGAGGGTGAGGTTTAAGATTAGGGTTAGGGTGAGTGTTGGGGTTAGGGTTAGGTTAAGAGTTTTGGTTCTGGATAAGTATAGGTTTAGGTTAAGGGTTACAGTGAGCTTGAGGCTTAGGCTTAGGGTTAGGGTTAGGCTAGGTTTAGGCTGAGGGTGAGGATGAGGCTGAGGGTTAGGGTTAGGGTGAGTGTTAGGGTTTGGGTTACGGTGAGAGTTAGGGTTCGCTTTAAGTTTAGGGTTAGGATGAGTGTTAGGGTTAGGGTTATGGTGAGCGTGAGGGTTAGGTTTAGGTTGACCATTAGGGTAGGAGATAGGGTTAGGTTGAGTGTTAGTGTTAGGGTGAGGGTGAGGGTTAAGATGAGGATTAGGGTTCAGATTAGAGTTAGGGTGAGGGCTAGGTTGAGGGTGATGTTTAGGGTTAGTTTTAGGTTGAGGTTGAGGTTTAGGGTTAGGGTTAGCGTGAGGGTTTGGATCAGAGTTAGGGTTACGGTGATGTGAGGGTTAGGGTTAGGTTGAGGGTTAGGGTTAGAATTAGGGTTAGGGTGAGGGTGAGTATTAGGATTAGGGTTAGGCTTAGGGTTAGGGTTAGGGTTAGGTTTAGGATTAGTATTATTGTTAGGGTTAGGGATAGAGTTACAGTGAGGGTGAGGTTGAGGGTTAGGGTTAGGTTTAGGGTGAGGTTTAGGGTTAGTGTTAAGATTAAGGTTAGGGTGAGATTGAAGTTTAGGGTTAGATTAAGGGTTAGGGGGAGGGATAGGTCTAGGTTTAGGGTTAGGGTTAGTGTTAGGGTTAAGGTTAGGGTGAGGGTGAGGGTGAGGGTGAGGGTTAGGTTTACGGTTAGGCTTATGCTTAGGGTTAGGCTGAGGGTGAGTGTGGGTTTGAGGATTAGGGTTAGGGTGATGGTTAGGATTAGGGTTAGGGTGAGGGCTGGGGAGAGGGTGAGGTTTAGGGTAAGTCTTAGGCTTATGCTAAGGATTAGGCTGAGCATGAGGTTGAGTGTGAGGGTTAGTGTTAGCATGATGGTTAAGTTTATGGTTAGGGTGAGGGTTAGGAAGAGGTTAGGGTTAGGGTGTGGGTTAGGGTGAGGATGATGGTAAGGGTAAAGGTGACTTAGGCTGAAGGTGAGGGTTAAGATAAGGGTGAGGGTTAGGGTTAGGTTTAGGGTTAGGGTAGGTTTAGGTTTAGGTTTAGCGTGTGGGTTATATTGAGGATTCGGTTTAGGGTTAGGGTGAGGGTTATGGTTAGGGTGAGGGTTAGGGTTCGGTTTAGGATTATTGTTAGTGTTAGGGTTAGGGTTACGGTTATGGTCAGGGTGAGGGTGAGGGTTAGGGTTAGGGTGAGGTTTAGTGTTAGGGTTAGGGTGAGGTTGAGGTTTAGGGGTAGAGTTAGGGTTAGGGTGAGGGTTGGGGTTAGTGTGCGGGTTAGGGTGGGGGTGACGATTAGAGTAATGGTGAGGGTTAGGCTGAGAGTGAGGGTTACGGTAAGGGTTAGGGTTAGGGTTAGGGTGAGGGTTGGGATTAGGGTTAGGCTTAGGCTTAGGCCCAGCTTGAGGGTGAGGGTTAGGGTTCAGGATTGGGTGAGGGTTAGGGTTAGGGTTAGGGTGAGGGTTATGATGAGGTTTAGGGTTAGGATTAGCGTTAGGGTGAGTGCTAGGGTGAGGTTTAGGGTGAGGGTTAGTGTTAGGGATAGGGTTAGGGTTACGATTAGGGTTAGGGTAAGGGTGAGTGTCAGGGTTAGGGTTATGGTTAGGCTTAGAGTTAGGGTTAGGGTTAGGGTTAGGGTTTGGGTTAGGCTGAGGTTGAGGCTGAGGATTAGGGTTAGGTTTAGGGTTAGGTGTAGGGTTGTGTTTAGTATTAGGGTTAGGGTTAGGGATACGGTGAGGGTTAGTGTTAGGGTTAGGCTTAGGGCTAGGCTTTGGGTTAGGCTGAGGTTGAGGGTGGAGTTGAGGATTAGGGTTAGGGTGATGGTTAGGATTAGGGTTAGGGTGAGGGCTGGGGAGAGGGTGAGGTTTAGGGTAAGACTTAGGCTTAGGCTTAGGGTTAGGCTGTGCATCAGGTTGAGTGTGGGGGTTAGGGTTAGCATGATGGTTAGGATTACCATTATGTTGAGGGTTAGGATGAGGTTAGGGTTAGGGTTTGGGTTAGGGTTAGGATGATGGTAAGGGTAAAGGGGAGGTTTAGGCTGAGGGTGAGGATTAAGATAAGGGTGAAGGTTAGGGTTAGGATTAGGGTTAGGGTAGGGTTAGGTTTAGGGTAAGGGTGAGGGTTACATTGAGGATTAGGTTTAGGGTTAGGGTGAGGGTTATGGTTAGGGTGAAGGTTAGGGTTCGGGTTAGGGTTATTGTTAGAGTTAGGGTTAGAGTTACAGTGAGGTTGAGGGTGAGGGTGAAGGTTAGGTTTAGGGTGGGGTTTAGAGTTAGAGTTAGGGTTGGGTGAGGGTGAGGTTTAGGGTTAGAATTAGGGTTACGGGGTGGATTAGGATGAGGTTCAGGTTTAGGGTTAGTGTTAGAGTTAGGTTGAGGGTGAGGATTAGGTTGAGGTTTTGGGATAGGGTTAGGTTTAGGATAAGGGTTAGGGTTAGGGTGAGTGTGAGGGATAGGGTGAGGGTTAGGCTTAGGCTTAAGGTTAGGCTCAGGGTGAGGGTGGGAGTGAGGATTAGGGTTAGGGTGATGTTTCGGGTTAGGGTTAGTGTTATTGTTAGGGTTAGTGTTATAGTTACGGTGAGGGTGAGGGTGCGGTTGAGGGTTAGGGTTAGGGTGGGATTTAGGGTTAGGTTTATGGTGAGGGTGAGGTTTACGGTTAGATATAGGGTTAGGTTGAGGGTTAAGGAGAAGATTAGGATGAGGGTTAGGGTTAAGGTTAGTGTTAGGGTTAGGTTGAGGGTGAGGGTTAGGTTGAGGTTTAGGGTTAGGATTAGGGTTAGGCTTAGTATGTGGGTTAGTGTTAGCGTTAGGGTTACTCTAACGGTGAGGGTAAGTGTTAGGGTGAGGGTATGGGTTAGGGTGAGGGTTATGGTTAGTGTGAGGTTTAGGATTAGGGTTAGAGTTATTGTTAGGGTTAGGGTTAGGGTTAAGGTGAGAGTGAGGGTGTGGTTGAGGGTTAGGTTTAGGGTGGGGTTTAGAGTTAGGGTTAGGGTTAGGGTTAGGGTGAGGGTGAGGTTTAGGGTTAGATATAGGGTTAGGATGAGGGTTAGGGTTAGCGTTAGTGTTAGGGTTAGGGTTAGGTGAGAGATAGGAAGAGGATAAGGATTGGAGTTAGTCTTAGGGATAGGATTAGGGTTAGGGTGAGGGTGAGTGTGTGTGTTAGGGTTAAGTTTAGGTTTAGACTTAGCGTTAGGCTGAGGGATTTGTTGAGGGTGAGGGTTTAGGGGTTTAGGGGGAGGATTAGGATGAGGGTTAGGATTGGGATTAGGGTTAGGGTAAGGGCTAGGGTGAGGGTGAGGTTTAGTGTTAGGGTTAGGGTGAGGTTTAGGTTTAGGGTTAGGGTTAGTTTGAGGGTGAGGTTTAGGGTTAGAGTTAGGGTTAGGATGAGGCTGAAGTTGAGGGTTAGGGGTTATCGTTAGTGTTAGGGTTAGTGTTAGGCTTAGGTTTAGGGTTAGGGTTAGGGTGAGGGTTACGCTTAGGGTTAGGGTTAGGTTTAGGGTGACTGTGAGAGTTAGGGTTACGGTTAGGGTTAGGCTTAGGGTTAGGCTGATTGTGATGGTGAGGGTTAGGTTTAGGGTGAGGGTTAGGGTTAGGGTTATGAGGAGCGTTAGGATGATGGTTGGGTTAGGATTAGGGTTAGGTTGAGTTCTAGTGTGACGGTGAGGTTTAGGTTTAGTTTTAGGGTGAGGTTTGGGGTTAAGGTTAGAGTTAGGGTTAAGGTGAAGCTGAGGGTGAGTTTTAGGGTTAGGGTTAGTAATAGGATTAGTGTGAGCATGAGGGTTAGGGTTAGGGTTAGGCTTAGGCTTAGGGTTACACTGATGGTGAGGGTGAGGGTGACGGTTAGGGTTAGGATTAGAATTAGTGTAAAGGTGAGCATGTGTGCTAGGGTTAGGTTTAGTGGTAGGCTTAGGTTTAGGCTGAGGGTGAGGTTGAGGGTGACGGTTAGGGTTAGGATAATGTTTAGTGTAAGGGTTAGAGGGAGTGTTAGTATGAGGGTTAGGTTTAGGAATAGGGTTAGGGTGAAGGCTAGGGTGAGGGTGAGGTTTAAGGTTAGGTTTAGGGTGAGGGTTAGGGTTAGGGTTAGGGTGAGGGTTTTGGTTCGGGTTATGTTTAGGGTTAGGATAAGGGTTACGGTGAGGGTAAGGGTTAGGGTTAGGTTAGGGTTAGGATTAGGGTTAGGGTGAGGGTGAGTGTGAGGGTTAGTGTTAGTGTTAGTGTGAGGGTTAGGATGTGGGTTAGGATTAGGGTAAGGGTGAGGGCTAGTGTGAGGGTGAGGTTTAGGGTTAGGGTTAGGGTGATGTTTAGGTTTAGGGTCAGGGTTAGGGTTAGGGTGAGGGTGAAGTTTAGGGTTAGATTTAGGGTTAGGGTGAAGCTTATGGTTAGGGTTAGGGTTAGGGTTAGTTTTAGATTTAGGGTTAGAGTGAGGGTTAGGGTGAGTGTGAGGGTTTGGCTTAGGGTTAGTATAGGGTTAGGGTAAGGGTTAGGGTGAGTGTGAGGGTTAGGGTTAGGGTTAGGGTTAGGCTAGGTTTAGGCTGAGGGTGAGGGTGAGGGTGAAGGTTAGGGTTAATGTGAGCGTTAGGGTTAGGGTTATGGTGAGCGTGAGGGTTAGGTTTAAGTTGACCATTAGGGTTAGGGTTAGTATTAGGGTTAGGGTAAGGGTTAGGTTGAGGGTGAGGGTTAAGATGAGGATTAGGGTTCGGATTAGAGTTAGGGTGAGGGCTAGGTTGAGGCTGAGGGATAGGGTTTGTGTTAGGTTGAGGTTTATGGTTAGGGTTAGGGTTAGGGTGAGGGTTTGGATGAGATTTAGGGTTAAAGTGATGTGAGGGTTAGGGTTAAGTTGAGGGTTAGGGTTAGAATTAGGGTTAGGTGAGGGTGAGTGTTAGGATTAGGGTTAGGCTTAGGGTTAGGGTTAGGGTTAGGGTTACGATTAGTGTTATGGTTAGGGTTAGGTTTAGAGTTACAGTGAGGGTGAGGGTGAGGGTTAGGGTTAGGGTGAGGTTTAGGGTTAGGGTTAGAATTAGGGTTAGGGTGAGAGTGAGGTTTAGGTTTAGATTTAGGGTTAGGGGGAGGGTTAGTTCGAGGGTTAGGGTTAGGGTTAGTGTTAGGTTTAAGTTTAGGGTGAGGGTTAGGTTGAGTTTTAAGGTTAGGGTTAGGGTTAGGGTTAGAATTAAGGTTAGGGTGAGGGTGAGTGTGAGGGTTCGGTTTACGGTTAGGCTTAGGGTTAGGGTTAGGCTGAGCGTGAGTGTGGGGTTGAGGATTAGGGTTAGGGTGATGGTTAGGATTAGGGTTAGGGTGAGGGCTGGGGAGAGGCTGAGGTTTAGGGTAAGTCTTAGGCTTAGGGTTAGGCTGAGCATGAGGTTGAGTGTGAGGGTTAGTGTTAGCATGATGGTTAAGTTTAAGGTTAGGTTGAGGGTTAGGATGAGGTTAGGGTTAGGGTGTGGGTTAGGGTGAGGATGATGGTAAGGTTAAAGTTGACTTTTAGGCTGAGTGTGAGGGTTAAGATAAGGGTGAGGTTTAGGGTTAGGTTTAGGGTTAGTGTTAATGATAGGGTGAAAGTGAGGGTGAGTTTTAGGATTAGAGTTAGGTTTAAGGAGAGGCTGAGGGTGAGGATTAGGGTTAGGGGTAGGATTAGGATTAGGGTAAGGGTTAGGGTGAGTGTGAGGGTTAGGGTTAGTGTTAGGGTCAGGCTTTTGGTTACACTGAGGGTGAGGGTGAGGGTGAGGTTTAGGGTTAGGATTTGGATTAGTGTGAGGGTGATTGTATGTGTTAGGGTTAGGTTTAGCATTAGGCTTAGGGTTAGGCTGAGGGTGAGGTTGAGGTTGAGGGTCAGGTTTAGGGTGAGGGTTGGCTTAAGGGTTAGGGATAGGGTTATGATGAGGGTTAAGGTTAGGATTAAGGTTAGGGTGAGGGCTAGGTTGAGGGTGAGGTTTAGCGTTAGGTTTAGGGTGAGGTTTTAGGTTTGGGTTAGTTTTAGGTTGAGAGTTACGTTTTGGGTTATGTTTAGGGTTAGGGTGAGGGTTAGGGTAAGGATTAAGGTGAGGGTGAGGGTTAGGGTTCGGTTGAGGGTTAGGCTTACGATTAGGGTTACGATGAGGTTTAGGGTGAGGGTGAGGTTTAAGGTTAGGTTTAGGATTAGGATTACAGTTTGGGTTAGGGTGAGTGTGAGGTTTATGGTTAGATTTAGGGTTAGGCTGAGGGTGAGGGTGAGGGTGAGATTAGGGTTAGGTTGAGGTTTAGGTTTAGGGTTAGGTTTAGGGTTAGGGTGAGCATGAGGTTTAGTGTTAGAGGTAGGGTTAAGGTGAAGCTAAGGGTGAGGGTTAGGGTTAGGGTTAGGTTTAGGCTTAGGGTTAGGCTGAGGGTGAGGGTGGGCCTGAGGATTAGAGTTAGCCTTAGGCTTAGGCTTAGTGTTAGGTTTATTTCTAGTGTTATGGTTAGGGTTAAGTTTGCGGTGAGACTGAGGCTGAGTGAGAGAGTTATGGTTAGGGTTATTGTTAGGGTTATGGTTTGTGTTATTGTTAGGGTTAGGCTTAGAGTTACGGTTAGGTTGAGGGAGAGGGTGAAGTTTAGGGTTAGGGTGCGGTTTAGATTTATTGTTAGGGTTAGACTGAAGGTGAGGGTAGGGGTGAGGATTAGGGTTAGGGTGAGGCTGATTGTGTGTGTTAGGGTTAGGTTTAGGGTTAGGCTTAGGGTTAGGCAGAGTGGGAGGTTGAGGGGGAGGGATAGAGTTAGAGGGAGGCTTAGTATGAGGGTTAGGTTTAGGATTAGGTTTATGGTAAGGGCTAGGGTGAGGGTGAGGTTTAGGGTTAGGGTTAGGGTGAGGGTTAGGGTTATGGTTAGGGTTAGGGTGAGGGTGAGGGTGAGGTTTAGGGTTAGAGTTAGGGTTCGGGTGAGGCTGAGGGTGAGGGTTAGGGTTAGGGTTAGTGTTAGTGTTAGGGTTAGGGTTAGGGTTAGGGTGAGGGTTAGGATTAGGATTACGGTTAGGGTTAGGGTGAGTGTGAGGGTTAGGGTTAGGTTTAGGCTGAGGGTGTGGGTGAGGGTGAGGTTAGGATTAGGGTGAGGTATAGGTTTAGGGTTAGGGTGAGCATGAGGTTTAGTGTTAGAAGTAGGGTTAAGGTGAGGCTGAGGGTGAGGGTTAGGGTTAGGGCTAGGATTAGGATTAGGGTAAGGGTTAGGGTGAGCTTGAGGGTTAGGGTTAGGGTTAGGGTTATGCTTAAGGTTACAGTGTGGATGAGGGTGACTGTTAGGGTTAGGGTTAGGATTAGGATTAGGGTAAGGGTTAAGGTGAGGTTTAGGGTAAGGCATAGGTTAGGGAGAGGGTGAGGTTTAGGGTTTGAATTAGGGTAAGGTGAGGCTGAGGGTGAGGGTTAGGGTTAGGGATAGGATTAGGATTACGGTAAGGGTTAGGGTGAGTGTGAGGGTTAGGGTTAGTGTCAGGTGTAGGGTTAGGGTGAGATTTATGGTTCAGGTTAATCTTAGGATTAGAGTGAGGTTTAAGTTTAGGGTTACCTTGAGCATGAGGTTTAGGGTTAGGTTGAGGGTTAGGGTTAGGTTTAGGGTTCTGGTGAGGATAGGGTTAGGGTTATTGTTAGGGTTAGGGTTAGGGTTAGGGTGAGGGTAAGTGTTAGGGTGAGGGTTTGGGTTAGGGTGAGGGTTTTGGTTAGGGTGAGGGTTAGGATTAGGGTTAGGGTTAGGCTTAGGTTAAGAGTTAGGGGGAGGGTTAGGTTTAGGATTAGGGTTAGGGTTACGATTAGGGTTAGGGTGAGGGTGAGGGTGTGTGTTAGGTTTAGGTTTAGGGTTAGGGTTAGGGTTAGGTTGAGGGTGAGGTTGAGGGTGAGGGTTAGGGTTAGGGTAAGGGTAATGGTAAGGGTTAGGGGGAGGGTTAGGATGAGGGTTAGTGTTAGGATTAGGGTTAGGGTGAGGGCTCGGGTGAGCATGAGGTTTAGGTTGAGGGTTAGGGTGAGGGTTAGGGTTAGGTTTAGGGTGAGAGTTTTATTTCGGGTTAGTTGAGGGTTAGGGTAAGAGTTACGGTGAGGGTCAGGGTTAGTTTTGGTTGAGGGTTAGGGTTCGGATTAGCGTTAGGGTGAGGGTGAGGCTGAGGGTTAGGGTTAGTGTTTTGATGAAGGTTAGGATGAGGGGTAGGGTTAGGATTAGTGTTAGGGTGAGGGCTTGGGTAAGGGTGAGGGTTAGGGTTAGGGTTAGGGTTAGGGTTAGGGTTAGGGTGAGGTTTAGTGTTAGGATGAGTTATAGGGATAGGGTTAGGTTTAGGGTTAGTGTCAGGTTGAGGTTTAGGGTTAGAGACAGTTTTAGGGTGAGGCTGAGCTTGAGGGTTAGGGTTAGGATTAATGTTAGGGTTAGGCTTAAGTTGAGGGTTAGGGTGAGGGTGAGGTTTAGGGTTAGGGGAGGGTTAGGATGAGGGTTAGTGTTAGGATTAGGGTTAGGGTTTGGGTAGGGAGAGGGTGAAGTTTAGGATTAGGGTTAGGGTTAGGTTTAGGGTTAGGGTTAGGGTTGGGGTTAGGGTGAGGTTGAGGTTTAGGGTTAGAGTTAAGGTTAGGGTTCGCCTGAGGGTGAGGTTTAGGGTTAGGGTTAGGGTTAGGTTGAGGGTGAGGTTTAGTTTGAGGTTTAAGGATAGGATTAGTTTTAGGATTAGGGTTAGGGTGAGGCTGAGTGTGAGGGTTAGGGTGACGTTTAGGCTTAGGCTTAGGGTTAGGCTGAGGGTGAGGGTGGGTGTGAGGATTAAGGTTAGGGTGATGGTTACGGTTAGTGTTATTGTTAGTGTTAGGGTTTGATTTACCGTGTGAGTGAGGTTGCGGGTGAGGTTTAGGGTTAGGGTTAGTGTGGGGTTTATGGTTACGTTTAGGTTTAGGTTTAGGTTGAGGATGAGGTTGAGGGTTAGATATGGGATTAGAGGGAGAGTTACGGTGAGGGTTAGGATTAGGGTTCGGGTGAGGCGGAGTGTTAGCATTAGGGTTATGGTTATTGTTTGGGTTAGGTTTAGGGTTAGGATTAGTGTTATTGTTAGGGTTAGTGTTAGAGTTATGGTGAGGGTGAGTGTGAGGGTGTGGGTTAGGGTTAGGGTTAGGGTTAGGCTTAGGCATAGTTTTAGGCTGTGTGAGGGTGGGGGTGAGGATTAGGGTTAGGGTGATGTTTAGTGTTAGGGTTATTGTGAGGGTTAGTGTTAGTGTTAGGGTTAGAGTTAGGGTTAGAGTGAGGGTGTGGTTTAGGGGTACAGTTATGGATAGGGTGAGGGTTAGGTTTAGGGTTAGGGTTAGGGTGGTGTTGACCGTAAGGGTAAAGGTGAGGTTTAGGGTGAGGGTGAGGGTTAAGGTATGGGTGAGAGTTAGGGTTAGGGTGAGGTTTAACATTAGGGTCAGGGTGAGGGTGAGGGTTAGATTGAGGATTAGTGTTAGGGTTAGTGTGAGGTTTAGTTTGAGGATGAGGGTAAGGGTTGGGTGAGGACTAGAGTGAGGGTGAGGTTTAGGGTTAGTGTTACAGTGGGGTTTAGGTTTAGGGTGATGGTTAGTGTTATTGTGAGGGTTAGTTTTAGAGTTAGCGTGAGTGTTAGGGTTAGGGTTAGTGTTAGGGTGAGGGTGAGGGTGAGGGTTAGAGTTAGGGTTAGGAAGAGGTTTAGGGATAGGGTTAGGGTTAGGGTTAGGTTCAGGGTTAGGTTCAGTGTTTGAGTTAGGTATAGGGTGAGGCTGAGGGTGAGGTTGAGGGTTAGGATTAATGTTAAGGTTATTCTTAAGATGAGGGTTAGGTTGAGGGTGAGGGTTTGGGTTAGGGTTAGGAGTAGGATTAGGCTTAGGGTTAGGGTGAGTGTGAGGATTAGGGTAAGGGTTAGGGTTAGGCTTAGGGTTAGGATGAGGGTGAGGGTGAGGGTCAGGGTTAGGGTGAGGGTGATATTTAGGGTTAGGATTAGGGTGAGTGTGAGGTTTAGGGTTAGGTTTAGGTTTAGGTTTAGGCTGAGCATGAGGGTGAGGGTTAGGGTTATGGTGAGGTTTAGGGTTAGGGTTATGGGGAGGGTTAGGAGGAGAGTTAGGGTTAGGATTAGGGTTAGAGTTAGGGTTAAAGTGAGGCTGAGGGTGAGGCTTAGGTTTAGGGTTAGGATAAGGATTAGGGTAAGGGCTAGGTTTAGTGTGAGGGTTAGGGTTAGGGTTAGGTTTAGGCTTAGGGTTACGCTGATGGTGAGTGTGAGGGTGAGGGTTAGGGTTAGGATTAGGGTTAGGGTGAGAGTTAGGGTTCAAGTTAAGTTTAGGTTTAGGGTGTGGGTTACGGTTAGGGTTACGTGGAGCATGAGGTTTATGGTTTGGTTGAGGGTTAGGGTTAGGGTTAGGGTTAAGGTGAGATTACGGTTAGGGTTAGTGTGAGGGTTAGTGTTAGGGTTAGGGTTAGTGTTAGGGTGAGGGTAAATGTTAGGGTGAGGGTTTGCGTTAGGGTGAGGGTCATGGTTAGGTTGAGGGTTAGGATTAGGGTTCGGGTTATTGTTTGGGATAGGTTTAGGTTTATGGTTATGTTGAGGGTGAGGTTGAGGGTTAGGGTTAGGGTGAGGGTGAGGTTTAGGGTTTGGGTTAGGGTTAGAGTTAGGTTTAGGGTGAGGGTGAGGTTTAGGTTTACAGTTAGGGTGAGGGTTAGGTTGAAGTTTAGGTTTAGGGTTAGGGTTAGGATTAGGGTTAGGGTGATGGTGAATGTGTGTGTTTGGGTTAGGTTTAGGCTTAGGCTTAGGGCTAGGCTAAGGGTGAGTTTTAGGGTTAGAGTTAGGGTAAGGGTGAGGCTGATCTTGAGGTTTAGGGTTAGGTTTAGTGTTAGATTTCGGGTTACTGTGAGGGTTAGACTGAGTGTGAGGGTTATGCTTAGTGTTAGGATTAGGTTTAGGGTAAGGGTTAGGGTGAGTGTGAGGGTTAGGGTTAGGTTTAGCCTGAGGCTTAGGATTAGGCTGAGTGTGAGGGTGAGGGTGAGTTTAGGTTTACGGTTAGGGTGAGAGTTAGTGTTCGGTTAAGTTTAGGGTTAGGGTGACGGTTAGGGTTAGGGTAAGGATTAGGGTTAAAGTTAGGGTTAGGGTGAGGGTTAGGATGAGGATTAGGGTTATGATTAGGGTAAGGGTGAGGGCGAGGGTGAGGTTGAGGATTAGGGTTAGTGTTAGGGTAAGGTTTAGTGTTAGGGTTAATGTTAGGGTGAGGGTTAGCATGAGGGTTATGGTTACCTTTAGGGTGAGGATTAGGGTTAGGATGAGGGTAAGGGTTAGGATTTGTGTTAGTGTGAGGGTGAGTTTTAGGGTTAGATTTAGCGTTAGGGGGACGCTTAGGTCGATGGTTAGAGTAAGTGTTACGGTTAAATTAGGTGAGGGTTACTTTGAAGTTTAGGGTTATGATTAGTGTTAGGGTTAGGCTTAGGTTTATTGTAAGGGGGAGTGTGAGGGTTAGGCTTAGGGTTAGGCTTAGGCTTAGGGTCAGGCTGAGGGTGAGGGTGGGGGTGAGGATTAGGTTTAGGGTGATTGTTAGGGTTAGGCTTAGGGTGAGGGTTTTGATGAGAGTAAGTGTTAGGATTAGGGTTAGGGTGAGGGCTAGGGTGAAGATGAGGGTTAGGATGAGGGTTAGCGTTATGGTCAGGGTGAGGGTTAGGGTTAGGGTGAGAGTTAGTGTTAGGATTAGGCTTAGGGTGAGGGTGAGTGTTAGCATTAGGATTAGGGTTATGGTTAGGTTTAGGGTTAGGACTAGTG
Source organism: Dipodomys merriami (assembly GCF_024711535.1). Lineage (NCBI taxonomy): Eukaryota > Metazoa > Chordata > Mammalia > Rodentia > Heteromyidae > Dipodomys > Dipodomys merriami. The sequence goes on along the minus strand of NW_027202460.1, from coordinate 4,046,840 downwards.
TTATTTTTAGGGTTAGAGTTATGGTGAGGGTGAGGGTTTGGGTTAAGGTTTCGGTGAGGTTTAGGGTTAGGATTAGGATTAGGGTTAGGGTGAGGGTGAGGTTTAGGGTTAGATTTAGGGTTAGTTCCAGGGTTAGGTCCAGGGTTAGGGTTATGGTTAGTGTTAGTGTTAAGGTTAGGGTGAGGTTTAGGTTGAGGTTTAGGGTTAGGGTGAGTTAGGCTTAGGATTAGGATTAGGGTTATGGTGAGGGTGAGTGTGAGGGTTAGGTTTAGGGTTAGGCTTAGGCTTAGGATTAGGCTGAGGGTGAGGGTGTGGGTGAGAATTAGGGTTAGGGTGATGGTTAGAGTTAGGATTTGGGGCAGGTTTAGGGTTAGAGTTAGGGTTAGGATGAGGCTGAGGTTGAGGGTTAGGTTTAGGGTTAGTGTTAGAGTTAGGGTTAGAGAGAGCGTTAGGGTGAGGGTATGGTTTAGGCTTAGTGTTAGGATTAGGATTAGGGGAAAGGTTAGGGTGAGTGTGAGGGTTAGGGTTACGGTTAGGGTTAGGCTTAGGGTTAGGATGAGGGTGAGTGTGAGGATGAGGGTTAGGGTTAGGGTGAGGGTTAGTTGTAGGGTTAGGGTGAGAGTTAGGTTTCAGGTTAAGTTTACGGTTAGGGTTAGGGTTAGGTTTAAGTTTAGGGTTAGGGTTAGGGTTTGGTTTAGGGTTAGTGTTAGTGTTAGGGTTAGTTTTAGGGTTACAGTGGGGGTTAGGATTAGAGTTGGGGTTAGGGTTAGGGTTAGGCTGAGGGTGACGGTGTGGGTGAGGATTAGAGTTAGGGTTAGGGTTAGGGTTAATATTTGTGTTATGGTTAGGGTCAAGTTTCCAGTGAGGGTGACGCTGCCGGTGAGGGTTATTGATATGGTTAGGGTTAGGGTTAGTGTTATTGTTAGGGTTAGGGTTAGACTTATGTTGAGGTTGAGGGTGAGGGTGAGGTTAGGGTTACAGATAGGTTTAGGGGGAGGTTTAGGTTGAGGTTTGGGTTAGCGTTAGTGTTAGGGTTAGGGTGAGGTTGACGGTTAGGTATAGGGTTAGGTTTAGGATTAGAGTTACAATGAGGGTGAGTGTAAGGGTTAGAGTGAGGGTTAGGCTTAGAATTAGGCTTAGGCAGAGGGTGAGGTTGGGGATGAGGATTAGGGTTAGGGTGATGGTCCGGGTTAGGGTTAGTGTTATTGTTAGGGTTATTGTTAGAGTTATGGTGAAGCTGAGGGTGCGGTTGAGGTTTAGGTTTAGGGTTAGTGTGGGGTTTAGGATTATGGTTAGGGTTACTGTTAGGGTGAGGGTGAGGTTTAGGTTTACATATAGGGTTATGGAGGTGGCTAGGGTGAGGGTTAGGTTTAGGGTTAGTGTTAGGGTTAGGGTGAGGGTGAGGTTTACGGTTAGATATAGGTTTAGGGGGAGGGTTATGGTTAGGATTAGGGTGAGTTTTAGGGTTAGGGTTAGGGTTAGAGTTACAGTGAGGGTGAGGGTGCGAGTGAGTGTGAGGTTTAGTTTTAGGTTTAGGGTTAGGCTTAGGGTTAGGCTTAGGGTTAGGCTGAGGGTGAGGGTGAGGGTTAGTGTTAAGGTAAGGGTTATGATTAGGGTTATGAGGAAGGTTAGCATGAGGGTTAGGGATAGGATTTGGGTTAGGGTGAGGGTGAGGTTTAGGGTTAGGATGAGGATGAGTTTTAGTGTTAGGGTTAGCTTTAGGGTTAGGTTGAGGGTGAGGTTTAGGGTTAGAATTAGGGTTAAGGTGAGGCTGAGGGTGAGGGTTAGGGATAGGGTTAGGATTAGGATTAGGGTAAGGGTTAGGGTGTGTGTGAGGGTTAGGGTTAGGCTTAGGCTTAGGGTTACACTGAAGGTGAGGCTGAGGGTGAGGTTTAGGGTTAGGGTAAGGTTTAGGTTTAGGGTGATTGTTAGGGTTTATGTTAGGGTGAGGTTTAGGGTTAGGGTGATGGTTAGGGTTAGTGTGAGCGTTAGTGTTAGCCTTAGGGTTAGTGTTAGGGTGAGGGTAAATGTTAGGAGAGGGTTAAGGTTAGGGTGAGGTTTATGAGTAGGGTGAGGGTTAGTGTTAGGTTTAGGGTTTTTGTTAGGTTTAGGGTTACAGTTAGGGTTATGGTGAAGGTGAGGTTGAGGGTTAGGGTTAGTATGAGGGTTAGGTTTGGCTTATGATCAGAGTTAGGGTTAGGGTGAGGATGAGGTTTAGGGTTAGAGTTAGGGGTAGTGTTAGGGTTAGGGATAGGGTGAGGGTTAGGGTTAGGGTTAGGCTTAGGCTTAGGTTTAGGCTTAGGCTTAGGCCGAGCATGAGGGTGAGGGTTAGGGTTAGGGTTAGGGTGAGGGTTAGGGTTAGGATTAGGTTTAGGGTGAGGGTAAGGATTAGGGTTAGGCTTAGGTTTAGGGTGATGGTTAGGGTTAGGGTTTGGGTTAGGATGAGGGTGAGGCTGAGGATTAGGGTTAGGTTTAGTGTTAGGTTTAGAGTTTTGTTTAGGGTTAGGGTTAGTGTCAGTGTTGGGGTTTGTGTTAGGGTTACGGTGAGGGTTAGGTTTAGGGTTAGGGTTAGGTTTAGGCTGAGGGTGAGGGTGGGGGTAAGGATTAGAGTTAGGTTTAGGGTTAGGGTTAGGGTTATTGTTAGTGTTATGGTCAGGGTTAAGTTTGTAGTGAGGGTGAGGCTGAGGTTGAGGGTTATGTTTAGGGTTAGGGTTATGGTTAGTGTTATTGTTAGAGTTAGGGTTAGACTTATGGTGAGGTTGAGGGTGAAGTTGAGGGTTAGGGTTAGGGTGAGGTTTAGGGTTAGGGTTAGGGCTAGGTTGAGGGTGAGATTTAGCGTTACAGATAGGGTTAGGGGGAGGGTTAGGGTGAGGTTTAGGGTTAGCGTTAGTGTTAGGGTTAGGGTCAGGGTTAGGGTTAGGTTGAGGTTTAGGGATAGGGTTAGTTTTAGGATTAGAGTTAGGATGAGGGTGAGTGTAATGGTTAGGGTGAGGGTTAGGCTTAGGTTTAGGGTTAGGCAGAGGGTGAGGATGGGTGTGAGGATTACGGTTAGGGAGATGTTTCATTTTAGGGTTAGTGTCATTGTTAGGGTTAGGGTTAGATTTACAGTGAGGGTGAGGGTGCGGGTGAGGGTTAGGTTTAGGGTTTTGATGGGGTATAGGGTTAGGGTTAGGTTTACAGTTAGGGTGAGGTGGAGGTTTAGGATTTGATATAGGGTTAGGGAGAGGGTTCGGGTGAGGGTTAGGGTTAGGGTTAGTGTTAGGGTTAGGGTGAGGGTGTGGTTTAGGGTTAGATATAGAGTTAGGGGGAGGGTTAGGGTTAGGGGGAGGTTTAGGGTTAGGGTTAGGGTGAGGGTTAGGGTTAGGGTTAGGGTTAGAGTTACAGTGAGGGTGAGGTTGATGGTGACTGTGAGGGTTAGGGTTTGGTTTAGGGGTAGGCTTAGGTTTAGGCTTAGGATTAGGCTGAGGGTGAATGTGAGGGTGAGGGTTAGGGTTAGGGTGAGGGTTAGGGTTAGGGTTATGGGGAAGGTTAGGATGAGGGTTAGGGTTAGGATTAGGGTTAGGGTGAGGTCTAGGGTTAGGGTTAGGGTTAGGTTGAGGATGAGGTTTAGGGTTAGATTTAGGGTTAAGGTGAGGCTGAGGTTGAGGGTGAGGGTTAGGGTTAGGGTTAGGGTTAGGATTAGGATTAGGGTAAGGGTTAGTATGAGTGTAAGGGTTAGGGTTAGGCTTAGGCTTAGGATTACACTGAGAGTGAGGGTGAGGTTTAGGGTTAGTGTATGGGTTAGGGTTAGGGTTAGGGTGAGAGTTAGGGTTCCGGTTATTTTAGGTTTAGGGTGAGGTTTAGGGTTAGGCTTAAATTGTGCATGAGTGTTAGGGTTAGTTTGAGGGTTAGGGTTAGGGTTAGGGTTAGGGTGAGGTTTAGGGCTAGAGTTAGGATGAGGGTTAGAGTGAGGATTAGGGTTAGGATTATGGTTAGGTTGAGGGCTAGGGTGAGGGTGAGGGTTAGGGTTAGTTTTAGGGTGAGGTTTAGGGTTAGGGTTAGGGTTAGGATTAGGGTTAGGGTTAGGGTGAGGGCAAGAGTGAGGGTGAGGGTGAGGGTTAGATTTAGGGTTAGCGTGAGGTTTAGGGTCTGGGTTAGGCTTAGAGTTAGGGTTAGGGTGAGGGTGAGGTTAAGGGTTAGAATCAGGATTAGGGTGAGGGTTAGGTTGAGGGTTAGGTTTAGGGTTAGTGTTAGGGTTAGTGTTAGGTTGAGATTTAGAGGGAGGGTAAGGGTTAGTGTTAGGGTAAGGGATAGGATTAGGGTTAGGGTTAGGATTAGGTTTGGTGTAAGGGCTAAGGTGAGGGTGAGGTTTAGGGTTAGGGTTATGGTGAAGTTTTGGGTTCGGGATAGGGTTAGGTTAAGTGAGAGGGTGAGGTTTAGGGTTAGAGTTAGGGTTTGGGTGAGGCTGAGAGTGAGGGTTAGGTTTAGGGTTAGTGTGAGGGTTAGGGTTAGGTTTAGGGTGAAGGTGAGTTTTAGGATGAGGGTTAGGATTAGGGTGAGGTTGAGGGTTTGGTTTAGGTGGAGGGTTAGGTTGAGTTTAGGGTTAGGGTTAGGGTTAGGCAAAGGATGAGGATGTGGGTGAGGGTTAGGTTTAGGTTGAGGGAATGTTTTAGGGTTTTGAGGAGGGTTAGGATGAGGGTTAGGGTTAGGATTAGGGTTAGGGTGAGGGCTAGGGTGAGGGTGAGGTATAGGTTTAGGTTTAGCGGAAGCTTTAGGGTTAGGGTTAGGGTTAGGGTGAGGCTAAGATTTAGAGTTAGGGTTAAGCTTAGGCTTAGGGTTAGGCTGAGGATGACGTTGAGGGTGAGGGTTAGGGTTAGGGTGAGGATGAGCATTTTGATTAGGGTGAGGGTTAGGGTGAGGGTGAGGTTACAGCTTAGGGTTAGGATTAGGATTATGATATGGGTTAAGGTTAGTGTGACAGTTAGGGTTAGGGTTAGGCTTAGCCTTCGGTTTAGGCTGAGGGTGAGGGTGACGGGTGAGGGCTAGGGTTAGGGTGTGGCTTAGGGTTAGGGTTAGGGTGAGAGTTAGGGTTCGGTTAAATTTAGGGTTAGGGTGAGCATTAGGGTTAGGATTCGGTTTAGGGTGAGGGCTAGGGTGAGGCCGAGGGTTAGGGTTAGTGTTAGGGTAAGGTTTAGGTTTAGGGTTAGAGTTAGGGTGAGGGTTAGGATTAGGATTATGGTTAGGGTGAGTGTGATAGTTAGAATTAGGTTTAGGTTTAGCAATAGGGTTATGTTTATCGTTAGGATTAGTGATATTTTTAGGGTTAGCGTTAGTATTAGGGTTAGGGTGAATTTGAGGTTTAGGGTTAGATTTAGGGTTAGTTGTTGGGTTAGGACGAGGGTTAGGGTTAGGGTTACTGTTAAGCTTAAGTTTAGGGTGAGGGTTAGGTTGAGGTTTAGGGTTAAGGTTAGGGTTAGGGTTAGGATTAGGGTTAGGGTGAGGGTGAGTGTGATGGTTAGGGTTAGGCTTAGGGCGTAGGGTTAGGCTGAGGGTGCAGGGGGGTGAGAATTAGGGTTATGGTGATGGTTAGGTTTAGGTTTAGTGTGAGGGTTAGGATGAGGGTTAGGGTTAGGTTTCGGTTTAGGGTGAGGCTAGGGTGAGTGTGAGGGTTAGGGTTAGGGTTAGGGTGTGGTTTAGTGTTAGGGATAGGATTAGAGTTAAGTTTGCCTGAGGGTGAGGTTTACAGGTAGAGTTAGGGTTAGGATTAGGGTTAGGGTGAGGGTTAGGGTGGGGGTGAAGGTAAGGGTAAACGTGAGGATTAGGCTGAGGGTGAGATTTAGAGGGAGGGTAAGGGTTAGTGTTAGGGTAAGGGATAGGATTAGGGTTAGGGTTAGGATTAGGTTTGGTGTAAGGGCTAAGGTGAGGGTGAGGTTTAGGGTTAGGGTTATGATGAGGTTTAGATTTCAGGTTAGGGTTAGTGTTAGTGAGAGGGTGAAGTTTAGGGATAGAGTTAGGGTTAGGGTGAGGCTGAGAATGAGGGTTAGGGTTAGGGTTAATGTGAGGGTTAGGGTTAGGTTTAGGGTGAAGGTGAGGTTGAGGATGATGGTTAGGGTTAGGGTGAGGTTGAGGGTTTGGTTTAGGTGGAGGGTTAGGTTGAGGGTTAGGGTTAGGGTTAGGGTTAGGCCAAGGATGAGGATTTGGGTGAGGGTTAGGGTTAGGGTGAGGGATTGGGTTAGGGTTTCGGGGAGGGTTAGGACGAGGGTTAGGGTTAGGATTCGGGTTAGGGTGAGGGCTAGGTTGGGGGTGAAGTTTAGCGTTAGGTTTAGGGTAAGCTTTAGGGTGAGGGTTAGGGTTAGGGTGAGGCTGAGGTTTAGAGTTTGGGTTAAGCTTAAGCTTAGGTTTAGGCTGAGGATGAGGGTGAGGGTGAGGGTTAGGGTTAGGGTGAGGGTTAGGTTTAGGGTTCGGGAGAGAGTTAGGGTTAGGGTTAGGGTTAGGGATAGGGTGATGTTAAGGCTTAGGGTTAGGATTAGGATTAGGATATGGGTTAGTGTGAGTGTGACAGTTAGGGTTAGGGTTAGGCTTAGCCTTAGGGTTAGGCTGAGGTTGAGGGTGAGGGTGAGGGTTAGGGTTAGGGTTAGGCTTAGGGATAGGGTTAGGGTGAGAGTTAGGGTTCGGTTAAGTTTAGGGTTAGGGTGAGCATTAGGGTTAGGATTAGGGTTAGAGTGAGGGCTTGGGTGAGGTTGAGGGTTAGGGTTAGTTTTAGGGTAAGGTTTAGGTTTAGGGTCAGGGTTAGGATGAGGGTTAGGATGAGGTTTAGGGTTACAGTGAGGGTGAGGGTTAGGGTTAGGTTGAGGGTTCGGGTTAGGATTAGTGTTAGCGTAAGGGTGATTGTTAGAATTAGGGTTAGGTTTAGCATTAGGGTTCTGTTTCTCGTTAGGATTAGTGATATTGTTAGGGTTAGGGTTAGTATTAGGGTTAGGGTGAGGATGAGGTTTAGGGTTAGATTTAGGGTTACTTGTTGGGTTAGGACGAGGGTTAGGGTTAGGTTTAGTGTTAGGCTTAAGGTTAGGGTGAGCCTTAGGTTGAGGCTTAGGGTTAGGGTTAGGGTTATGGTTAGGATTAGGGTTAGGGTGAGGGTGAGTGTGATGGTTAGGGTTAGGCTTAGGCTTAGGGTGAGGGGGGGTGAGAATTAGGGTTATGGTGATGGTTAGGTTTAGGTTTAGTGTGAGGGTTAGGATGAGGGTTAGGGTTAGGATTCAGTTTAGGGTGAGGCTAGGGTGAGGGTGAGGATTAGGGTAAGGGTTAGGCTTAGGCTTAGGGTTAGACTGAGGATGAGGTTGAGGGTGAGGGTTAGGTTTAGGGTTAGGATGAGGTTTAGTGTTAGGGTTAGGATTAGAGTTAGGGTGAGGTTTAGTGTTAGGGTTAGGATTAGAGTTAGGGTTAGCCTGATGGTGAGGTTTAGGGGTAGAGTTAGGGTTAGGGTTACGGTTAGGGTTTGGGTGAGGGTTAGGGGGGAGTGAAGGTAAGTTTAAACATGAGGGTTAAGGCTGAGGATGAGGGTTACGGTAAGGGTGCGAGTTAGGGTTAGGGTGAGGTTTAGCGTTAGGTTTAGTGTGAGGTTGAGGTTTAGATTGAGGATTAGTGTTAGGGTTAGTGTGAGGTTTAGGGTGAGGATGAGGGTTAGTGTTAGGTTGAGGGCTAGGGTGAGGGGGATGGGTAGGGTTAGTGTTAGGGTGAGGTTTAGGGTAAGGGTTTTGGTTACGATTAATGTTAGGGTTAGGCTTAAGGTGATGGTTAGGGTGAGGGTGAGGGTTAGGGTTAGGTTTACTATTAGGATTAGGGTTAAGGTTAGGGTGAGTGTGAGGGTTAGGGTTGGGGTTACGGTTAGGCTGAGGGTGAGGGTGAGGCTTAGGGTTAGGGTGAGGTTTAGGGTTAGAGTTAGGGTGAGAGTTAGGGTTCGGGTTAAGTTAAGGGTTAGGGTGAGAGTTAGGGTAAGGGTTACAGTGAGGGTGAGCGTTAGGGTTAGTTTGAGGGTTAAGGTTAGGGTTAGGCTTAAGGTGAGAGTGAGGTTTATGGTTAGAGTTAGGTTTAGGGTGAAGCTGATGGTGTGGGTTGGGCTTAAGGTTACTGTTAGATTTAGGGTTACGGCGAGGATTAGGGTGAGGGTGAGGATTAGCCTTAATGTTAGGTTTAGGATTAGGGTAATTGTTATGGTGAGTGTGAGTTTAGGGTTAAGGGTTAGGTTAAGGTTTAGGGTTAAGGTGAGGGGGAGGGTTAGAATTAGGGTTAGGGTTAGGGCTAGGGTGAGGGTGAGGGTTAGAGTTAGGGTTAGGGTTAGGTTTAGGGTTAGGATTAGGGTTACTGTGAGGGTATGTTAGGGTTAGGGTTAGGCTTAGGCTTAGGCTTAGGGTTAGTCTGAAGTTGAAAGTGGGGTTGAGGATTAGGGTTAAAGTGATGGTTGGGGTTAGGGTTAGGGTAAGAATTAGGATGAGGGTTAGTGTTAGGATTAGGGTTAGGGTGAGGGCTACGGTGAGGGTGAGGGTTAGGGTTAGGGTGAAGGTTAGATTGAGGATTATGGTTAGGGTTAGGTTTGTCTGAGGTTGAGGGTTAGGATGAGGTTTAGGGTTAGGGTGAGGATGATGGTAAGGTTAAAGGTGAGGTTTAGGCTGAGGGTGAGAGTTAAGAAAAGGGTGAGGATTAGGGTTAGGTTTAGGATTAGGGTAAGGGTTAAGTTTAGGGTTAGGGTGAGAGTTAGATTGAGGAATAGGTTTAGGGTTAGTGTGAGGTTCAGGGTGAGGATGAGGGTTAGGGTGAGGGTGAGGGTTAGGGTGAAGGTTATGATTAGGGTGAGGGTTAGGGTTAGGGATAGGGTTATTGTTAGGTTTGGCGTTAGGATTACGGTTACGGTGAGGGTGAGGGTGAGATTTCTGGTTAGGGTGAGGTTTAGTGTTAGTGTTAGGGTTAGAGTTAGGGTTACGGTGAGGTTGAGGTTTAGGGGTAGAGGTAGGGGTAGGGTGAGTGTTAGGATGAGGGTTCGGTGAGGGTGAGGTTTATGGTGGGGGTAAAGGTAAGGGCAAAGCTGAGTGTTAGGCTGAGGGTGAGGGTTACGGTTATGGTGAGGGTTACGGTTAGGTTGAGGGTTAGGTTTAGTGTTGAGGGTTAGGTTTAGTGTTAGGGTGAGGGTAAAGGTTAGATTGAGGATTAGTGTTAGGGTTAGTGTGAGGTTTAGGGTGAGGATGAGGTTTAGGGTTAGGGTGAGGGCTAGGGTGAGGTCAGGGTTAGGGTTAGTGTTAGGGTGAGGTTTAGGTTTAGGGTGATGGTTAGGGTTAGTGTAAGCATTAGTGTTAGAGTTAGGGTTAGTGTTAGGGTGAGGGTAAATATTAGGGTGAGGGTTATGGTTAGGGTGAGGGTTATGCTTACGGTGAGGGTTAGGGTTAGGCTTAGGGTTATTGTTAGGGTTAGGGTTAGGGTTAGGGTTACGGTGAGGGTGAGGATTAGGATTAGGGTTAGTTTGAGGTTTAGGTTTAGGGTTAGGGTTAGATTTAGGGTTAGGTTGAGGGTGAGGTTTAGGGTTAGAGTTAGGGTTAGTGTTAGGTGTAGGAATAGGGTGAGGGTAAGGTTTAAGGTTGGGCTTAGACTTAGGCTTAGGCTTAGGCCAACCATGAGGGTTATGGTTAGGGTTAGGGTTAGGATGAGGGTTAGGTTTGGGGTGAGGTTTATAATGAGGTTTAGGGTTAGGATTAGGTTTAGGGTGAGGGCTAGTGTGAGGGTTAGGGTGAGGCTTCGGGTTAGGGATAGGGTTAGGTTTAGGATTTGCGTTAGGGTGAGGGTGAGTGTGAGTTTTAGGGTTATGGTTAGGGTTATTGTTAGTGTTATGTTTAGGGTTAGGTTTGCGGTGAGGGTGAGGCTGAGGGTGAGGTTTATGTTTAGGTTTAGGTTTAGGGTTAGGGTTAGTGTTATTGTTAGGGTTAGGGTTAGTGTTAGGATGAGGGTTAATGTTAGGATGAGGGTTAAGGTTAGGGTGAGGATTATGATTAGGGTGAGGGTTAGGGTTAGGTTTAGGGTTTTTGTTAGGTTTAGTGTTACAGTTAGGTTTACAGTGAAGGTGAGGGTGAGGGTGAGGGTTAGGATGAGGATTAGGTTTAGGGTTAGGGTAAGTTAGGGTTAGGGTGAGGGTGAGGTTTAGGGTTAGAGTTAGGGATAGTGTTAAGGTTAGGGATAGGGTGAGGGTTAGGGTTAGGGTTAGGCTTAGGGTTAGGCTTAGGCTTAGGCGGAGCATGAGGGTGAGGGTTAGGGTTAGGGTTAGGGTGAAGGTTACGATGAAGTTTAGGGTTAGGATTAGGTTTAGGGTGAGGGCTAGCATTAGGGTTAGGCTTAGAGTTAGGGTGAGGGTTAGGGTTAGGATTTGGGTTAGGGTGAGGGTGAGGCTGAGGGTGAGGGTTATGGTTAGGTTTAGGCTTAGGCTTAGGGTTAGGCTGAGGGTGAGGGTGGAGGTGAGGAATAGGTTTTGGATGATGGTTAGGGTTAGGGTTATGGTGAGGGTTAGGATGAAGGTTAGGGATAGGATTAGGTTTAGGGTGAGGTTGAGGGTTAGGGTTAGAGTTATGCTTAGACTTAGGGTTAGGCTGAGGGTGAGGGTTGGGGTTAGGGTGATGGATACGGATAGGGTTAGGTTGTGTGTTAGGATGAGGGTTAGGGTTAGGGTTAGGGTAAGTGTTAGGGTTGGTTTAAATTTAGGGTTAGGGTTATAGTTAGTGTTAGGGTGAGGGTGAGTGTGTGGGTTACGTTTAGGTTTAGGGTTAGTCTTAGGGTTATCCTGAGGGTTAGGTTGAGTGTGAGTTTTAGGATTAGGGTTAGGGTTAGGTTTAGGGTTAGGTTGAGGGTTAGGATGTGGGTTAGGTTTAGGATTAGGGTTAGGGTGACGGCTAGGGTGAGGGTGAGGTTTAGGTTTAGGGATAGGGTGAGGTTTAGGGTTGGGTTAGGGTTAGGGTCACTGTGAGTTTGTAGTTTAGGGTTAGATATAGGGTTAGGGTGAGGGTTAGGGTGAGGGTGTGTGTTAGTGTTAGGGTTAGGTTTAGGGTGATGTTTAGGGTGAGGGTGTGTGTTAGGGTTAGGGTTAGGATTAGGATTGGGGTTAGGGAGAGGGTCAGTGTGAGGATTAGGGTTAGGTTTAGGGTTAGGCTTAGGGTTAGGCTGAGGGTGAGGGTGAGGGTGAGGTTTAGGATTAAGGTGAGGGTTAGGTTTAAGGTTATGGTGAGAGTTAGGTTTCGGTTAAGTTTAGGCTTAGGGTGAGGGTTAGGTTGCGGGTGTCGTTAAGGTTAAAGGTGAGTGTTAGGCTGAGGGTGAGGGTTACTGTAAGGGTGAGGGTTAAGGTTAGGCTGAGGGTTAGGTTAAGGGTTAGGGTTAGGGTTATTGTGAGGGTGAGGGTTAGATTTAGGATTAGGGTTAGGGTTAGTGTGAGGTTTATGGTGAGGATGAGATTTATGGTTAGGGTGAGGGTTAGGGTTAGAATTAGGGTTAGGGTGAATGTTAGGGTTAGGGTTAGTGTTAGGGTGAGGTTTAGGGTTATGGTTAGGGTTAGGGTTAGTGTGAGGGTTAGTGTTAGTTTGAGGGTATGTTTTAGGGTGAGTTTTAGGGTTAGGGTGAGGGTTATGGTTAGGGTGAGGTTTAGGGTTAGGGTAAGTGTTATTGCTAGGGTTATTGTTACGGTTACTGTGACGGTGAAGGTGAAGGTGAGGTTTAGGGTTAGGGTTAGGGTGAGAAATAGGGTTAGCGTTATTGTTAGAGTTAGGGTTAGGGTGAAGGTGAGGATGAGGTTTAGGGTTAGGCTTAGGGTGAGGTTTCGGGTTTGGGTTAGGGTTAGAGTTAGGTTTAGGGTGAGGGTGAGGTTTAGCGTTAGAGCTAGGGTTAGGGTGAGGGGTTGGTCGAGGGTTAGGGTTAGTGTTAGGGTTAGCGTTAGGGTGAGAATTAGGCGGAGGTTTATGGTTACGTTTAGGTTTAGGATTAGGGTTAGGGTGAGGGTGAGTGTGTGTGTGAGTGTTAGGTTTAGCGTTAGGCTTAGGGTTAGGCTGAGGGTGAGGTTGATAGTGAGGGTTAGGGTTAGGGTTAGTGTTAGGGTTAGGGTTCGGGTGAGTGTTAGTGTGAGGGTGAGGGATAGGGATAGGGTTAGGATTAGGATTAGGGTTAGGGTTAGGGTGAGTGTGAGGGTTAGGGTTAGGATTAGGGTTAGGCTTAAAGTTAGGCTGAGTGTGAGGGTGAGGGTTAGGGTGAGGGTTAGGGTTAGGGTTAGGGTTAGGTTGAGGTTTAATGTTAGGGTTAGCGTTAGCGTTAGTGTTAGTGTTAGGGTTAGGGTGAGATTTAGGGGGAGGGTTTGGGTTAGGGTTCGGGTTAGGGTTAAGGTTTAGCATTAGGGGTAGGGTGAGGGTGAGGTATAGCGATAGAATTAGGGTTAGGGTGAGGCTGAGGGTGAGAGTTAGGGTTAGATTTAGGTATACACTTAGGGTTAGGCTGAGGGTGATTGTGTGTGTTAGGGTTAGGTTTAGGGTTAGGCTTAGGGTTAGGCTGAGGGTGAGGTTGAGGGTGAGAAAGTTAGGGTTAGGGTGAGGCTTAGTCATAGGGTTAGGGGGAGGTTTAGGATGAGGTTTAGGGTTAGGATTAGGGTTTGGATGAGCGCAAGGGTGAGGGTGAGGGTTAGGGTGAGGGTGAGGGTGAGGTTTAGGTTTAGGTTTAGGGTTAGGGTGAGGCTGAGGGTGTGGTTTAGGGTTAGGGTTAATTTTAGGGTTATGGTTAATGTGAGGGTTAGGGTTAGGGTGAGGGTTAGGGTTAGGGTTAGGGTTAGGATTAGGGTAAACGTGAGGGTGAGTATGTGTGTTAGGGTTAGGTTTAGGGTTAGGCTGAGGGTGAGGTTGAGGGTGAGGTTTAACGTTAGGGTGAGGGTTAGGGTGAGGTTTAGGGTTAGGGTTAGGGGAGGGGTTAGGATTAGGGTTAGGGTTAGGGTTAGGGTTTGGGTGAGGGCTAGGTCGAGGGTAAGTTTTAGGTATAGGGTTACATGAGGTTTAGGTTTAGGGTGAGTGTTAGGATGAGGATGAGGTTTAGGGTTACAGTTAGGGTTAGGATGAGACTGACGTGAGGGATAGGGTTAGGGTTAGTGTTAGTGTTAGGGTTAAGGTGAGGGTTAGGGTGAGGGTGAAGGTTACGGTTAGGGTTAGGATTAGGATTAAGGTTAGGTTTAGGGTGAGGTTTAGTGTTAGGATTAGGGTTAGGGTTATGGTGATGGTTAGGTTGAGGTTAATGTTTAGGGTTATGGTTAGGCTTAGGCTTAGGTTAGGCTGAGGGTGAGAGTTCGGGTGAGGGTTCGGGTTATGGTGAGGGTTAAGGTTAGGTTGAGATTTAAGGATTGGGTTAAGTTTAGGGTTAGATTGATTGTTAGGGTAAGGATTTTGGTGATGGTGATGGTTAGGGTTACTTTGAGGGTCAGTGTGAGGTTTAGGATAAAGTTTAGGATTAGGTTTAGGCTTAGGCTTAGGCTGAGTTTAAGTTTATGGTGTTGGTTAGGATGAGGTTTAGGGTTAGGCTGAGGTTTAGGTTGAAGATGATGGTAAGGGTAAAGTTGAGGTTTAGGCTGAGGTTGAGGGTTAAGATAAGGGCGAGTGTTAGGGCTAGGTTTAGGGTTAGGTTAAGGGTTAGGGTTAGGGTTAGGGTGAGGGTTAGACTGAGGATTAGGTTTAGGGTTAGTGTGAGGTTTAGGGTGAGGATGAGGGTTAGGGTTAGGGTGAGCATGAGGGTTAGAATTAGGGTTAGGGTGACGGATAGGTTGAGGATGAGGGTTAGGGTTAGGTTGAGGGCTAGGTTGAGGGTGAGGGTTAGAATTAGGGTTAGGGTGAGTGCTAGGGTGAGGTTGAGGTTTAGGGTTAGGGTGAGGTTTAGGATTAGGGTGAGGGTTAGGGTTAGTGTGAGGGTTAGTGTTAGGGTTAGGGTTAGGGTTAGGGTGAGGGTAAGTGTTAGGGTGAGGGTTAGGGTTAGGGTGAGGATTATGCTTAGGGTGAGGGTTAGGGTTAGGGTTATTGTTAGGGTTAAGGTTACGGTTAGTTTTTCGATGAGCGTGAAGGTTAGGGTTAGGGGGAGGAGGAAATTTAGCGTTAGAGTTAGGGTTAGGATGAGGCTGAGGTTGAGGGTTAGGGTTTGGGTTATTGTTAGGGTTAGGGTTATGGTGAGGGTGAGGGTTAGGGTGAGGGTTAGGGTTATGTTGAGGGTTAGGATAAGTTTTAGGGTTATTATTAGGGTTAGGTTGAGGGCTAGCATGAGGATTAAAGTGAGGTTAAGGTTTAGGGATACCATTAGGATTAGGATTAGGGTTATGGTGAGGGTGAGTGTGGAGGTTAGGTTTAGGGTCAGGCTTAGTGTTAGGGTGAGGGTTAGGGTTAGGGTTTGGGTTAGGGTAAGGGTAAGGCTGAGGATTAGGGTTTGGTTCAGGTTTAGTGTTAGGTTTAGGGTTAGGTTTAAGGTGATGGTTAGGGTTAGGGTTAGGCTTAGGGTTAGGCTGAGGATGAGGGTGTGGGTTAGTGTTAGTGTTTGGGTAAGGGTGAAGGTCAGGCTGTGGATTAAGGTTATGTTTAGGGTTAGGGTTAGGTTTAGTGTTAGGCTTAGGCTTAGGGTTAGGGTTAGCATGAGGTTTAGGGTTAGATATAGGGTTAGGGGAAGGGTTAGGACAAGGTTTAGGAATACGGTTAGTGTTAGGGTTAGGGTGAGGGTGAGGGTTAGGTTGAGGTTTAGGCTAATGGTTAGGGTTATGGTTAGTGTGAGGGTTAGTGTTAGGGTTAGGGTTAGTGTTAGCGTGAGAGTAAGTGTTAGGGCGAGGGTTTGGGTTAGGGTGAGTGTTATGGTTAGGGTGAGGGTTAGGATTAGCTTTAGGGTTATTATTAGGGTTAGGTTTAGGGTTACGGTTACGGTGAGGGTGAGTGTGAGGGTTAGGTTTAGGGTTAGGGTGAGGTTTAGTGTTTGGGTTAGGGTTAGAGTGAAGGTTAGGTTGAGGGTGAGGATTAGGGATAGATTTAGGGTTAGGCTGAGGGTTAGGTTGAGGTTTGTGGTTAGGGTTAGTGTTAGGTTTAGGGTTAGGGTTAGCGTTAGGGTTATGGTGTGGGTGAGGTTTAGTGTTAGAATTAGGGTTAGGGTGAGGCTGAGTGTGAGAGTTAGTTTCAGGGTTAGATTTAGGGTTAGGGTGAGGGTTGGGGTGGGGGTGAGGTTTAGGGCTATGGTTAGAATTAGGATTAGGTTTAGGGTTAGGGTGAGTGTGAGGGTTAGTTTTAGGGTTAGGGTTATCCTTAGGTTTAGTCTGAGGGTGAGGGTGAGGGTTAGGTTTGGGGTGAGGTTAGGGTTAGGGTTAGGGTGAGGTTTAGTATTAGATTTAGGGTTAGGGTGATGGTGAGGTTTAGGGTTAGAGTTAGATTTAGGGTGAGGATGAGTGTGAGGGTTAGGTTTAGGGTTAATGTTAAGCATAGGTTTAGGCTGAGGGTGAGGGTGAGTCTTAGGGTTAAGGTTAGGATGAGGTTTAGTTTTAGGGTTAGGGTTAGAATTAGTGTTAGGGTGAGAGTGAGATTTAGGGTTAGAGTTAGGGTTAGGGTTAGGGATAGGGTTAGGTTGAGAGTTAGGTTTAGGGTTAGGCTTAGGCTTAGACTTAGACTGAGTATGAGGGTGAGGGTTAGGATTAGGTTTAGGGTGATGGTTCAGGTTAGGTTTAGTGTTATTGATAGGGTTAGGGTTAGAGTTACGGTGAGGGTGAGGGTGCGGGTGAGGGTTAGGTTTAGGGTTAGGGTGGGGTTTATGGGTAAGTTTAGGGTTAGTGTTAGTCTGAGGGTGAGGTTGAGGGTGAAGAATAGGGTTAGAGTGATGGTTAGGGTTATGGTGAGGGTGAGGGTAAGGATTAGGGTTAGGACTAGGGTGAGGGTTAAGGTGATTGTGATGGTAAGCATAAAGGTCAGGATTAGGCTGAGGGTTAGGGTTAAGATAAGGTTGAGGGTAAGTGTTAGGATGAGGGTTAGTTTCGGGTGATTGTTATGGTTAGGGTGAGGGTAAGAGTTAGGGTTACGGTTATTGTTAGGGTTAGGATTAGGGTTACCCTTACAGTGAGGGTGAGGGTAAGGGTTAGGTTTAGGGTGAGCTTTAGGGTTAGGGTTATGGTTAGAGTTTGAGTTAGGTTTAGGATTAGGGTTAGGGTGAAGGCTAGGGTGAGGGTGAGGGTTAGGGTTAGGGTTAGGATTAACATTAGGGTGAGGGTGAGTGTGTGTGTTAGGTTTAGGTTTAGGGTTAGGCTTAGGGTTAGGCTAAGGGTGAGATTGAGGATGAGGGTTAGGGTTAGGGTGAGGGTTAGGGTTAGGGTTAGGTTGAGGGTGAGTGTGTGGGTTAGGGTTAGGTTTAGGGTTAGGCTTAGGGTTAGACTAAGGGTGAGGTTAGGGGTGAGGTTTAGGGTTAGGTTGAGGGTTAGGTTTAGGGTTAGGGTGAGGGTTAGGATGAGGTTTAAGGTTCAGATTAGGGTTAGGGTGAAGGCTAGGGTGAGGGTGAATTTTAGGGTTAGGGTGAGGGTTAGGGTGAGGGTCAGGTTTAGGGTTAGAGTTAGGGTTAGGGTGAGGTATAGGGTGAGGTTTAAGGTTAGGATTAGTGTTAGGGTTAGGGTGAGGGTGAGGGTTAGGGTTAGGATGAGGTTTAGGTTTAGGGTGAGAGTTAGGGTTAGGGTTACGTTGAGGTCAGGGTTAGGGTTAGGTTGAGGGTTAGAATTAGGTTTAGGGTTAGGTTGAGGGTTAGGGTTAGGGTTAGGGCGAGGTTTTGGATGAGGTTTAAAGTTACAATTAGGTTTAGGGTGAGTGCTAGGGTGAGGTTGAGGGTTATTGTTAGGGTTATGGTGAGGTTTAGGGTTTGGGTTAGGGTTACGGTGAGTGTGAGGGTTAGGTTAAGGGTGTGGGTTAGGGTTATGATTAGGGTGAGGGTGAGGGTTAGGATTAGGGTTAGGGTTAGAATTACAGTGAGGGTGAGGGTAAGGATCAGGTTTAGGGTGAGGTTTAGGGTTAGGGTTATGGTTAGGGTGAGGGTGACGTTTAGGGTTAGAGTTAGGGTTAGGGGGAGGGTTAGGGTGAGCATTAGGGTTAGGGTTAGGGTTAGGGTTAGGGTGAGTGTTAGACTGAGGTTTAATTTTAGGGTTAGGTTTAGGTTTAGGATTAGGTTTTTGGTGAGGGTGAGTGTGAGGGTTAAGGTTAGGGTTCGGCTTAGGGTTAGGGTTAGGCTGAGGGTATGGGTGGGGATGAGGATTAGGTTTAGAAAGATGGTTAGGTTTATGGTTAGGTTAAGAGTTAGGAAGAGGGTTAGGGTTAGGGTGAGGGTGAGGTTTAGGGTTAGGCCAAGACTTAGGCTTAGGTTTAGGCTGAGGCTGAGGGTGAGTGTGAGGGTTAGGGTTAGGGTGATGGTTGGGGTTACCGTTAGGGTTAGGGTTAGGATGAGTATTAGTTTTATGTTGAGGGTTCGTGTGAGGGTGATGGTAAGGGTAAAGGTGAGTGTTAGGCTGAGGGTGAGGTTAACGGTAAGGGTGAGTGTTAGGTTTAGGGTGAGGGTGAGGTTGAGATTGAGGATTACTGTTAGGGTTAGTGTGAGGTTTAGGGTAAGGATGAGGGTTAGGGTTAGGTTGAGGGCTAGGTTGAGGTTGAGGGTTAGGGTTAGGGTGAAGTTTAGGGTTAGGGTGAGGGTTAGGGTTAGTGTGAGGATTAGTGTTAGGGTGAGTGTTAGTGTTAGGGTGAGGGTAAGTGTTAGGGTGAGGGTTAGGGTTACGCTGAAGGTTATGCTTAGGATGAGGGTTAGGGTTAGGGTTATTGTTAGGGTTAGGGTTAGGGTTACGGTTACGGTGAGGGTGAATGTGAGGGTGAGGGTGAGGGTTAGGGTTAGGATGAGGTTTAGGTTTAGGGTTAGGGATAGAATTAGTGTTAGGGTGAGGGTGAGGTTTAGGGTTAGAGTTAGGTTTAGTTTTATTTTTGGGGTTAGGGTGATGTTTAGGGTTAGTGTTAGGCTTAGTCTTTGGCTTAAGCTTAGGCCGAGCACAAGGGTGATTGTTAGGGTTAGGGTTAATGTGGGGTTTAGGGTTAGGTTTAGGGTGAGTGTGAGCTTGAGGGTTACATATAGGGTTAGGGGGAGGGTTAGGGTGAAGTTTAGGATTAGTGTTAGGGTGAGGGTAAGTGTTAGGTTGAGGGTTAGGAATACGGTTAAGGTTATTCTTATTGTTAGGTTTAGGGTTGCGGTTACGTTGAGGGTGAGGATGAGGGTTAGGGTTAGGGTTAGAGGAGGTTTAGGGTTTGGGTTAATGTTAGAGTTGGGTTTAGGGTCAGGGTGAGTTTTAGGTTAGAGTTAGGATTAGGGTGAGGGTTAGGTTGAGGGTTAGGGTTAGTGTTACTGTTAAGGTGAGAGTTAAGGGGAGGGTTAGAGTTAGGGTTAGGGTTAGGATTAGAGTTAGGGTGAGGGTAAGGGTTATGGTTAAGGTGAGTGTTGGGGTTAGGAATAGAGTGAGGGTTAGGGTGAGAGTTAGGCTTAGGCTTAGGGTTTGGTTATGGGCTATGGTGAGTGTGAGTGTTAGGGTTATGGTTAGGGTGACGGTTAGGGTGAGGGTTACTCTTCTTGTTAGGGTTAAGGTTAGGGTTAGGTTTAGGTTTAATATTAGGCAGAGGGTGAGGGTGAGGGTGAGGTTTAGGGTTAGGGTGAGGGTGAGGTTTAGGTTTAGAATTAGCGTTAGGGTGAGGGTTAGTGTGAGGGTTAGTGTTAGGGTTAGTGTTACGGTTAGGGTTAGGGTTAGGGTGAGGGTCAGGGTCAGGGTTAATCTTTGGCTTAGGCTTAGGCTTAGGCCGAGCATGAGGGTGAGGGTGAGGTTTAGGGTTAACATTAGTGTTAGGATGAGGGTTAGAGTGAGGGTGAGGGTTAGGGTTAGCATTAGGGTGAGGTTTAGGTTTAGGTTTAGGGTTAGCGTTATGGTGAGGGTGAGAGTTAGGGTTAGGGTTAGGGTTAGGGTGAGGGTGAGGGTTAGTATTAGGGATAGGGTTAGAGTTACAGTGAGGGTGAGGGTGACGGTGAGGGTTAGGATCAGGGTTAGGGTGAGGTTTAGGGTAAGGGTTATGGATAGGGTGAGGGTGTGGTTTAGGGTTAGAGTTACGGTTAGGGGAAGGTTTAGGGTTAGGGTTAGTGTTAGGGTTAGGGTTAGGGTGAGGGTTAGGTTGAGGTATAATGCTAGGATTAGGGTTAGTTTTAGGATAAGGTTTACAGTGAGGGTGAGTGTGAGGGTTAGGGTTAGGGTTCGGCTTAGGCTTAGGTTAGGCTGAGGGTATGGGTGGGGATGAGGATTAGGTTTAAAAAGATGGTTAGGGTTATGGTTATGTTAAGTGTTAGGATGAGGGTTAGGTTTAGGATTAGGGTTAGGGTGAGGGCTAGGGTGAGGGTGAGGGTTAGGGTTAGGGTTAGGCTTAGGCTTAGGGTTAGGTTGAGACTGAGGGTGAGGGTGTGGGTTAGGATTAGGGTGATGGTTTGTGTTACCATTAGGGTGAGTGATAGGATGAGGATTAGGGTTAGGGTGAGGGTGAGTTTTGAGGGTCACGGTAAGGGTAAAGGTGAGGGTTAGGTGCAGTTTAGGGCAAAGGTGAGGGTTACGGTTAGGGTGAGGTTGAGGGTTAGATTGAGGATTCGTGTTATGTTTAGTGTGAGTTTTAGGGTGAGGATGAGGGTTAGGGTTTGGTTGAGGGCTAGGTTCAGGGTGAGGTTTAGGGTTAGGGTGAGGTTTTGGGTTATTGTGAGGGTTAGGTTTAGTGTGAGGGTTAGTGTTAGGGTTAGGGTTAGTGTTAGGATGAGGGTAAGTATTAGGGTGAGGGTTAGGGTTAGGGTGAAGGTTATGGTTAGGATGAAGTTTAGGGTTAGTGTTAGGGTTATTGTTAGGTTTAGAGTTAGGGTTACAGTTACGGTGAGGGTGAGGGTGAGGGTGAGGGTTAGGGTTAGGATGAGGCTTAGGTTTAGGGTTAGGGTTAGTGTTAAGGTTAGGGTGAGGGTGAGGTTTAGGGTTAGAGTTAGGGTTTGTGTTAGTGTTGGGGTTTTGGTGAGGGTTAGGGTTAGGGTTAAGCTTAGGCTTAGGCTTAGGCTGAGCATGAGGGTGAGGTTTAGGGTTAGGGTTAGGGTGGGGTTTAGGTTTAGGGTTAGGGTGAGTGTGAGGTTGAGGGTTAGATATAACTTTAAGGGGGGTTAGGGTGAGGGTTATTTTTAGGGTTAGGGTGATGGTCTGGGTTAGGTTGAGATTTAGGGTTAGGGTTAGGGCTTGGATTAGTGTGAGGGTTATTGTTAGGGTTAGGGTTAGTGTTAGGGTGAGGGTAAGTAATAGGGTGATGGTTTGGGTTAGGGTGAGAATTATGGTTAGGGTGAGGGTTCGGAATAGGTTTAGGGTTACTGTTAGGGTTAGGGTTAGGGTTATGGTTATGGTGAGGGTGAGGATGAGGGTTAGGGTTAGAGTTAGGGTGAGGTTTAGGTTTTGGGTTAGGGTTAGAGTTAGGGTTAACATGATGGTGAGGTTTAGGTTTAGAGTTAGGGTTAGGGTGACGGTTAAGTTGAGGGTTAGGTTTAGTGTTCGTGTTAAGGTTAGGTTTAGGGTGAGAGTTAGGGGGAGGGTTAGGATTAGGGTTAGCATTAGTGTTAGTGTGAGCGTGAGTGTGTGTTAGGGATAGGTTTAGGGTTAGGCTTAGGGTTAGGCTGAGGGTGATGGTGAGGTTTAAGTTTAGGGTGAGGGTTAGGGTTAGGTTTATTGTGAGGTTTATTGTTAGGGTTAGAGTTAGGGTTAGGGTGAGGTTGAGGTTTAGGGGTAGATTTAGGGTTAGTTTGAGCTTTAGGGTTAGGATTAGGGTTAGGGTGAGGGCTAGGGTGAGGGTTATGGTGAGGGTTAGGTTTAGGAGTAATGGTAGGTTTAGGATTAGGTTTAGGGTAGAGTGAGTGTGAAGGTTAGGGTTGGGCTTAGGGTTAGGGTGAGTGTTCGGGTTAGAGTTTAGGTTAGGGTAGGGGTGATGCTGATAATGAGGGTTAGGTTTAGGGTTAGGGTTAGGTTTAGGGTTAGGGTTAGGGTTAGCGTTAGGGTTTCGGTGAGGGTTAGTCTGAGAGTTATGGTTAGGCTTAGGGTTAGGCTGAGGCTGAGGGTGGGTGTGAGGACTAGGGTTAAAGTGATGGTTAGGGTTAGGGTTAGTGTTAGTGTTAGGGTTTGGGTTAGAGTTATGGTGAGGTTGAGGGTGCGGGTTAGGGATAGGTTGGGGTTTAGGGTTAGGGTCAGGGTTATGGTTAGGCTGAGGGTGAGGTTTAGGGTTAGATATAGGCTTAGGGTTAGGGTGAGGTTTAGGGTTAGGGTTTGGGTTAGGATGAGGGTGAGGCTGAGGATTAGGGTTAGATTTAGGGTTAGGGTTAATTCTCTTTAGGGTTAGGGTTAGGGTTACGGTGAGGTTTAGGGTTAGGCTTAGGGTTAGGGTTAGTGTGAGGGTTAGTGTTAGGGTTAGGGTTAGTTTTAGGGTGAGGGTAAGTGTTAGGGTGAGGTTATGGGTTAGGGTGATCGTTATGGTTAGGGTGAGGGTTAGGATTAGTGTTAGGGTTATTGTTAGGGTCAGGTTTATTTTTAGGCTGAGGGTGAGGGTGAGGGTTAGTTTTATGGTGAAGTTTATGGTTTGGGTTAGGGTTAGAGTTAGGTTTAGGGTCAGGGTGAGGTTTAGGGTTAGAGTTAGGGTTAGGGTGAGGGTTAGGTTGAGGGTTACGGGTAGTGTTAGTGTTAGGGTTAGGGTTAGGGTGAGAATTAGAGGGAGGCTTAGGTTTAGGGTTAGTATTAGGGTAAACGTGAGGGTGAATATTTGTGTTAGGGTTAGGTTTAGGGTTAGGCTTAGGGTTACGCTGAGGGTGAGGTTGAGTGTAAGCATTAGCATTAGGGTGAGGGTTAGGGTTAGGATTAGGGTTAGGGTGAGTGCTAGGTTGAGGGTGAGGTTTAGGTTTAGTGTAGGGGGGAGGTTTAGGTTTAGGGTGAGGATTAGGATGAGGGTGAGGTTTAGGGTTACAGTTATGGTTAGGATGAGAGTGAGGGTGAGGGTTAGTGTTAGGGTGAGTCTTAGGGTGAGGGTGAGGGTTAGGTTTAGGGTTAGGATTAAGATTAAGGTTAGGGTTAGAGTGAGGTTTAGTGTTAGGATTAGGATTAGGGTGAGGGCTAGGGTGAGGGTGAGGTTTAGGGTTAGGGTTTGGGTGATGTTTAGGGTTAGGGTTAGGGTTAGGGTGGGGGGAGGAGGAGGTTTAGGGTTAGAGTTAGGGTTAGGTTTAGGCGGAGGGTGAGGGTTAGGGTTAGGGTTAGTGTTAGAGTTAGGTTTAGTGTGAGGGTTAGGGTGAGGGTGAGGGTTAGGCTTAGGGTTAGGATTAGGATTAGGGTGAGGGTTAGGGTGAGTGTGAGGTTTAGGGTTAAGGTGAGGATAAGCTTTAGGGTGTGGGTTAGGGTTATTGTGAAGGATATGGTTAGGATGAGGTATAGGGTTAGGGTTAGGGTTATTGTAAGGGTTAGGGTTAGGGTTATGGTTACTGTGAGAGTGAGGGTGAGAGTTAGGATTAGGGTTAGGGTCAGGTTTAGGTTTAGGGTTAGGGTTAGGGTTAGGTTTAGGTTTAGGTTTAGGGTTAGGTTGAGGGTGAGGGTTAGGGTTATTTTTAGTGTTATGGTTTGGGTTAAGTTTGTTGTGAATGTGAGGCTGAGGGTGAGGGTTATGTTTAGGGTTAGGGTGAGGTTTTGGGTGAGGGTGAGGGTTAGGGTTAAGGTTAGGATTAGGTCTAGGGTTAAGGTGACTGTGTGTGTGAGGGTTAAGGTTAGGGTTCAGGTTAGGATTAGAGTTAGGCTGAGGGTGAGGTTGAGGGTTAGGTTTCGGTTGAGGTTTGGGGTTTGGGTTAGAGTGAGAGTTAGGGTGAGGGTTAGGCTTAGGCTTAGGTTTAGGGTGTGGGCTAGGGTGAGGTTTAGGGGTAGGGGTAGGATTAGGATTAGGGTGAGGGTTAGGGTTATTGTTAGTGTTATGGTTTGGGTTATGTTTGCTGTGAATGTGAGGCTGAGGTTGAGGGTTATGATTATGGTTAGGGTTAGTGTTAGGGTAAGGGTGAGGGCTAGGGTGTAGGGTGAGGGTAAGTGTTAGATTGAGGATTAGTGTTAGGGTTAGTGTGAGGTTTAGGGTGAGGGTTAATGCTATGGTTAGGATTAGGGTTAGGGTGAGGGTGTGTGGTAGGATTAGGTATAGGGTTAGGGTTAGGGTTAGGTTTAGGTTTATGATTAGTGTTATTGTTAGGGTTCGAGTTAGAGTTAAAGTGAGGCTGAAGGTGAGGGTGAGGGTTAGGGGTAGGGTTAGGGTGAGGGTTAGGATAAGGTTTAGGGTTAGGATTAGGGTTAGCGTGAGGGCTAGGCTGAGGGTTAATATGAAGCATAGGTTTAGGGATAGGGTTAGGTTTAGGATTATGGTAATGGTGAGGGTGAGTGTGAGGGTTAGGGTTCGGGTTAGATTTAGGGTTAGGGTGAGGGTAAGGGTTAGGGTTTGGGTTAGGGTGAGTGTGAGGCTGAGGATTAGGTTTTGGTTCAGGGTTAGGGTTTGGGTTAGGGTTAGGGTTAAGGTGATGGGTAGGGTTAGGGTTAGGTTTAGGCTTAGGGTTAGGCTGAGGGTGAGGGTGTGGGTGAGGATTAGGGTTTGAGTTAGGGTGAGGGTGAGGGTGAGGATTAGGGTGAGGTTTAGTGTTAGAGTAAGGTTTAGAGTTATGGTGAGTGTGATGGTTAGGGTTAGGTTTAGGTTTAGGTTTATTGTTAGGTTAAGGGTTAGAGTTAAGTTGAGAGTAAGGGTGAAGGTGAGGATTCGGTTTAGTGTTAGGGTGAGGTTTAGGTTTAGGGTTAGGGTTAGTGTGAGGGTTAAGGTTAGGGTTAGTGTGAGGTTTAGGATTAGGTTTAGGGTTAGGATTAGGGTCAGTTTGAGGGCTAGGGTGAGGGTTAGGGTGAGGGTTAGGTTTAGGATTAGGGTTAGGGTGAGGGTGAGTGTGAGGGTTAGGGTTAGGGTTAGGCTTAGGATTAGGGTGAGGGTTAGGTTTATTGTTTGGGTTAGGGTGACATTGAGGTTGAGGATTAGGGTTAGGGTTAGGATAAGGGTTAGGGTTAGGTTTGGGGTTAGTGTTAGTGTTTCGGTTAGGGTTAGGGTTAAGGTTAGGGTTTGGGTTACGGTGAGGTTTAGGGTTAGTGTTATGGTTAGGCTTAGGGTTAGGCTGAGGGTGAGGTTGGGGGTGAGGATTAGGTAAGGGATAGGGTTAGGGTTAGGGTTAGTGTTAGGGTTAGGTTGAGTGTGCGGTTTAGGCTTAGGGTTAGAATTAGGATTAGGGTTAGGCTTAGGGTGAGTGTGAGGGTTAGGGTTAAGTTTAGGATTAGGCTTAGGCTTAGGCTGAGGCTGAGGGTGATGGTGAGGATTAGGGTTAGGGTGAGAGTTAGGGTTAGCTTTAGGGTGAGAGTTAGGGTTCGGGTTAAATTTAGGGTTAGCGTGAGGGTTAGGGTAAGGGTTATTGTGAGGGTGAGGGTTAGAGTTAGTTTGAGAGTTTTGGTTAGGCTTAGGGTGATGGTGAGGATGAGGGTTAGGGTTAGTGATAGGGTGAGGTTTAGGATGAGGGTTAGGGTTGGGATTATCGTTAGGGTGAGGGCTAGGGGGAGGGTGAGCTTTAGGGTTAGGCTTGTGGTGATTTTCAGGGTTAGAGTTATGGTTAGGTTTAGGGTGAGGGTGAGGTTTAGGGTGTGAGTTAGTGTTAGGTTGAAGCTGATTTGAGGGTTAGGGTTAGTGTTAGGTTTAGGTTGAGGGTTAGGAGGAGAATTAGGGTTAAGATTAGGGTTAGGGTGATGGTTTGGATGAGGGTTAAGGTTATGGTGAGGGTGAGGGTTAGGGTAATGGTTAGGATTAGGGTTAGGGTGAGGGTGTGTTTTAGGATTAGGGTTAGGGTTAGGCTTAGGGTTAGATTTAGGTTTAGGATTAGTATTATTGTTAGGGTTAGAGTTAGAGTTAAATTGAGGGTGAGGGTGAGGGTGAGGCTTAGGGTTAGTGTTAGGGTGAGGTTTAGGGTTAGGGTTAGGATTAGTGTTAGGGTGAGTGTCAGGTTTATGGTTATATTTAGAGTTGGGGGAGGGTTAGTTCGTGGGTTAGGGTTAGGGTTAGTGTTAGCGTTAAGGTTAGGGTGAGGATTAGGTTGACGTTAAGGGTTAAGGGTAGTTTTAGGTTTATGATTAGTGTTAGGGTGAGGGTGAGGGTTAGGGTTATTTTTAGGTTTAGGTTTTGGGTTACAGTTACGGTGACAGTGAGGGTGAGGGTTAAGGTTAGCTATAGAGTTAGGGTTAGGTTGAGGTTTACCTTGAGGGTTAGGTTTAGGGTTAGTTTTAGGGTTAGATTTAGGGTGAGAGTTAGGGGGAGGTTTAGGGTCATGGTTTGGGTTAGGGTTAGGATTAGCTTTATGGTGAGGGTGAGTGTGTGTATTAGGGTTAGGTTTAGGGTTTGGCTTAGGTTTAGACTGAGGGTGAGGTTGAGGGTGAGGGTAAGGGATAGGTTGAGGGTAAGGTTTAGGGTTCGCGTGAGGGTTTGGGTGAGGGTTAGTGTTACAGTGAGGTTGAGGTTTAGGATTAGTGTGAGGGTTAGGGTTAGGATTAGGGTTAGGGTGAGTGTAGGTGTTAGGATTAGGCTTAGGTTTAGGGTTAGGGTTAGGTTTTGGGTTAGGATTAGTTTTATTGTTACGGTTAGGATTAGAATTACTGTGAGGGTTAGGGTGAGGCTGAGGGTTAGGGTTAGGTTTAGGGTGAGGTTTAGGTTTAGGGTTAGGATTAGGGATAGGGTAAAAGTGAGGTTTATGGTTAGACTTAGAGTTAGAGGGAGGGTTAGGATGAGGGTTAGGGTTAGGGTTAGTGTTAGGGTTAAGGTGAGGGTTAGGTTGAGGTTTAGGTTTAGGGTTAGGGGGAGGTTTAGGGTTAGGGTTAGGGTTAGGGTGAGGGTGGGGTTTAACGTTAGAGTTAGGGTTAGGGTGAGTCTGAGGGTGAGGGTTAGGTTTAGGGTTAGTGTTAGGGATAGGGTGAGGGTGAGGGTTAGGGTTAGGGATAGGTTTTGGTTTAGGATTAGCATTAGGCTGAGGGTGAGTGTGAGGGTTAGGGTTAGGTTTAGGGTGTAGTTTAGGTTTAGGGTTAGGATTAGGGATAGGGTAAAGGTGAGGTTTATGGTTAGACTTAGAGTTAGGGGGAGGGTTAGGATGAGGGTTAGGGTTAGGGTTAGTGTAGGGTTAAGGTGAGGGTTAGGTTGAGGTTTAGGTTTAGGGTTAGGGGGAGGTTTAGGGTTAGGGTTAGGGTTAGGGTGAGGGTGGGGTTTAACGTTAGAGTTAGGGTTAAGGTGAGTCTGAGGGTGAGGGTTAGGTTTAGGGTTAGTATTAGGGATAGGGTGAGGATTAGGGTGAGGGTGAGGGTTAGGGTTAGGGATAGGGTTTGGTTTAGGATTAGGATTAGGCTGAGGGTGAGTGTGAGGGTTAGGGTTAGTGTTAGAGTTAGGATTAGGGTTAGGATGAGGGTTAGGGTTCGGGTTAGGGTTAGGGTGAGGGTGAGGCTGAGGGTTATGGTTATGGTTATGGTTAGGGTTAGGGTTAGTTTTAGTGTTACAGTGAGGGTTAGGGTTAGGTTTAGGGTTAGGATTAGGCTTAGGTTTAGGCTGTGTGTGACAGTGGGGTTGAGGATTAGGGTTAGGGTTAGGATTAGGGTTAGGGATAGGGTTATTTTTAGTGTTATGTTAGTTTGGGTTAAGTTTGTGGTGAGGGTGATGCTGAGGCTGAGGTTTATGGTTAGGGTTAAGGTTAGGGTTAGGATTAGGGTTAGGTTTAGGATTAGGCTGAGTGTGATTGTGGGGGTGAGGATTAGAGTTAGGGTTAGGGTTATTTTAGTGTTGTGGTTAGGGTTAAGTTTGCAGTGAGGGTGAGGCTGAGGGTGAGGGTTATGGTGAGGGTTAGGGTAAGTTTAGGGTTAGTGTTATTGTTAGGGTAAGGGTTAGAGTTATGGTGAGGTTGGGGTTGAGGGTGAGGGTTAGGATTAGGGTTAGGGTGATGGTTAGGTTTAGGTGTAGGTTGAGGGTTAGGATGAGGGTTAGGGTTAGGATTAGGGTTTGGGTGACGTCTAGGTTGAGGGTGAGGGTTAGGGTAAGGCTTAGGCTTAGGCTTAGGTTTTGGCTGAGTGTGAGGTTGAGGGTGAGGTTTAGGGTTAGGGTGATAGTTAGGTTTACGGTTGGGGTGAGTGTTAGGATGAGGTTTAGTGTTAGGTTGAGGGTTATGGTGAGGATGATGGTAAAGGCAAAGGTGAGGTTTAGGCTGAGGGTGAGGGATTCGTTAAGGGTGAGGGTTAGGGTTTGTTTTAGGGTTAGGATAAGGGTTAGGGTTAGGGTTAAGATAAGGGTTAGATTGAGGATTAGGTTTAGGGTTAGTGTGAGGTTTAGGGTGAGGATGAGGGTTAGGGTTAGTGTGAGTGTGAGGGTTATAATTAGGGTTTGGTTGAGGGCTAGGGTGAGGGTAAGGGTGAGGGACATGCTTAGGGTTAGGCTGAGGTTTAGGGTTTGGGTTAGGGTTAGAGTTAGTTTTAGGATGAGGGTGAGGTTTAGGGTTAGAGTTAGTGTTAGGGTTAGTGTTAGGGTGAGGTTTAGGATTAGGGTGAGGGTTAGGATTATTGTGATCGTGAGTGTTAGGGTTAGGGTTAGTGTTAGGGTGAGGGTAAGCTTTATTGTGAGGGTTAGGGTTAGGGTGAGGGTTCTGGTTATGGTGAGGTTTAGGGTTAGGGTTATGGTGAGGGTGAGGGTGAGGTTTAGGGTTAGATATAGGTTTAGGGGGAGGGTTAGGGTTAGGGTGAGGGTTAGGCTTAGAGTTAGGATTAGGATTAGGATAAGGGTTAAGCTGAGTGTGAAGGTTAGGGTTCGGGTTAGGCTTAGGGTTAGGCTGAGGGTGAGGGTGATGGTTAGGGTTAGGGTTAGGGTGAGAGTTAGGGTTCGGGTTAAGTTTAGGGTTAGGATGAGGGATAGGGTTAGGTTGAGGATTAGTGTTAGGGTTTGGGTTAAGGTGAGCGTTAGGGTTACGGTTAGTGTTATTGTTAGGGTTAGGGTTAGAGTTTCGGTGAGGGTGAGTTTGAGGGTGAGGTTTAGGGTTATGTTTAGGGTGAGGTGTAGGTTTAGGGGTAGGATTAGGGTTAGGTTGAGGGTTAGGTTTAGGTTTAGATTTAGGGGTAGGGGGAGGGTTAGTTCATGGGTTAAGGTTAGTGTTAGGGTTAAATTTAGGGTGAGGGTTAGGTTGAGGTTAAGGTGTCGGGTTAGGTTTAGGGTTAGGATTAAGGTTAGGGTGAGGGTGAGGGTGAGGGTTAGGGTAAGCTTAGACTTAGGCTTAGGGGTAGGTTGAGGGTGAGGGTGGGGTTTAGGATTAGGATTAGGATGATGGTAGGGTTAGGATTAGGGTAAGGGTTAGGATGAGGGTTAGGTTAAGATTAGTGTTATGGTGAGGGCGAGGGTGAGGGTGAGGGTTAGGGTAAGGGTTAGGCTTCGCTTAGGGTTAGGCTGAGCATGAGGTTGAGGGTGAGTTTTAGGGTTAGGGCGAAGTTTTGTTGTACGGTTAGGGTGAGGGTTACAATGAGGTTTAAGGTTAGGGGGAGGGTTAGAGTGGGGATGATGGTAAGGGTAATGGTGAGCTTTACCTGAGGCTGAGGGTTAAAATAAGGGTGAGTGTTAGGGTTATGCTTAGGGTTAGGTAAGGGTTAGTGCTAGGGTTAGGGTGAGGGTTAGATTGAGGATTAGGATTCGGCTTAGTGTGAGGTTTAGGGTGAGGATGAGGGTTAGGGTTAGGGTGAGCATGAGTTTTAGAATTAGGGTTAGGGTGAGGGCTAAGGTGAGGGTGAGGGTTAGGGTTAGTGTTAGGGTTAGGGTGAGGGTTAGGTTGAGGTGAGGGTTAGGATTAGTGTGAGGCTGAGTGTTTGGTTTATGGTTAGTTTTAGGGTGTGGGGAAGTGTTATGGTGAGGGTTAGGGTTAGGGTGAGGTTTATGGTTAAGGTGAGGCTTAGGGTTAGGGTTAGAGTGAGGGTGATGTTTAGGGTTAGAATTAGGGTTAGGGGGATGGTTAGGGTGAGGTTTAGTGTTAGTGTTAGTTTTAGGGTTAGTGTTAGGGTGAGGGTAAGTGTTAGGGTGAGGATTTGGGTTAGGGTGAGGTTTATGGTTAGGGTGAGGGTTAGGATTAGGTTTAGAATTATTGTTTGGTTTAGAGTTTCGGTTATGCTGAGGGTTAGGGTGAGGGTTAGGGTTAGGGTTAGGGTGAGGTTTAGTGTTTGCGTTAGGGTTAGTGTTAGGTTTAGGCTGAGGGTGAGGTTTAGGGTTAGAATTAGGGTTAGAGTGAGGGTTAGGTGGAGGGTTAGGTTTAGGGTTAGTGTTAGGGTTAGGGTTAGGGTGAGATTTAGGGGGAGCATAAGGGTTAGTGAAAGGTTTAGGATTAGAGTTAGGGTGAGGGTGAGTGTGTGTGTTAAGGTTAGGTTTAGGTTTAGGCTTAGGTTTAGGCTGAGAGTGAGTTTGAGCTTGAGGGTGTGGGTTAAGCTTAGGGTTAGGGGGAGGGTTATGATGAGTGTTAGGGTTAGGATTAGGGTTAGGGTGAGGGCTATGGTGAGGGTGAGGTTTAGGATTAGGTTTAGGGTGAGTTTTAGGGTTAGGGTTAGGGTTAGGGTTAGGGTGAGTGTGAGATTTAGGGTTAGAGTTAGGGTTAGGATGAGGCTGACGGTGAGGGTTAGAGTTAGGGTTAGTGTTAGGGTTAAGGTGAGGGTTAGGGTGCGTTGAGATTTAGGGTTAGAGTTAGGGTTAGGATTAGGGTTAAGGTTAGGCAGAGTGTAAGGGTTAGGGTTACAGTTAGGCTTAGGCTTAGGGTTAGGTTAGGCTTAGGCTTAGGCTGAGGGTGAGGGTGAGGTTGAAGTTTAGGGTTAGGGTGAGGTTTAGGGTTAGGGTTATGGTGAGAGTTAGGGTTCTGGTTAAGTTTAGGGTTAGGGTGAGGGTTAGGGTAAGGTTTATGGTGATGGTGAGGGTTAGGATTAGGTTTAGTAATAGGGTTTGGATTAGGATGAGGGTTAGGTTAGGATTAGGGTTAGGGTGAGGGCTAGAGTGAGGGTGAGGCTTAGGTTTGGGGTGAGGGTGAGGTTGAGGTTTAGGTTTAGAGTTAGGTTTATGGTGAGGCTGATTATGATGTTTAGGATTAGGGTTAGTGTTAGAGTTAGGGTTAGGGTGAGGGTTAGGGTGAGGGTGAGGGTAAGGCTTAGGTTTAGGGTTAGGATTAGTGTAAGGTTTAGGGTGAGTGTGAGGGTTAAGGTTATGTTTAAGCTTAGGGTTATGCTGAGGGTGAGGGTGAGGGTTAGTGTTAGGATGAGTGTTAGGGTTAGGTTTAGTTTGAGAGTTAGGGTTCGGGTTAAGTTTAGGGTTAGCCTGAGGGTTACGGTTATAGTTAGGGTGAGCATGAGGGTTAGGGTTAGGTTGAGGTTTAGAGTTAGGTTTAGGGTTAGGGTGAGGGTTTGGGTTAGGGTTAGGGTGAGGGTTAGGTTGAGGATTAGGGTTAGGTTTAGGGTTGGGGTGAGAGCTAGTGAGAGGGTGAGGGTAAGGTTGAGGTTTTGGATGAGGGTTAGTGTTACAGTGAGGGTGAGGGTTAGGGTTCGGGTGAGGGATAGGGTAAGGTTTAGGCTTAGGTTTACGCTGAGGGTGAGGATGGGAGTGAGGATTAGGTTTATGGTTAGGGTGAGAGAGGGTTCGGGTTATGTTTTGGGTTTGGGTGAGGGTTAGGGTTAAGATTACTGTGAGTGTGAGGGTTAGGGTTAGGTTGAGGGTTAGGGATAGGTTTAGGGTTAGGGTTTGTGTTAGTGTTAGGTTTAGGGTGAGGGTTAGGAGGAAAATTAGTGTTAGGATTAGGGTTAGGGTTAGGGTGAGGGCTAGGGTGAGGGTTAGGGTAAGTGTCAGGGAGAGGTTTAGGGTCAGGGTTAGCGTTAGAATGAGGGTTTGGATAAGGGTTAAAATTATGGTGAGGGTGAGGGTTAGGGTTATGGTTAGGATTAGGGTTAGGGTTAGGGTTAGGTTTAGGGTTAGGATTAGTGTTATTGTTAGGGTTAGAGTTAAAGTGAGGGTTCGGTGAGGGTTAGGGTTAGGATTAGTATTAGGGTGAGGGTGAGTGTTAGGATTAGGGTTAGGGTTAGGATTAGTGTTATTGTTAGGGTTATGGTTAGAGTCATGCTGAGGGTAAAGGTGAGGGTGAGGGTTACGGTTAGGGTTAGGGTGAGGTTAGGGTTAGGGTTAGGATTAGGGTTAGGGTGAGGGTGAGGTTTAAGGTTAGATTTGTGTTAGGGTGAGGGTTAGTTCGTGGGTTAGGGTTAGGGTTACTGTTAGGGTTAGGGTTATTGTTAGGGTTAAGTTTAGGGTGAGGGTTAGGTTGAGGTTAAGGGTTAGGGTTAGGGTTAGGATTAGGGTAAGGGTGAGGGTGAGTGTGAGGGTTAGAGATACGGTTAGGTTGAGGCTGACTGTGAGGGTTAGGGTTAGGTTTCGTGTTATAGTTAGGGTTAGGATGAGGGTTAGTTTGAGTGTGAGGGTTAGGATTAGGGTTAAGATTAGTATTAGGATAAGGGTTAGGGTGATTGTGAGGGTTAGGGATAGGGTTAGGTTTAGGCTTAGGGTTAGGCTAAGGGTGAGGGTGGGAGTGAGGATTAATGTTAGGTTTATGGTGAGAGTTAGGGTTCGGGTTATGTTTGGGGTTTGGGTGAGGGCTAGGGTTAGGTTTTCTGTGAGTGTGAGGGTTAGGGTTAAGCTGAGGGTTAGGGATAGGTTTAGGGTTAGGGTGTGGGTTAGTGTTAGGTTTAGGGTGAAGTTTAGGAGGAGAATTAGGGTTAGGATTAGGGTTAGGGTGAGGTCTAGGGTGAGGTTGAGGGTTAGGGTTATGGTTAGGGTGAGGTTTAGGGTTAGGGTTAGGGTTAGAGTGAGGGTTTGGATGAGGGTTAAAATTATGGTGAGGCTGAGGTTTAGGGTTATGGTTAGGATTAGGGTTAGGGTGAGGGTGTATGTTAGGATTAGGGTTATGGTTAGGGTTAGGGTTAGGTTGAGGGTTAGGATTAGTGTTATTGTTAGGGTTAGAGTTAGAGTTAAAGTGAGGGTGAGGGTGAGGGTGAGGGTTAGGGTTAGGGTTAGGCTGAGGTTTAGGGATAGGGGTAGGATTAGGGTTAGGGTGAGGGTGAGGATTATGGTTTGATTTAGGGTTAGGGGGAGGGTTATTTCGTGGGTTAGGGTTAGGGTTAGTGTTAGGGTTAAGGTTAGGGTGAGGGTTAGGTTGAGGTTAAGGGTTAGGTATAGGGTTAGTGTTAGGTTTAAGGTGAGGTTGAGTGTGAGGGTTAGGGCTAGGGTTAAGCTTAGGCTTAGGGTTAGACCGAGGGTGAGGATGGGGGTGAGGATTATGGTTAGTGTGAAGGTGAGTGTATGTGTTAGGGTTAGGTTTAGGGTTAGGTTTAGAGTTAGGCTGAGGTTGAGGTTGAGGGTGAGGTTTAGGGTTAGGGTGAAGTTAAGGGTTAGGTTTAGGAGGAGGGTGAGGTTTAGGGTTAGAGTTAGGGTTAGGGTGAGGCTGAGGGTGAGGGTTAGGGTTAGGTTAGGGTTAAGGTGAGGGTTAGTGTGAGGGTGAGGTTTAGGCTTAGGGTTAGGATTAGGATTAGGGTTAGGCTTAGGGTGAGTGTGAGGGTTACGTTTAGGGTTAGGATTAGGCTTAGTCTTAGGCTGAGAGTGAGTGTGAATTTGAGGGTTAGGGTAAAGTTTAGGGTTTGGGTGAGAGTTAGGGTTCGAGTTAAATTTAGGGTTAGGGTGAGGGTTAGGGTAAGGGTTACTGTGAGGGTGAGGGTTAGGGTTAGGTTGAGTGTTAGGGTTAAGTTTAGCGTTAGTGTGATGGTGAGGGTGAGGGTTAGATTTAGTGTTAGGGTGAGTGTTAGGATGAGGGTTAGTGTTAGGATTAGGGTTAGTGTGAGGGCAAGGGTGAGGTTGAGGTTTAGGGTTAGGGTTTTTGTGAGGTATATGGTTAGCCTTATGGTTAGGTTTAGGGTAAGGGTGAGCTTTAGGGTTAGAGTTAGTGTTAGGTTAAGGCTGATTGTGAGGGTTAGGGTTAGGGTTCATGCTAGATTTAGGTTTAGGCTGAGGGTTAGGGTGAGGATGTGGGTTAGGCTTAGGGTTAGGATTAGGATTAGGATAAGGGTTAGGGTGATTGTGAGGGTTAGTGTTAGGGTTAGGGTTAGACTTAGGGTTAGGCTGAGGGTGAGGGTGAGGGTTACGGTGAGGGTTTGGATTAGGGTTAGGGTGAGAGTTAGGGTTCCGGTTAAGTTTAGGGTTTGGGTGAGGGTTAGGATTAGGGTTATGTTGAGCGTGCGGGTCAGGGTTAGGTTGAGGTTTTGGGTTAGGTTTAGGGTTAGGGAGTGGGTTAGTGTTAGGTTGAGGGTGAGGGTTAGGATGAGAATTAGGGTTAGGATTAGGGTTAGGGTGAGGGCTAGGGTGAGGGTGAGGTTTAGGGTTAGGGTTAGGGTTACAGTGAGGGTTTGGGTGAGGGTTAAGATTATGGTAAGTGTTAGGGTTATGGTTAGGATTAGGGTTAGTGTGAGGGTGTGTGTTAGGATTCGGGTTATGGTTAGGGTTAGGGTTAGATTTAGGGTTAGGATTAGTGTTATTGTTAGGGTTTGAGTTAGAGTTAAAGTGAGGGTGAGGGTTATGGTTAAGGTTAGGGTGAGGTTTAGGGATAGGGGTAGGATTAGGGTTAGGGTGAGGTGATATTTATGGTTAGATTTAGGGTTAGGGGGAGGGTTATTTCGTGGGTTAGGGTTAGGGTTAGTGTTAGGGTTAAGGTTAGGGTGAGGGTTAGGTTGAGGTTAATGTTTAGGGTTAGGGTTAGGGTTAGGGTTAGGGTGAGGGTGAATGTGAGTGTTAGGGATAGGGTTAGGTTTAGGCTTTGGTTTAGGCTGAGGGTGAGGATGGGGGTGAGGATTAGGGTTAGGGTGATGGTTAGGGTTGGGGTTAGGGTGAGGGTTAGGGTTTGTGATTGGGTTAGAGTTAGGTTTAGGGTGAGGGTGAGGTTTAGGGTTAGAGTTAGGTTTAGGGTGAGGGTTAGGTTGAGGGTTAGGGTTAGGATTAGTGTTAGGGTTAGGGTTAGGGTGAAAATTTGAGGGAGGGTTAGGGTTAGGGAAAGGTTTAGGATTAGTGTTAGTGTGAGGGTGAGTGTGTGTGTTAGCGTTAGGTTTAGGGTTAGGTTTAAGGTTAGGCTGAGGTTGAGGTTGAGGGTGAGGGTTAGGCTTAGGTTGAGGGTAAGGGTTAGGGTTAGGGGGAGGGGGAGGTTTAGGGTTAGAGTTCAGGTTAGGGTGAGGCTGAGGGTGAGGGTTAGGGTTAGGGTTAATGTTAGGGTTAGGGTTAAGGTGAGGGTTAGTGTGAGGGTGAGGGTTAGGCTTAGGGTTAGGATTAGGATTAGGGTTAGGCTTAGGGTGAGTGTGAGGGTTACAGTTAGGGTTAGGATTAGACTTAGGCTTAGCTGAGGGTGAGGGTGAGTTTGAGGGTTAGGGTTAGGGTGAGGGTTAAGTTTAGGTTTTATGTGAGAGTTAGGGTTCGGGTTAAATTTAGGGTTAGGGTGAGGGTTAACGTAAGGGTTATGGTGAGGTTGAGGGTGAGGGTTAGGTTGAGCATTAGGTTTAGGTTTAGGGTTAGGGTGATGGTGAGGGTGAGGGTTAGGGTTAGTGTTAGGGTGAGGGTTAGGATGAGGGTTAGGGTTAGAATTAGGGTTAGGGTGAGGGCTAGGTTGAGGGTGAGGTTTAGGGTTAGGGTTGTGGTGAGGTTTAGGGTTAGCGTTATGGTTAGGTTTAGGGTGAGGGTGAGCTTTAGGGTTAGAGTTAGGGTTAGGTTGAGGCTGATTGTGAGGGTTAGGGTTAGGGTTCGTGTTAGAGTTAGGTTTAAGATGAGGGTTAGGGTGAGGGTGAGGGTTAGGCTTAGGCTTAGGATTAGGATTAGGATAAGGGTTAGGGTGATTGTGAGGGTTAGGTTTAGGGTTAGGTTTAGGCTTAGGGTTAGGCTGAGGGTGAGGTTCAGGGTTAGGGTGAGGGTTAGGATTAGGGTTAGGGTGAGAGTTAGGGTTTGTGTTAAGTTTAGGGATTGGATGAGCGTTAGAGTTTGGGTTACGTTGAGTTTGAGGGTGAGGGTTAGGTTGAGGGTTAGGGTTAGGTTTAGGGTTATGGTGTGAATTAGTGTTAGGTTTAGGCTGAGGGTTAAGAGGAGAATTAGGGTTAGGATTAGGGTTAGGGTGAGGTCTAGGTTGAGGGTGAGGGTTAGGGTTAGTGTTAGGGTGAGGTTCAGGGTTAGGTTTAGGGTTAGGGTGACGGTTTGGATGAGGGTAAAGGTTATGGTGAGGGTGAGGGTTAGGGTCATGGTTAGGATTAGAGTTAGGGTGAGGGTGTGTGTTAGGATTAGTGTTATGGTTAGGGTTAGGGTTAGGTTAAGGGTTAGGATTAGTGTTATTGTTAGGTTTAGAGTTAGGGTTAAAGTTAGGGTGAGTGTGCGGGTTATGGTTAGGGTTAGAGTGAGGTTTAGGGTTAGGGGTAGGACTGGGTTAGGGTGAGGGTGAGGTTATGTTTAGATTTAAGGTTAGGGGGAGGGTTATTTCGTGGGTTAGGGTTAGGTTTTGTGTTAGGGTTAAGGTTGGGGTGAGGGTTAGGTTGAGGTTAAGGGTTAGAGGTAGAGTTAGGTTTAGGATTAGGGTTAGGTTGAGCATGAGTGTGAGTGTTAGGGTTAGGGATAGACCTCGGCTTAGGGTTAGGCTGAGGGTGAGTGTGGGCTTGAGGATTATGGTTAGGGTGATGGTTATGTTTAGGGTTAGGGTGAGGGTTAGGATGAGGGTTAGGGTTAGGATTAGGGTAGGGTGAAGGCTAGGGAGAGGGTGAGGTTTAGGGTAAGGGTTAGGCTTAGGCTTAGGGTTAGGCTGAGCTTGAGGTTGAGGGTGAGGGTTAGGGATAGGGTGATGTTTAGGTTTACGGCTAGGGTTAGGGTTAGGATGAGGTTTAGGGTTAGGGGGAGTGTAAGGGTGAGGATGATGGTAAGGGTAAAAGTGAGGTTTAGGCTGAGGGTGAGGTTTAAGATAAGTGTGTGGGTTAGGGTTAAGTTTAGTGTTATGGTAAGGGCTATGGTGAGGGTTAGATTGAGGATTAGGGTTAGGGTTAGGGTGAGGCTTAGTGTGAGGATGACGGTTTGGGTTAGGGTGAGGGTGAAGATTAGAGTTAGGGTTAGGGTGAGGGCTAGGGTGAGGGTGAGGTTGACGGTTAGGGTGAGGTTTAGTGTTTGGGTTAGGATTAGAGTGAGGGTTAGGTTGAGGGTGAGGTTTAGGGTTAGATTTAGGTTTAGTGTTAGTGTTAGGGTCAGAGTGAGGGTTAGCATTAGGGTTATAGTGTGGGTGAGGTTTAGTGTTAGAATTAGGGTTAGGTTGAAGCTGAGTGTGAAGGTTAGTTTCAGGGTTAGTTTTAGGGTTAGGGTGAGGTTTGGGGTGAGGGTGAGGTTTAGGACTAGGGTTAGGATTAGGATTAGGTTTAGGGTTAGGGTGAGTGTGAGGGTTAGGTTTAGGGTTAGGGTTATCCTTAGGTTTAGGCTGAAGGTGAGGGTGAGGGTTAGGTTTAGGGTGAGCTTAGGGTTAGGGTTAGGGTGAGGTTTAGTGTTAGATTTAGGGTTAGGGTGATGGTGAGGTTTAGGGGTAGAGTTAGGTTTAGGGTGAGGGTGAGTGTGAGGGTTAGGATTAGGGTTAATGTTAAGCATAGGTTTAGGTTGAGGGTAAGGGTGAGTCTTAGGGTTAATGTTAGGATGAGGTTTAGGTTTAGGGTTAGGGTTAGAATTAGTGTTAGGGTGAGAGTGAGATTTAGGGGTAGAGTTAGGGTTAGGGTTAGGAATAGGGTTAGGTTGAGAGTTAGGTTTAGGGTTAGGCTTAGGCTTAGGCTTAGTCTGAGCATGAGGGTGAGGGTTAGGGTTAAGTTTAGGGTGATGGTTCGGGTTAGGTTTAGTGTTATTGATAGGGTTAGGATTAGAGTTACGGTGAGGGTGAGGGTGCAGGTGAGGGTTAGGTTTAGGGTTAGGGTGGGGTTTATGGGTAAGGTTAGGGTTAGGGTTAGGGTGAGGGTTAGGGTTAGGATTATGGTTAGGGTGAGGTCTAGGGTGAGGTTGAGGGTTAGGGTTAGGTTTAGGCTTAGGCGTAGGGTTAGTCTGAGGGTGAGGTTGAGGGTGAAGAATAGGGTAAGAGTGATGGTTAGGGTTATGGTTAGGGTGAGGGTAAGGATTAGGGTTAGTATTAGGGTGAGGGTTAGATTGTGGGTGATGGTAAGCATAAAGGTCAGGATTAGGCTGAGGCTTAGGGTTAAGATAAGGTTGAGGGTAAGTGTTAGGATGAGGGTTAGGTTTTGGGTGATTGTTATGGTTAGGGTGAGGGTAAGAGTTAGGGTTACGGTTATTGTTAGGGTTAGGATTAGGGTTACCCTTACAGTGAGGGTGAGGGTAAGGGTTAGGTTTAGGGTGAGCTTTAGGGTTAGGGTTATGGTTAGAGTTTGAGTTAGGTTTAGGATTAGGGTTAGGGTGAAGGCTAGGGTGAGGGTGAGGGTTAGGGTTAGGGTTAGGATTAACATTAGGGTGAGGGTGAGTGTGTGTGTTAGGTTTAGGTTTAGGGTTAGGCTTAGGGTTAGCTAAGGGTGAGGTTGAGGATGAGGGTTAGGGTTAGGGTGAGGTTTAGGGTTAGGGTTAGGTTGAGGGTGAGTGTGTGGGTTAGGGTTAGGTTTAGGGTTAGGCTTAGGGTTAGACTAAGTGTGAGGTTAGGGGTGAGGTTTAGGGTTAGGTTGAGGGTTAGGTTTAGGGTTAGGGTGAGGGTTAGGATGAGGTTTAAGGTTCAGATTAGGGTTAGGGTGAAGGCTAGGGTGAGGGTGAATTTTAGGGTTAGGGTGAGGGTTAGGGTGAGGGTCAGGTTTAGGGTTAGAGTTAGGGTTAGGGTGAGGTATAGGGTGAGGTTTAAGGTTAGGATTAGTGTTAGGGTTAGGGTGAGGGTGAGGGTTAGGTTTAGGATGAGGTTTAGGTTTAGGGTGAGAGTTAGGGTTAGGGTTACGTTGGGGTCAGGGTTAGGGTTAGGTTGAGGGTTAGAATTAGGTTTAGGGTTAGGTTGAGGGTTAGGGTTAGGGTTAGGGCGAAGTTTTGGATGAGGTTTAAGGTTACAATTAGGTTTAGGGTGAGTGCTAGGGTGAGGTTGAGGGTTATTGTTAGGGTTATCTAGAGGTTTAGGGTTAGGGTTAGGGTTAGTGTTACGGTGAGGGTGAATGTTAGGTAAGGGTGAGTGTTAGGGTTAGGGTTAGGGTGAGGGTGAGGGTAGGATTAGGGTTAGGGTTAGAGTTAGAGTGAGGGTGAGGTTGAGGGTAAGGAATAGGTTTAGGTTGAGGTTTAGGGTTAGGGTTAGGGTTAGGATGAGTGTGACGTTTAGGGTTAGAGTTAGGGTTAGGGGGAGGTTCAGGGTGAGCATTAGGGTTAGGGTTAGGGTTAGGGTTAGGGTGAGTGTTAGACTGAGGTTTAATTTTAGGGTTAGGTTTAGGTTTA
Source organism: Dipodomys merriami (assembly GCF_024711535.1). Lineage (NCBI taxonomy): Eukaryota > Metazoa > Chordata > Mammalia > Rodentia > Heteromyidae > Dipodomys > Dipodomys merriami. Next base: position 4,008,168 of record NW_027202460.1, on the reverse strand, counting down.
GGATTAGGTTTTTGGTGAGGGTGAGTGTGAGGGTTAAGGTTAGGGTTCGGCTTAGGGTTAGGGTTAGGCTGAGGGTATGGGTGGGGATGAGGATTAGGTTTAGAAAGATGGTTAGGTTTATGGTTAGGTTAAGAGTTAGGAAGAGGGTTAGGGTTAGGGTGAGGGTGAGGTTTAGGGTTAGGCCAAGACTTAGGCTTAGGTTTAGGCTGAGGCTGAGGGTGAGTGTGAGGGTTAGGGTTAGGGTGATGGTTGGGGTTACCGTTAGGGTGAGGGTTAGGATGAGGACTAGTTTTAGGCTGAGGGTTAGTGTGAGGGTGATGGTAAGCGTAAAGGTGAGTGTTAGGCTGAGTGTGAGGTTAACGGTAAGGGTGAGTGTTATTGTTATGGTGAGGGTGAGCGTTAGATTGAGGATTACTGTTAGGGTTAGTGTGAGTTTTAGGGTGAGGATGAGGGTTAGGGTTAGGTTGAGGGCTAGGTTGAGGTTGAGGGTTAGGGTTAGTGTGAGTTTAGGGTTAGGGTGATGGTTAGGGTTAGTGTGAGAGTTAGTGTTAGCGTGAGTGTTAGTGTTAGGGTGAGGGTAAATGTTAGGATGAGGGTTAGGGTTAGGGTGAGGGTTAGGGTTGCGGTGAAGGTTATGCTTAGGATGAGGGTTAGTGTTAGGGTTAGGGTTATTGTTAGGGTTAGGGTTACGGTTACGGTTACGGTGAGGGTGAGGGTGAGGGTGAGGGTGAGGGTTAGGGTTAGGATGAGGTTTAGGTTTAGGGTTAGGGTTAGAATTAGGGTTAGGGTGAGGGTGAGGTTTAGGGTTAGAGTTAGGTTTAGTGTTATTGTTGGGGTTAGGGTGATGTTTAGGGTTAGTGTTAGGCTTAGGCTTAGGCTTAGGCTTAGGCCGAGCATAAAGTTGATGGTAATGGTTAGGGTTAATGTGGGGTTTAAGGTTAGCTTTAGGGTGAGTGTGAGGTTGAGGGTTACATATAGGGTTAGGGAGAGGGTTAGGGTGAGGTTTAGGGTTAGTGGTAGTGTGAGGGTAAGTGTTAGGGTGAGGGTTAGGAATAGGGTTAAGGTTATTCTTATTGTTAGGTTTAGGGTTGCGGTTACGGTGAGGGTGAGGATGAGGGTTAGGGTTAGGGTTAGAGTGAGGTTTAGGGTTTGGGTTAATGTTAGAGTTGGGTTTAGGGTCAGGGTGAGGTTTAGGTTAGAGTTAGGATTAAAGTGAGGGTTAGGTTGAGGGTTAGGGTTAGTGTTCCTTTTAAGGTTAGGGTTAGGGTGAAAGTTAAGGGGAGGGTTAGAGTTAGAGTTAGGGTTAGGATTAGAGTTAGGGTGAGGGTGAGGGTTATGGTTAAAGTGAGTGTTGGGTTTAGGATTAGAGTGAGGTTTAGGGTGAGGGTTAGGCTTAGGCTTAGGGTTTGGTTATGGGCTATGTTGAGGGTGAGTGTTAGGGTTAGGGTTAGAGTGAGGGTTAGGGTGAGGGTTACTCTTATTTTTAGGGTTAGGGTTAGGATTAGGTTTAATATTAGGCAAGGGGTGAGGGTGAGGGTGAGGGTTAGGGTTAGGGTGAGGGTGAGGTTTAGGTTTAGAGTTAGTGTTAGGTTGAGGGTTAGTGTGAGGGTTAGTGTTAGGGTTAGTGTTACAGTTAGGTTTAGGGTTAGGGTGAGGGTCAGGGTCAGGCTTAGGCTTTGGCTGAGCATGAGGGTGAGGGTGAGGTTTAGGGTTAGCATTAGTGTTAGGATGAGGGTTAGAGTGAGGGTGAGGGTTAGGGTTAGCATTAGGGTGAGGTTTAGGGTTAGGTTCAGTGTTAGCATTATGGTGAGGGTGAGAGTTAGGGATAGGGTTAGAGTTACAGTGAGGGTGAGGGTGATGGTGAGGTTTAGGATCAGGGTTAGGGTGAGGTTTAGGTTTAGGGTTATGGTTAGGGTGAGGGTGTGGTTTAGGGTTAGAGATACTGTTAGGGGGACATTTAGGGTGAGGGTTAGGGTTAGCGTTAGTGTTAGGGTTAGGGTTAGGGTGAGGGTTAGGTTGAGGTATAATGCTAGGATTAGTGTTTGTTTTAGGATAAGTTTTACAGTGAGGGTGAGTGTGAGGGTTAGGGTTAGGGTTCGGCTTAGGCTTAGGGTTAGGCTGAGGGTATGGGTGTTGATGAGGATTAGGTTTAGAAAGATGGTTAGGGTTATGGTTAGGTTAAGGGTTAGGATGAGGGTTAGGGTTAGGATTAGGGTTAGGGTGAGGGCTAGGGTGAGGGTGAGGGTTAGGGTTAGGGTTAGGCTTAGGCTTAGGGTTAGGTTGAGGCTGAGGCTGAGGGTGAGGGTTAGGATTAGGGTGATGATTGGGATTACCATTAGGGTGAGGAATAGGATGAGGATTAGATTTAGGGTGAGGGTGAGTTTGAGGGTCACGGTAAGGGTAAAGGTGAGGGTTAGGCTGAGCGTTCGGGTTAGGGTAACGGTGAGGGTTAGGGTTAGGGTGAGGTTGAGGGTTAGATTGAGGATTAGTGTTATGGTTATTGTGAGTTTTAGGGTGAGGATGAGGGTTAGGGTTTGGTTGAGGGCTAGGTTCAGGTTGAGGTTTAGTGTTAGGGTGAGGTTTTGGGTTATTGTGAGAGTTAGGTTTAGTGTAAGGGTTAGTGTTAGGGTTAGGGTTAGTGTTAGGATGAGGGTAAGTGTTAGGGTGAGGGTTAGGGTTAGGGTGAAGGTTATGGTTAGTATGAGGTTTAGGGTTAGTGTTAGTGTTATTGTTAGGTTTAGGGTTAGGGTTACAGTTACGGTGAGGGTGAGGCTGAGGGTGAGGTTTAGGATGAGGCTTCGGTTTAGGGTTAGGGTTAGTGTTAGAGTTAGTTTGAGGGTGAGATTTAGGTTTAGAGTTAGGTTTTGTGTTAGTGTTGGGGTTATGGTGAGTGTTAGGGTTAGGGTTAAGTTTAGGCTTAGGCTTAGGCTGAGCATGAGGGTGAGGTTTAGGGTTAGGGTTAGGGTGGGGTTTAGGGTTAGGGTTAGGGTGAGTGTGAGGGTGGGGTTGAGGGTTAGATATAACTTTAAGGGGGGGTTAGGGTGACGGTTATGTTTAGGGTTATTTTTAGGATTAGGGTGAGGGTCTGGGTTAGGGTGAATTTAGGGTTAGGGTTAGGGATTGGGTTAGTGTGAGGGTTAGTGTTAGGGTGAGGGTTAGTATTAGGGTGAGGGGAGGTGATAGGGTGATGGTTTGGGTTAGGGTGAGGGTTATGGGGAGGGTGAGGGTTCGGAACAGGTTAAGGGTTATTGTTAGGGTTAGGTTGAGGGTTATGGTTACGGTGAGGGTGAGGATGAGTGTTAGGGTTAGGGTTAGGGTGAGGTTTAGGTTTTGGGTTAGGGTTACAGTTAGGGTTAGCATGTTGGTGAGGTTTAGGTTTAGAGTTAGGGTTAGGGTGACGGTTAAGTTGAGGGTTAGGGTTAGTGTTCGTGTTAAGGTTAGGGTTAGGGTGAGAGTTAGGGGAAGGGTTATGGTTAGGGTTCGGATTAGTGTTAGGTTGAGGGTGAGTGTGTGTTAGGGATAGGTTTAGGGTTAGGCTTAGCGATAGGCTGAGGGTGAGGGTGAGGTTTAGGGTTAGGGTGAGGTTTATGGTTAGGGTTATGGTGAGGTTTAGTGTTAGTGTTAGGGTTAGAGTTAGGGTTAGGGTGAGGTTGAGGATTAGGGGTAGATTTAGGTTTAGTTTGAGGTTTAGGGTTAGGATTAGGGTTAGGGTGAGGGCTAGGGTGAGGATTATGGTGAGGCTTAGTTTTAGGAGTAGTGTTAGGTTTAGGATTAGGTTTAGGGTAGAGTGAGTGTGAAGGTTAGGGTTAAGGTTAGGGTTGGGCTTAGGGTTAGGGTGAGTGTTCGGGTTAGAGTTTAGGTTAGGGTGGGGGTGATGCTGATAATGAGGGTTAGGTTTAGGGTTAGGGTTAGGTTTAGGGTTAGGGTTAGTGTTAGGGTTAGGTTTTCTGTGAGGTTAGTCTGAGGGTTACGGTTAGGCTTAGGGTTAGGCTGAGGCTGAGGGTGGGGGTGAGGATTAGGGTTAAAGTGATGGTTAGGGTTAGGGTTAGTGTTAGGGTTAGGGTTAGGGTTAGAGTTATGGTGAGGTTGAGGGTGCCGTTGAGGGTTAGGGTTAGGGTTAGGGTTAGGGTTAGGCTGAGCGTGAGGTTTAGGGTTAGATATAGGCTTAGGGTTAGGGTGAAGTTTAGGGTTAGGGTTAGGGTTAGTGTGAAGGTTAGTGTTAGGGTTAGGGCTAGTTTTAGGGTGAGGGTAAGGGTTAGTGTGAGGTTTTGGGTTAGGGTGAGCATTATGGTTAGGGTGAGGGTTAGGATTAGTGTTAGGGTTATTGTTAGGGTCAGGTTTAGTTTTAGGCTGAGGTTGAGGGTGAGGGTTAGTTTTATGATGAGGTTTAGGGTTTGGGTTAGGGTTAGAGTTAGGTTTAGGGTGATGGTGAGGTTTAGGGTTAGAGTTAGGGTTAGGGTGAGGGTTAGGTTGAGGGTTAGGGGTAGTGTTAGTGTTAGGGTCAGGGTTAGGGTGAGAATTAGGGGGAGGGTAAGGTTTAGGGTTAGGATTAGTGTAAAAGTGCGGGTGAATATTTGTGTTAGGGTTAGGTTTAGGTTTAGGCTTAGGGTTAGGCTGAGGGTGAGGTTGAGGGTGAGGGTTAGCATTAGGGTGAGGGTTAGGGTTAGGACTAGGGAGACGGTTAGGATGAGGGTTAGGGTTAGGATTAGGGTTAGGGTGAGTGCTAGGGTGAGGGTGAGGATTAGGGTTAGGGTAGGGGGGAGGTTTAGGTTTAGGGTGAGGGTTAGGGTGAGGGTGGGTTTTAAGGTTACAGTTATGTTTAGGATTAGAGTGAGGGTGAGGGTTTGTGTTAGGGTTAGGGTTCAGGTGAGGGTTAGGGTGAGGGTGAGGGTTAGGTTTAGGGTTAGGATTAAGATTAAGGTTAGGTTAGAGTGAGGTTTAGTGTTAGGATTAGGATTAGGGTGAGGGCTAGGGTGAGGGTGAGGTTTAGGGTTAGGGTTTGGGTGATGTTTAGGGTTAGTGTTAGGGTTAGGGTGGGGGAGGGGGAGGTTTAAGGTTAGAGTGAGGGTTAGAGTGAGGCTAAGGGTGAGGGTTAGGGTTAGGGTTAGTGTTAGAGTTAGGTTTAAGGTGAGGGAGAGGGTTAGGCTTAGGGTTAGGATTAGGATTAGGGTGAGGTTTAGGGTGAGTGTGAGGGTTAGGGTTAAGGTGAGGATAAGCTTTAGGGTGTGGGTTAGGGTTAGGGTGAAGGATATGGTTAGGATGAGGTATAGGGTTAGGGTTAGGGTTATTGTAAGGGTTAGGGTTAGGGTTATGGTTACTGTGAGGATGAGGGTGAGGGTTAGGATTAGGGTTAGGGTCAGGTTTAGGTTTAGGGTTAGGGTTAGGGTTAGGGTTAGGTTTAGGATTAGGTTTAGGGTTAGGATTAGGGTCAGTTTGAGGGCTAGGGTGTGGGTTAGGGTGAGGGTTAGGTTTAGGGATAGGTTTAGGTTTAGGATTAGGTTTCCGGTGAGGGTGAGTGTGAGGGTTAGGGTTAGGGTTAGGCTTAGGGTTAGGGTGAGGGTTAGGATTATTGTTTGGGTTACGGTGACATTGAAGTTGATGATTAGGGTTATGTTTAGGGCAAGGGTTAGGTTTAGGTTTGGAGTTAGGGTTAGTGTTTCGGTTAGGGTTAGGGTTAAGGTTAGGGTTTGGGTTACGATGAGGGTTAGGGTTAGTGTTAGGGTTAGGCTTAGGGTTAGGTTGAGGGTGAGGTTGGGGTTGAGGATTAGGTAAGGGTTAGGATTAGGGTTAGGGTTAGTGTTAGGGTTAGGTTGAGTGTGGGTTTAGGCTAAGGGTTTGGATTAGGATTAGGGTTAGTCTTAGGGTGAGTGTGAGGGTTAGGTTTAAGGTTAGGATTAGGCTTAGGCTTGTGCTGAGGCTGAGGCTGAGGGTGATGGTGAGGATTAGGGTTAGGGTGAGGGTTAGGGTTAGGTTTAGGGTGAGCGTTAGGGTTCGGGTTAAATTTAGGGTTAGGGTGAGGGTTAGGGTAAGGGTTATGGTGAAGGTGAGGTTTAGAGTTAGTTTGAGAGTTTGGGTTAGGCTTAGGGTGATGGTAAGGATGAGGGTTAGGGTTAGTGATAGGATGAGGTTTAGGATGAGGCTTAGGGTTGGGATTATTGTTAGGGTGAGGGCTAGGGGGAGGGTGAGCTTTAGGGTTAGGGTTTTGGTGAGTTTTAGGGTTAGGGTTATGGTTAGGTTTAGGGTGAGGGTGAGGTTTAGGGTTTATGTTAGGGTTAGGTTGAAGCTGATTTTGAGGTTTAGGGTCAGGGTTAGTGTTAGGTTTAGGGTGAGGGTTAGGAGGAGAATTAGGGTTAAGATTAGGGTTAGGGTGAGGTTTTGGATGAGGGTTAAGGTTATGGTGAGGGTGAGGGTTAGGGTAATGGTTAGGATTAGGGTTAGGGTGAGGGTGTGTTTTAGGATTAGGGTTAGGGTTAGGCTTAGGGTTAGATTTAGGTTTAGGATTAGTGTTATTGTTAGGGTTAGAGTTAGAGTTAAATTGAGGGTGAGGGTGAGGGTGAGGCTTAGGGTTAGTGTTAGGGTGAGGTTTAGGGTTAGGGTTAGGGTGAGTGTCAGGTTTATGGTTATATTTAGAGTTGGGGGAGGGTTAGTTCGTGGGTTAGGGTTAGGGTTAGTGTTAGCGTTAAGGTTAGGGTGAGGATTAGGTTGACGTTAAGGGTTAGGGGTAGTTTTTGGTTTATGATTAGTGTTAGGGTGAGAGTGAGGGTTAGGGTTATTTTTAGGCTTAGGTTTTGGGTTAGAGTTACGGTGACAGTGAGGGTGAGGGTTAAGGTTAGCTATAGAGTTAGGGTTAGGTCGAGGCTTATGTTGAGGGTTAGGGTTAGGGTGAGGGTTAGGTTTAGGGTTAGGCTGAGGGTTAGCATAAGTTTTAGGCTTAGGATTAGGGTTAGGGTGGGGGCTAGGCTTAAGGTTAATGTGAGGGTTAGGTTTAGGGATAGGGTTAGGTTGAGGATTAGGTTTAGGTTGTGTGTAAGTGTGAGGGTTAGATTTAGTGTTTGGGTTAGGGTGAGGGGGAGGCTGAGGATTAGTGTTTGGTTAAGGTTTATTGTTAGGGTTAGTCTTAGGTTTAAGGTGATGGTTAGGGTTATGTTTAGAGTTAGGCTTAGGGTCAAGCTGAGGGTGAGGGTGTTGGTTAGGGTTAGGGTTTGGTTTAGGGTAAGGGTGAGGCTGAGGATTAGGGTTACTTATAGGGTTAGGGTTAGGGTTAGGCTTAGGCTTGGGCTTAGGGTTAGCGTGAGGTTCAGGTTTAGATATAGGTTTAGCAGGAGGGCTAGGGTAAGGGTTAGGAATAGGGTTAGTGTTAGGGTTAGGGTGAGGGTGAGGTTTAGGTTGAGGTTTAGGTTTAGGGTTAGGGTTAGTGTGAGGGTTAGTGTTAGTGTTAGGGTTAGTGTTAGGGTGAGGGTAAGTTTAAGGGTGAGGGTTTGGTTTTGGCTGAGGGTTATGGTTAGGGTGAGGGTTAGGATTAGATTTAGGGTTATTGTTAGGGTTAGGTTTAGGGTTACGAGTACTGTGAGGGTGAGTGTGAGGGTTGGGGTTAGGGTTAGGGTGAGGTTTAGTGTTTGGGTTAGGGTTAGACTGAGGGTTAGGGTGAGGGTGAGATTTAGGGATAGAATTAGGGTTAGGGTGAGTTTAGGTTGAGGTTTAGGGTTAGGGTTAGTGTTAGGGTTAGGGTGAGAGTTGGGGGGGTTAGGGTTAGGGTTATGTTTAGGGTTAGCATTAGGGTTAGGGTGTGGGTGCGGTTCAGTTTTAGAATTAGGGTTAGGGTGAGGCTTAATGTGAGGGTTAGTTTTAGGTTTATGTTAGGGTTACGGTGAGTGGTAGGGTGAGGATGAGGGTTAGGGCTAGGGTTAGGATTAGGATTAGGATTAGGGTTAGGATGAGTGTGAGTGTTAGGGTTAGGGTTAGGGTTAGCCTTAGGTTTAGGCTTAGCGTGAGGGTGAGGGTGAGGGTTAGGTTTAGTGTGAGGGTTAGCTTTAGGGTTAGGGTGAGGTTTATTGTTAGGTTTAGGGTTAGGGTGAGGGTGAGGTTTAGGGGTAGAGTTAGGTTTAGGGTGAGGGTGAGGGTGAGGGTTAGGGTTAGGGTTAATGTTAGGCTTAGGTTTCGGCTGAGGCTGAGGGTGAGTGTTAGGTTAGGGTTAGGATGAGGTTTAGGTTTAGGGTTAGGTTTAGAATTAGTGTTAGGGTGAGAGTGAGGTTTAGGGTTAGAGTTAGGGTTAGTGTAAGGTTGAGGGTTAGGGTGAGGGTTAGGGTTAGGCTTAGGCTTAGGCTTAGGCTTAGTCCGAGCATGAGGATGAGGGTTAGGGTTAAGGTTAGGGTGATGGTTCGGGTCAGGGTTAGTGTTATTGATAGGGTTAGGGTTAGAGTTACGGTGAGGATGAGGGTGTGGGTGAGGGTTAGGTTTAGGGTTAGGGTGAGGGTTAGAGTTAGGACTCTCGTTAGGGTGAGGGCTAGGGTGAGGTTGAGGATTAGGTTTAGGTTTAGGCTTATTCTTAGGGTTAGTCTGAGGGTGAGGTTGAGGGTCAGGGATAGGTTTAGGGTGATGGTTAGGGTTACGATTTGGGTGAGGGTAAGGATGAGGGGTAGAGTTAGGGTGAGGGTTAGTGTAAGGGTGATGGTAAGTGTAAAGGTGATGATTAGGCTGAGGCCGAGGTTTAAGTTAAGGGTAAGGGTTAGCTTTAGGGTGAGGGTTAGCGTAAGGGTTACAGTTATTGTTACGGTTAGGGTTAGGGTTACCCTTACAGTGAGGGTGAGAGTTAGGGTTAGGTTTAGGGTGAGGTTTAGGGTTAGGGTTATGGTTAGAGTTTGGGTTAGGTTTAGGATTAGTGTTAGGGTGAAGGCTAGGCTGAGGGTGAGTTTTAGGGTTAGGGTTAGGATTAGGGTTATGGTGAGGGTGAGTGTGTGGGTTAGGGTTAGGGTTAGGGTTAGGCTTTGGGTTAGGCTCAGGGTGAGGTTGAGGGTGAGGGTTAGGGTTAGGGTGAGGGTTAGGGTTAGGGTTAGGTTGAGGGTGAGTGTGTGGGTTAGGGTGAGGTTTAGGATTAGGCTTAGGGTTAGGCTAAGGGTGAAGTTAAGAGTGAGGGTTAGAGTTAGGGTGAGGGTTAGGTTTAAAGTTAGGGTGTGGGTTAGGATGAGGGTTAAGGTTAGGATTAGGGTTAGGGTGAAGACTAGAGTTAGAGTTAGGCGTAGGGTTAGGGTTATTGTTTGGGTTAGGGTGACAATGAGGGTGAGGATTAGGGTTAGGGTTAGGGCAATGGTTAGGCTTAAGTTTGGGGTTAGGTTTAGTACTTCGATTAGGGTTAGGTTTATGGTTAGGGATTGGGTCACGGTGAGTGTTACGGTTAGTGTTATGGTTAGGGTTAGGGTTAGGCTGAGGGTGAGGTTGGGGGTGAGTTTTAGGTAAGGGTTAGGGTTAGGGTTAGGGTTAGAGTTATGGTTAGGGTTTTTGTTAGTGTTATGGTATGGTTAGGGTTAAGTTTGCGGGAAGTGTGAGGCTCAGGGTTTGGGTTATGGTTATGGTTAGGGTTAGGGTTAGGTTTAGGATTATTGTGAGTCTTATTTTTAAGGTTTGGTTTAGAGTTACAGTGAGGTTGAGGTTGAGGGTGAGGGTGAGGTTGAGGGTAGGGTGAGGTTTATGGTGAGGTTTATGGTTAGAGTTAGGGTAGGGTGAGGGTTAGGTAAGTTTTAGGGTTAGTGTTAGGGGTAGGTGGAGGGTTAGGGTGAGGGTTAGTGTTAGGTTTAGTATTAGGGTTGGGTGAGGGTGAGGGTTAGGTTGACGTTTAGGGATAGGGTTAGTGTTAGGGTGAGCGTTAGGGTTAGTGTTATTGTTAGTGTTAGGGTTAGAGTTACAGTGAGGGTGAGGGTGAGGGGGAGGGTTAGTGTTAGGTTTAGGGTGAGGTTTAGGGTTAGGGTTAGGATTAGGGTTAGGGTGAGGGTGAGGTTTAGGCTTAGATTTAGGGTTAGAGAGAGGGTTAGTTCATGTTTTAGGATTAGGGTTAGTGTTAGGGTTAAGGTTAGGGTGAGGGTTAGGTTGAGGTTAAGGGTTAGGTTTAGGGTTAGGGTTAGGATTAGGGTTAGGGTGAGGGTGAGTGTGAGGGTTAGGCTTAGGCTTAGGCTTAGGGTTAGGCTGAGGGTGAGGTTGATGGTGAAGTTTAAGGTTAGGGTGATATTTTGGTTTACGGTTAGGGTGAGGGTTAGGATGAGGTTTAGGTTTAGGGGGAGGGTTAGGGTGAGGATGATGGTAAGGGTAAAAGTGAGGTTTAGGCTGAGGCTGAGGGTTAAAATAAGGGTGAGTGTTAGGGTTAGGTTTAGGGTTAGGGTAAGGTTTAGGGTTAGGGTTATGGTGAGGGTTAGATTGAGGATTAGGGTTAGGGTTAGTGTGAGGTTTAGGGTGAGGATGAGGGTTAGGGTTAGGGTGACCATGAAGGTTAGAATTAGTGTTAGGGTGAGGGTTAGGGTGAGGTTGAGGGTTAGGGTTAGTGTGCGGGTGAGTGTTAGGTTTAGGGTTAGTGTTAGGGTGAGCGGAAGTGTTATGTTGAGGGTTATGGTTAGGGTGAGGGTTATGGTTAAGGTGAGGTTTAGGTTTAGGGTTAGGGTGAAGGTGAGGGTGAGGTTTAGGTTTAGATTTAGGGTTAGGGGGAGGGTTAGGGTGAGGTTTAGTGTTAGGGTTAGTGTTAGGGTTAGGGTGAAGTTTAGGTTGAATTTTAGGGTTAGGGTTATGGTTAGGGTTAGTGTGAGGTTTAGTGTTAGGGTTAGTGTTAGGGTGAGGGTAAGTGTTAGGGTGAGGTTTTGGGTTAGGGTGAGGGTTATGGTTAGGGTGAGGTTTAGGATTAGGGTTAGAATTATTGTTAGGGTTAGGTTTAGGTTTTCTGTTATGGTGAGGGTGAGGGTTAAGGTTAGGGTTAGGTTGAGGTTTAGTGTTTGGGTTAGGTTTATTGTTAGGTTTAGGCTGAGGGTGAGGTTTAGGGTAAGAGATAGGGTTTGAATGAGGGTTAGGTTGAAGGTTAGGGTTAGGGTTAGTGTTAGGGTTAGGGATAGGGTGAGATTTAGGGGGAGCGTTTGGGTTAGGGATAGGTTTAGGATTAGGGTTAGGGTGAGGGTGTGTGTGTGTTTTAGGGTTAGGTTTAGGGTTAAGCTTAGGGTTATGCTGAGGGTGAGGGTGAGAGTGAGTTTTAGGGTTAGGGTGAGAGTTATGGTTAGGGTTAGGGGGAGGGTTAGGATGAGGGTTAGGGTTAAGATTAGGGTTAGAGTGAGGGCTAGGGTTAGGGTGAGGTTTAGGATTAGGTTTAGGGTGAGGTTTAGGGTTAGGTTTAGGGTTAGAGTTAGAGTGAGGTTGAGATTTAGGGTTAGAGTTAGGGTTAGGATGAGGCTGAGGGTGAGGGTTAGGGTTAGGGTGAGGGTTAAGGTGAGAGTTAAGGTGAGGGTGAGCCTTAGGGTTAGGTTTAGGATTAGGATTTGGCTTAACGTTAGGCTGAGTGTAAAGGTTAGGGTTACAGTTACTGTTAGGCTTATTCTTAGGCTGAGGGTGAGGTTGAAGTTGAGGGTTAGGGTTAGGGTGAGGGTTAGGGTTAGGGTTAGTGTGAGAGATAGGGTTCAGTTAAAGTTTAGGGTCAGGGTGAGGTTTAAGGTAAGGTTTACCCTGAGGGTGAGGTTTAGGCTTACGTTTATTGTTAGAGTGAGGGTTAGGATGAGGGTTAGGGTTAGGATTAGGATTAGGGTAAGTGCTAGGGTGAGGGTGAGGTTTAAGGTTAGGGTTACGGTGAGGTTTTGCTTAGGGTTAGGGTTAGTGTTAATGTGAGGTTGAGGTTTAGGGTTAGAGTTAGTGTTAGGGTGAGGCTGCTTGTGAGGGTCAGGGTTAGGATTAGTGTTAGATTTAGGGTTAGGGTGAGAGTGAGGGTTAAGCTTAGGGTTAGGTTTAAGATTAGGGTAAGGTTTAGGTTGAGTGTGAGCCTTAGGGTTATGGTTAGGCTTAGGGTTATGCTGAGGGTGAGAGTGAGGGTTAGGGTTAGGATGTGTGTTAGGGTTCGGTTTAGGGTGAGTGTTAGGGTTTGGGTTAAGTTTAGGGTTAGCGTGAGGGTTATTTTAGGGTTACCCTAACATGAGGGTTAAGGTTAGGTTGAATGTTTGAGTTAGGTTTAGGGTTAGGGTTAGGGTTAGGGTTAGAGTTAGGGTGAGGTTAAGTGTTAGGGTTAGGGTAAGTGTGAGGGTTTGGATGAGGTTTAGTGTTACAGTGAGGGTGAGGGTTAGGGTTCTGGTGATGGTTAGGGTTAGGATTATGGTTAGGGTGAGGATGAGAGTTAGAAATAGGGTTAGGGTTAGGGTTAGCGTTAGGTTTAGGATTAGGTTTAGTGTTATTGTTAGGGTTATGGATAGAGTTAAGCTGAGGGTAAGAATGAGGGTTAGGGTTAGGGTTAGGGTTAGGGAGAGGATTAGGGTTAGGGTTAGGATTATGGTTAGGGTGAGGGTGAGGCTTAGGTTTAGATTTAGGGTTAGGGGGAGGGTTAGTTCCTGGAAGGGTTAGGGTTAGTGTTACGGTTAAGGTTAGGGTGAGGGTTCAGTTGAGGTTAAGGGTTAGGGTTAGGTTTAGGATTATGGTTAGGTTGAGAGTTTGGGGGAGGGTTAGGTTTAGGGATAGGGATAGGATTAGAGTTAGGGTGAGGGTGAGTGTTTGTGTTAGGGTTAGGTTTAGGGTTAGGCTTAGAGTTAGGCTGAGGTTGAGGTTGAGGGTGAGGTTTAGGGTTAAGATTAGGTTTAGGGTTAACGTTAGGGTGAGGGTGAGGTTTAGGGTTAGAGTTATGGTTAGGTTGAGGGTGATTTTGAGCGTTGGGCTTAGGGTTAGTCTTAGAGTTAGGGATAGGGTGTGGGTTAGTGTGTGGGTGAGGGTTAAGCTTAGGTTTAAGATTAGGTTTAGGGTTAAGCTTAGGGTGAGTGTGAGGGTTAGGGTTTGGATTAGTCTTAGGCTTATGCTGAAGGTGAGCGTTAGGGTGAGGGTTAGGGTTAGGGTGAGGGTTAGGTTTAGGGTTAGGTTGAGAGTTAGGGTTCGGGTTAAATTTAGGGTTAGGGTGAGGGTTAGGTTAAAGTTTACGGTGAGGGTGAGGGTTAGAGTTAGGTTGAGCGTTAGGTTTAGGGTTAGGGTAGGGTGATGGTGAGGGTGAGGGTTAGGGTTAGTGTTAGGGTGAGGGTTAGGATGAGGGTTAGGGTTAGGATTAGGGTTAGTGTGAGGGCTAGGTAGAGGGTGAGGTTTAGGGTTAGGGTTGTTGTGAGTTTTAGGATTAGGGTTATGGTTAGGTTTAGGGTGAGGGTGAGGTTTAGGGTTAGATTTAGGGTAAGGTTGAGGCTGATTGTGAGGGTTATGGTTAGGTTTAGTGTTAGAGTTAGGGTTAGGGTGAGGATTAGGGTGAGGGTTAGGGTTAGGCTTAGGGTTAGGATTAGGATTAGGGTAAGGGTTAGGACAAATGTGAGGGTTAGGGTTACGTTTAGGCTTAGGGTTAGGCTGAGGATGAGGTTGAGGGTGAGGGTGAGGGTTAGGGTGAGGGTTTGGGTTAGGGTGAGGGTGAGAGTTAGGGTTCGGGTTAAGTTTAGGGTTTGGGTGAGGGTTAGGTTTAGGGTTACGGTGAGTGTGAGGGTTAGGTTTAGCTTGAGGGTTAGGATTAGGTTTAGGGTTATGGTGTGGGTTAGTGTTAGGTTTATGGATAGGAGGAGACTTAGGGTTAAGATTAGTGTTCCGGTGAAGACTAGGTTGAGGCTGAGGGTTAGGGTTAGTGCTAGGGTGAGGTTTAGGGTTAGGGTTAGGATTAGGGTGAGGGTTTTGATGAGGGTTAAGGTTATGTTGAGGGTGATGGTTAGGTTTATGGTTAGGATTAGGGTTTTGGTGAGGGTGTGTGTTAGGATTAGGCTTAGGGTTAGGTTGAGGTTTAGGATTAGTGAATTGTTAGGCTTAGAGTTAGAGTTAAAGTGAGGGTGAGGGTGAGGGAGAGGTTTAGGGTTAGGGTGAGGTTTAGGGTTAGGGGTAGGATTAGGGTTAGGGTGAGGGTGAGGTTTATGGTTAGATTTAGGGTTAGGGAGAGGCTTAGTTTTTGGTTTAGGTTTAGAGTTAGTGTTAGGGTTAAGGTTAGGGTGAGGGTTAGGTTGAGGTTAAGCATTAGGGGTAGTTTTAGGTTTAGGATTAGGGTTAGGGTGAGGGTGAGTGTGAGTGTTAGGGTTAGGCTTCGGCTTAGGGTTAGGCTGAGGGTGAGTGTGGGCGTGAGGATTAGAGTTAGGGTAATGGTTAGGTTTAGGGTTAGGGTGAGGGTTAGGATGAGGGTTAGGGTTAGGATTAGGGTTAGGGTGAGGGCTAGGGAGAGGGTGAGGTTTAAGGTAAGGTTTAGGCTTAGGCTTAGGTTTAGGCTGAGCTTGAGGTTGAGGGTGAGGGTTAGGGTTAGGGTTATGTTTAGGTTTCCAGTTAGGTTGAGGGTTAGGATGAGTTTTAGCGTTAGTGGGAGGGTTAGGTTGAGGATGATTGTAAGGTTATACGTGAGGTTTAGGCTGAGGATGAGGTTTAAGTTAAGGGTGTGAGTTAGGGTTAAGTGTAGGGTTATGGTAAGGTTTAGGGTTAGGGTTAAGGTGAGGGTTAGATTGAGGATTAGAGTTAGGGTTAGGGTGAGGCTTAGTGTGAGGATGAGGGTTAGGGTTAGGGTGAGGGTGAGGATTAGAATCAGGGTTAGGGTGAGGGCTAGGGTGAGGGTGAGGGTTAGGGTTAGGGTGAGGTTTAGGTTTAGGGTGAGGGTTATGGTTAGTGTGAGGGTTAGTGTTAGGGTGAGGGTAAGTGTTAGGGTGAGGGTTAGGGTTAAGGTGTGGGTTATGGTTAGATTGAGGGTTAGGGTTATGTTTATTGTTAGGGTTAGGGTTAGGGTTACGTTTTCGGTGAGCGTGAAGGTTAGGGTTAGGTTCAGGGGGAGATTTCGGTTTAGAGTTAGGGTTAGGGTGAGGCTGAGGGTGAGAGTGAGGTTTAGGGTTAGGGTTAGGGTGAGGGTTAGCGTTAGGGTTAGGCTTATGCATAGGGGTAGGGTTAGCGTGAGGTTTAGGGTTAGATATAGGGTTAGGGGGAGGGTTAGGTTAACGGTTAGGAATAGGGTTAGTGTTATGGTTAGAGTGAGGGTGAGGGTTAGGTTGAGGGTCAGGATAAGGTTTAGGGTTAGGATTAGGGTTAGCGTGAGGGCTAGGCTGAGGGTTAATGTGAGGGTTAGGGTTAGGGTTAGGCTTAGGTTTAGGGTGAGGGTTAGGGTTTGGGTTAGGGTGAGAGGGAGGATGAGGATTAGGGTTTGGTTCAGGGTTAGGGTTAGTGATATGGTTAAGGTGATGGTTAGGGTTAGGTTTAAGGTTAGGCTTAGGGTTAGGCTGAAGGTGAGGGTGTTGGTTAGGGTTAGGGTTTGGGATAGGGTGAGGGTGAGGCTGAGGATTAGGGTTACATTTAGAGTTAGGTTTAGGCTTAGGCTTAGGGTTAGGATTAGTGTGAGGTTTAGGGTTAGATATAGGGTTAGGGGGAGGGTTAGGTTAAGGGTTAGAAATAGGGTTAGTGTTAGGGTTAGGGAGAGGGTGAGGGTTAGGTTTAGGCTTAGGGTTAGTGTGAGGGTTTGTGTTAGGGTTAGGGTTAGGGTTAGGGTGAGGGTAAGTGTTAGGGTGAGGTTTTGGGTTAGGGTGAGGGTTCTGGTTAGGGTGAGGGTTAGCATTAGCTTTAGGGTTATTGTTAGGTTTAGGTTTAGGCTTACGGTTACTGTGAGGATGAGTGTGAGGTTTAGGGTTAGAGTTAGGGTGAGGTTTAGTGTTTGGGTTAGGGTTAGAGTGAGGGTTAGGGTGAGGGCGAGGTTTAGGGATAGAGTTAGGGGTAGGGTCATGGTTAGGTTGAGTTTTAGGGTTAGGGTTAGTGTTAGGGTTAGGGTGAGATTTTGGGTGGGTTAGGGTTAGTGTTAGTGTTAGGTTTAGTGTTTGGGTTAGGGTATGGGTGAGGTTTAGTGTTCTAATTATGGTTAGGGTAAGGCTGAGTGTGAGGGTTAGTTTTAGTTTTAGTGTTAGGGTTAGCCTGAGGGTTAGGGTGAGGATGAGGGTTAGGGCTAGGGTTAGGTTTAGGATTAGGGTTAGGGTGAGTGTGAGTGTTAGGGTTAGGGTTAGGGTTAGCCTTAGGTTCAGGCTGAGAGTGAGGGTGAGTGTGAGGGTTAGGTTTAGGGTGAGGTTTAGTGTTAGGTTTAGGGTTAATGTGATGGTGAGGTTTAGGGGTAGAGTTAGGTTTAGGGTGAGGGTGAGTTTGAGGGTTAGGGTTAGGGTTAAAGTTATGGTTAATGTTAGGCTTAGGTTTAGGCTGAGGGTGAGGGTGAGTGTTAGGTTTAGAGTTTGGATGAAGGTTAGATTTAGTGTTAGGGTTAGAATTAGTGTTAGGGTGAGAGTGAGGTTTAGAATTAGAGTTAGGGTTTGTGTTATGGTAGGGTTAGGGTGAGGGATATGGTTATGGTTAGGCTTAGGCTTAGGTTTAGGCTTAGTCCGAGCATGAAGGTGAGGGTGAGGGTTAGAGTTAGGGTGATGGTTCAGGTTAGGGTTAGTGTTATTGATAGGGTTAGGGTTAGAGTTACGGTGAGGGTGAGTGTGCGGGTGAGGGTTAGCGTTAGGGTTAGGGAGGGGTTTATGGGTAGGGTTAGGGTTAGGGTTTGGGTGAGGGTTAGGGTTAGGATTATGGTTAGGGTGAGGGCTAAGGTGAGATTTAGGGTTAGGGGTAGGTTTAGGCTTAAGCTTAGGGTTAGTCTGAGGGTGAGGTTGAGGGTGAGGGATATGGTTAGGGTGATGGTTAGGGTTACGGTTAGGGTGAGGGTTAGGATGAGGGTTAGGGTTAGGGTGAGGGTTAGCGTTAGGGTGATGGTAAGTGTAAAGGTGAAGATTAGTATGAGGCTGAGGGTTAAGATAAGGGTAAGTTTTAGGGTTAGGTTTACGGTTAGGGTAAGGATTACAGTTATTGTTAGGGTTAGGATTACCCTTACAGTGATGGTGAGGGTTAGGTTTAAGTTTAGGGTGAGGTTTAGGGTTATGGTTAGAGCTTGGGTTAGGGTTAGAATTAGTGTTAGGGTGAAGTGTAGGGTGAGGTTGAGGTTTAGGGTTAGGGTTAGGTTTAGGGTTAGGATTAGGGTTATGGTGAGGGTGAGTGTGTGGGTTAGGGTTAGGTTTAGGGTTAGGCATCGGGTTAGGCTAAGGATGAGGTTGAGGGTGAGGGTTAGGGTCAGGTTGAAGGTTTGGGTTAGGGTTAGGTTGAGGGTGAGTGTGTGGGTTAGGGTTAGTTTTAGGGTTAGGCTTAGGGTTAGGGTAAGGGTGAATTTAAGAGTGAGGTTTAGGGTTAGGGTGAGGGTGAGGTTTAAGGTTAGGGTAAGGGTTAGGGTGAAGGTTACGTTGAGGGTTAGGGTTAGGGTTACGGTGAGTTTTAGGGTTTGGATTAGTATTAGAGTTATGTTTAGGGTGAGGGTGAGGTTTAGAGTAGAGTTAGGTTTAGGGTGAGGGTTATGTTGAGGGTTAGGTTTCGTGTTCGTGTTAAGGTTAGGTTTAGGGTGAGAATTAAGGGGAGGGTTAGGGTTAGTTTTATGATTAGAGTTAGGGTGAGGGTAAGGGTGAGGGTTATAGTTAAGATGAGTGTTTGGGTTAGGGTTAGTGTGAGGGTTAGGGTGAGGGTTAGGCTTAGGCTTAGGGTTTGGTTATGGGCTAAGGTGAGTGTGAGGGTTAGGGTTAGTGTTAGGGTTAGGGTGAGGGTGAGGGTTAGATTGAGGATTAGTGTTAGGTTTAATGTGAGGTTTATGGTGAGGATGAGGGTTAGGGTTAGGTTGACGGCTAGGTTGAGGGTGAGGGTTAGGGTTAAGCTGAGGTTTAGGGTTAGGGTTAGGTTTTGGGTTGGTGTGAGGGTTAGTGTTAGGATTAGGGTTAGTGTTAGGGTGAGAGTAACTTTTAGGGTGATGGTTTGGGTTAGTGTGAGGGTTATGGTTAGGGTAAGTTTTAGGAATAGGGTTAGGGTTATTGTTAGGGTTAGGTTTATTTTTACGGTTAAGGTGAGGGTGAGGATGAGGGTTAGGGTTAGGGTAAGGGTGAGGTTTAGGGTTTGGCTTAGGTTTACAGTTGGGGTTAGGGTGAGGGTTAGGTTGAGGTTTAGGGTTAGTGTTCGTGTTAAGGTTAGGGCTAGGGTGAGAGTTAGGGGGAGGGTTAGGTTTGGGGTTAGGTATAGTGTTAGAGTGAGGGTGAGTGTGTGTTAGGGATAGGTTTATGTTTAGGCTTAGGGTTAGGCTGACGGTGAGGATGAGGATGAGGTTTAGGGTTATGGTGAGGGTTAGGGTTAGTGTTAGGGTGAGGTTTAGTGTTAGGGTTAGGGTTAGAGTTAGGGTTAGGTTGAGGTTGAGGTTTAGGGTTAGAGTTAGGGATAGGGTGAGGGTTAGGGTTAGGATTAGGGTTAGGGTCAGGACTAGGGTGAGGGTTACGTTGAGGTTTAGGTTTAGGGATACTGTTAGGTTTAGGATTAGGGTTAGGGTAGAGTGAGTGTGAAGGTTAGGGTTAGGGTTTGGGTTAGGCTTAGGGTTACCGTGAGGATTCGCGTTTGGTTTTGGGTTAGGGTGAGGGTGAAGCTGAGGATTAGGGTTAGTTTGAGGGTTATGATTATGGTTAGGGTTATGGTTAGGATTAGGCTTAGGTTTAGGGTGAGAGTTAGGGTTAGGGTTTGTGTTAGGGTGAGGGTGAAGCTGAGGATGAGGGTTAGGTTTAGGGTTATGGTTATGGTTAGGGTTAGGGTTAGGATTATGGTTAGGGTTTCAGTAATGGTTATTCTGAGGTTTACGGTTAGGCTTAGGGTTAGGCTGAGGATGAGGGTGGAGTTGAGGGTTAGGGTTCGGGTGATGGTTAGGGTTAGGGTTAGTGTTATTGTTAGGGTCAGGGTTAGAGTTATGGTGAGGTTGTGGGTTCGGGTGAGGATTAGGGTTAGGGTTAGAGTGGGCTTTAGGGTTAGGGTTAGGGTTAGGGTGAAGGTGAGGTTTAGGGTTAGTGATTGGGTTAGTGTGAGTGTGAGGCTGAGGATTCGGGTTAGCTTTAGGGTTAGGATTAGGTTTAGGGTTAGGGTTAGGGTTAGGATTAGGGTTATGGTGAGGTTTAGGGTTAGGGTTAGGGTTAGTGTGAGGGTTAGTGTTAGTTTTAGGGTTAGGGTTAGGCTTAGGTTCAGGGTGAAGCTGAGGGTGAGGGTTAGGGTTAGGGTGAGGGTTAGGGTAAGGTTTAGGGTGAGAGTTAGTGTTTGGGTTAAGTTTAGGGTTAGGTTGAGGCTTAGTGTAAGGGTTATGTGAGGGTGACGGTTAGGGTTAGGTTGAGGTTTAGGGTTAGGATTAGGTTTAGGGTGAGTGTGAGGGTGAGGTTTAGGATTAGTGCTAGGGTGAGGGTTAGGATGATGATTAGGGTTAGGTTTAGGTTTAGGGTGAGGGCTAGGGTGAGGGTGAGGTTTAGGGTTACGGTTAGGTTTAGGTTTAACTTTAGGGTGAGGGTGAGGGTTAGAATTAGAGTTAGGATTATTGTTAGGGTTAGGTTAAGGATTTTGGTTATCATGAGGGTGAGGGTGAGGTTTAGGGTTAGGGTGAGGTTAATGTTTGGGTTAGGGTTAGTGTTAGTTTTAGGCTGATGGTGAGGTTTAGGGTTAGAGTTAGGGTTAGAGTGAGGGTTAGGTTGAGGGTTAGGGTTAGGGATAGTGTTAGGGTTAGGGTTACGGTGAGATTTAGGGGGAGTGTCAGGGTTAAGGATAGGGTTAGTATTAGGGTTAGGGTGAGGGTGAGTGTGTGTGTTAGGGTTAGGTTTAGGGTTAGGCTTAGGTTTATGCTGAGGGTGAGGTTGAGGGTGAGGGTTAGGGTTACAGTGAGGGTTAAGTTTAAGGTTAGGGGGAGGGTTAGGATGAGGGTTAGGGTTAGGGTTAGGGTGAGGGCTAGGGTGAGGGTGAGGTTTAGGGTGAGAGTTAGGGTTAGGGTGAGGGTTAGTGTTAGGGTGAGGGTTAGAGTTATTGTGAGGGTGAGTGTTAGGTTTAGGGTTAGTGTTAGAGTGAGGGGAAGTGTTATGTTGAGGGTTAGGTTTAGGGTGAGGTTTATGGTTATGTTGAGGTTTAGGGTTAGGGTTAGTGTGAGGGTGAGGTTGAGGTTTAGTGTTAAATTTAGCGTTAGAGGGAGGGTTAGGGTGAGGTTTAGTGTTAGTGTTAGAGTTAGGGTGAGGGTTAGGTTTAGGTTGAGGTTTAGGTTTAGGGTTAGGGTTAGCCTTAGTGTGAGTGTTAGTGTTAGGGTTAGTGTTAGTGTTAGGGAGAGTGTATGTGTTAGGGTTAGGGTTTGGGTTAGGGTGATGGATTTGGTTAGGGTGTGGGTTAGGATTAGGGTTAGGATTATTGTTAGGGTTAGGTTTAGGGTTTTGGTTATCATGAGGGTGAGGGTGAGGGTTAGGGTGAGGTTTAGTGTTTGGTTTAGGGTTAGTGTTAGGTTTAGACTGAGGGTGAGGTTTAGAGTTAGAGTTAGGGTTAGAGTGAGAGTTAGGTTGAGGGTTAGGGTTATGGATAGTGTTAGGGTTAGGGTTACAGTGAGATTTAGGGGGAGCGTTAGGACTATGGATAGGGTTAGGATTAGGGTTAGGGTGAGGGTGAGTGTGTGTGTTAGGGTTAGGTTTAGGGTTAGGCTTAGGTTTAGGCTGAGGGTGAGGTTGAGGGTGAGGGTTAGGGTTAGGGTGAGGGTTAAGTTTAGGGTTAGTGGGAGGGTTAAGATTAGGGTTAGGGTTAGAATTAGGGTTAGGGTGAGGTCTAGGGTGAGGTTGAGTTTTAGTGTTAGGGTTAGGGTGAGGTTTAGGGTTAGGGTTAGGGTTGAGGTTAGGGTGAGGGTAAGATTTATTGTTAGAGTTAGGGTTAGGATGAGGCTGTGGGTGAGCGCTAGGGTTAAGTTTAGGGTTAGGGTTAGGGTTAAGGTTATGGTTAGGGTGAGGGTGAGGGTTAGTGTTAGGTTTAGGATTATGTTTTGGGTTAAGTTGCGGCTGAGTGTATGGGTTAGGGGTACAGTTAGGGATAGGCTTAGCCTTAGCCTGAGGGTGAGGGTGAGGGTGAGGGTTAGGGTTAGGTTGAGTGTTAGGTTTAGGGTTAGGTTGAGAGTTAGAGTTCGGGTTAAATTTAGGGTTAGGGTGAGCGTTAGGGTAAGGTTTACGATTAGGGTCAGGTTTAGGGTTAGGTTTACTGTTAGGGTGAGTGTTATGGTTAGGATTAGTATTAGGGTGAGGGCTAGAGTGAGGGTGATATTTAGGGTTAGGGTTAGGGTGAGGTTTAGCTTAGAGTTAGGGTTAGTTTTAGGGTGAGGGTGAGGTTTAGGGTTAGAGTTAAGGTTAGGGTGAGGCTGATTGTGAGGGTTATGGTTAGGGTTAGTGTTAGAGTTAGGGTTAGGTTGATGGTTAGGGTGAGTTTGACTGTTAGGCTTCGGTTTAGGATTAGGATTAGGGTAAGTTTTAGGGTGAATGTGAGGATTAGGGTTATGGTTAGGCTTAGGGTTATGCTGAGGGTGAGAGTGAGGTTTAGGGTTAGAGTGAGTGTTAGGGTTCGGTTTAGGGTGAGAGTTATGGTTCGGGTTAAGTTTAGGGTTAGCGTGAGGGTTAGGGTTAGGGTTAATGTGAGCGTGAAGGTTAGGGTTAGGTTGAGGGTTAGAGTTAGGTTTAGGTTTAGGGTTAGGGTTAGGGTTAGAGTTAGGGTGAGGGTTACGATGAGGATTAGGTTTAGGATTAGGGTTAGGGTGAGGGTGAATGTTAGGGTTAGTTTTAGGGTGAGATTGAGGGTTAGGTTTAGGGTAAGGGTGAGGGTTTGGATGAGGGTTAGTGCTACGGTGAGGGTGAGGGTTAGGGTTTGGGTGGGGGTTAGGGTTAGGATTAGGGTTAGTGTGAGGGTGAGTGTTAGGATTAGGGTTAGGGTTAGGGTTAGGTTTAGGGTTAGGATTAGTGTTATTGTTAGGGTTATGGTTAGAATTACTCTGAGGGTAAGGATGAGGGTGAAGGTTATGGTTAGGGTCAGGGTGAGGATTAGGGTTAGTTTTAGGATTAGGGTTAGGTTCAATGTGAGGTTTAGGATTAGATTTAGAGTTAGGGGGAAGGTTTGTTCGTGGGTAAGGGTTAGGGTTAGGGTTAGGATTAGGGCTAGGGTGAGGGTGAGTGTTAGGGTTAGGGCTAGGGTTAGGCTTAGGTTTAAGGTTAGGCTGAGGGTGAGGGTGGGGGTGAGGATTAGATTTAGGGTGTTGGTTAGTGTTAGGGTTAGGGTGAGGGTTAGGGTTTGGGTTAGTGTTAGTGTTAGGTTTAGGGTGAGTGTGAGGTTTGGGGTTAGAGTTATGGTAAGGGTGAGGTTTAGGTTGAGGGTTTGGGTTAGGATTATTGTTATTTTTAGGTTTAGGGTGAGATTTTGGGGGAGGGTTAGGGTTAGGGATAGGGTTAGGATTAGGGTTAGGGTGACGGTGAGTGTGTGTGTTAGGGTTTGTTTTAGGGTTATGTTTAGGGTTAGGCTGAGTTTGAGGTTGAGGGTGAGGGTTAGGGTTAGCGTAAGGGTAAGGTTTAGGGTTAGGGTGAGAGTTAGGGTTTGGGTTAAATTTAGGGTTAGGATGAGGGTTAGGTTATGGGTTATGTGAGGGTGAGGGTTAAGGTTAGGTTAGGTTAGGGTTAGGGTTAGGGTTAGGGTTAGGATTAGGTTTAGGTTGAGGGCTAGGGTGAGGGTGAGGTTTTGGGTTGGGGTTGTGTTGAGGTTTAGGGTTAGGTTTATGGTTAGGTTTAGGGTGAGGGTGAGGGTTAGGGTTCGTTTTAGGGTTAGGGTGAAGCTGATTGTGAGGGTTAGGGTTAGGGATAGTGTTAGATTTAGGGTTAGTGTAAGGGTTAGGGTGAGTGTGAGGGTTAGGCTTAGGTTTAGGATTAGTATTACGGTAAGGTTTAGGGTGAGGGTTAGGGTTAGGGTTAGGCTTAGGTTTAATGTTAGGGTTAGGGTTAAGGTGATTGTTAGGGTTAGGCTTAGGGTTAGGCTTAGGGTTAGGTTGAGGGTGAGGGTTTGGTTTAGGGTTAGCGTTTGGGTTAGGGTGAGGGTGAGGCTGAGGATTAGGGTTACATTTAGGGTTAGGGTTAGGGTTATGTTTAGGGTTAGGGTTAGGGTTAGGATTAGGCTTAGGGTTAGGGTGATAGTTAGGGGGAGGCTTAGGTTTAGGGTTAGGTTTAGGGTTAGGAGTAGGGTAAACCTGAAGGTGATTGTTTGTGTGTTAGGGTTAGGTTTAGGGTTAGGCTTACAGTTAGGCTGAGGGTGAGGTTTAGGGTGAGGGATAGGGTTAGGGTGAGGGTTAGGGTTAGGGTTAGGGGGAGGGTTAGAATGAGGGTTAGGATTAGGATTAGGGTTAGGGTGAGGGCTAGGTTGAGGGTGAGGTTTAGTGTTAGGTTTAGGATGAGGTTTAGGGTTAGGGTTAGGGTTAGGATGAGGGTGAGGTTTAGGGTTAGAGTTATGATTAGGATGAGGCTGAGGGGGAGGGTTAGGGTTAGGGTTAGTGTTAGGTTTAGGGTTAAGGTGAGGGTTAGGGTGAGGTTGAGGTTTAGGGTTAGGGTTAGTATTAGGTTTAAGTTTAGGGTTAGGGTGAGGTTTAGTGTTAGGTTTAGGGTTAGGGTGAGGGTAACGTTTAGGGTTAGTGTTAGGGTTAGGCTTATGGTTAGGCTGAGGGTGAGGGTGAGGGTGAGGGTTAGGGTGAGGGTTAGGGTTAGGCTTACGGTGAGAGTTTGGGTTCCGGATAAGTTTAGGGTTAGGGTGATGGTTAGGGTAAGGGTTATGGTGAGGGTAACAATTAGGGTTAGGGTGAGGG
Source organism: Dipodomys merriami (assembly GCF_024711535.1). Taxonomy (NCBI): domain Eukaryota; kingdom Metazoa; phylum Chordata; class Mammalia; order Rodentia; family Heteromyidae; genus Dipodomys; species Dipodomys merriami. The sequence continues at coordinate 3,984,263 of NW_027202460.1, read as the reverse complement.
TTAGGGTTAGGTTTAGGGTTACGGTGAGGGTGAGAGTGAGGGTTAGGGTGAGTGTTAGGGTGAGGGTTAGGATGAGGGTTATGGTGAGGATTCGGGTTAGGGTGAGAGCTAGGGTGAGGGTGAGGTTTATGTTTATTGTTAGGGTGAGATTTAGAGTTATGGTTAGGGTTACGGTAATGTTGAGAGTGAGGTTTAGGGTTAGAGTTAGGGTTAGGGTGAGGCTGAGGGCTAGCGTTAGGTTTAGGGTTAGTGTTAGAATTAGGGATAGGGTTTGGCTTAGGGTGAGGGTGAGGGTTAAGCTTAGGGTTAGGATTAGGATTAGGGTAACAGTTAGGGTGAGTGTGAGGTTTAGGGTTCGGGTTAGGGTTAGGGTTAGGGCTAGGGTGAAGTTGAGAGTTAAGCTCAGGGTTAGGGTGAGGTTTAGGTTTAGGGTGATGGTTAGCGTTGGTGTGCGGGTTATTTTTAGGTTTAATGTTTGTTTTAAGGTGAGATTAAGTGTTATGGTAAGGTTTAGGTTTAGGGTGAGGTTTACGATTAGGGTTAGGGTTAGGGTTAGGGTGAGGGTGATGTTAAGGGTTAGAGTTAGGGTTAGGGTGAGGGTTAGGGTTAGGGTTAGAGTTAGGGTTAGGGTGAGATTTAGGGTGGGGTGAGGATTGGAGTTACGGTTAAGATTAGGATTAGGGTTAAGGTGAGGTGAGTGTTATGGTTAGGGTTAGGGTTAGGATTAGAGTTAGAGTGAGGGTGAGGATGAGGGTTATGGTTAGGGTGAGTGTTGGGGTTAGGGTTAGAGTGAGGGTTATGGTGAGGGTTAGGCTTAGGCTTAATGTTTGGTAAGGGCTATGTTGTGGGTGTGGGTTAGGGTTAGGGTTAGGGTGAGCGTTAGGCTGGGGGTTAGGGTTAGTATTAGGGTTTGGGTTGGGGTTAGGTTTAGTCTTAATGTTAGGTAGAGTGTGAGCGTGAGGGTGAGGTTTAGGGTTAGGGTGAGGGTGAGGTTTAGGGTTAGAGTTAGCGTTCAGGTGAGGGTTAGTGTGAGAGTTATGGTTAGGGATAGGGTTAGGGTTAGGGTTAGTTTGAGGGTGATTGTGAAGGTCAGGGTTAGTCTTAGGCTTAGGCTTAGGCCGATCTTGAAGGTGAGGGTGAGGTTTAGGGTTAGAATTAGTGTTATGGTGAAGGCTAGAGTGAGTATGAGAGTTAGGATTAGCGTTTGGGTGAGGTTTAGGGTTAGGGTTACAGTGAGGGTTAGGGTTAGGGTTAGGGTTATGGTGAGGGTTTGGGTTAGGGTTAGGGTTAGGGTGAGGGTCAGGGTTAGGGTTAGGGTTAGTGTAATATTTAGGGTTAGGGTTAGAGTTACAGTGAGGTTGAGGGTGAGGGTTATGATCAGGTTTGGGTTAAGTTTAGGGTAAGGGTTATGGTAGGGTGAGGGTGAGGTTTAGGGTTAGAGTTAGGGTTTCGGGGAGGTTAGGATTAGGGTTAGTGTTAGTCTTGGGGTTAGGGTGAGGGTTAGTTTGAAGATTAATATTAGGGTTAAGGTTAGGTTTAGGATTAGGTTTACGGTGAGGATATCTGTGACGTTTAGGGTTAGGGTTCGTTTAGGCTAAGGGTTAGGCTGAGTGTATGGGTGGGGATGAGGATTAGATTTAGAATGATGGTTAGGTTTCTGGTTAGGTTAAGCCATAGGATGAGGGTTAGGGTTAGAATTAGGGTTAGGATGAGGGCTAGGGTGAGGGTGAGGGTTAGGGTTAGGGTTAGGCTTATGCTTAGGATTAGGCTGAGCCTGAGGGTGAGGGTGATGGTTAGGTTTAGGGTGATGGTTGGGGTTACCTTTAGGGTGAGGGTTAGAATGAGGATTAAGATTATGGTGAGGGTTAGTGCGAGGGTGACGGTAAGGGTAAAGTTGAGGGTTAGGCTGAGGGTGAGGGTTACGGTCAGGGTGAGGCTTAGGGTTAGGGTGAGGTTGAAGGATTAGTGTTAGATTGAGGATTAGTGTTGATGTTAGTGTGATGTTTAGGGTGAGGATGAGGGTTAGGGTTAGGTTGAGGGCTAGGTTGAGGGTGAGGGTTAGGGTTATGTTTAGGGTTAGGGTTAGTGTTAGGGTTAGGGTTAGGGTGAGGTTTAGGGTGAGAGTGAGGCTAGGGTTAAGGTTAGGATTGGGACTAGTGTTAAGGTGAGGGTGAGTGTGAGGTTTAGGGTTAGGGTTAGGGTTAGGATTAGAGTTAGGATGAGGTCTAGCATGACGGTGAGGTTTAGTGTTAGGGTTAGGTGAGGTTTAGAGTTAGAATTAAGTTTAGGGATAGGGTGAGTGTTAGCGTTAGGGTTATGGTGAGGGTGAGGGTTAGGGTTATGTTGAGGGTTAGGATTAGGGCTAGGTTTAGTGTGAGTGTTAGGGTTAGGGTGAGGGTTAGCATGAGGGTTAGGGTTAGGATTAGGTTTAGGATGAGGGATAGGGTGAGGGTGAGGGTTAGGTTTATATTTAGGGTGAGGTTTAGGGTTTGGGTTAGGTTTAGGGTTAGGGTGAGGGTTATGGTTAGGTTATGGTGAGGGTTAGAGTTAGGGTTAGGTTGAGGGTTAGAATTAGGTTTAGGGTTAGGTTGAGGGTTAGGGTTACGGTTAGGGTGAGGGTTAGGATGAGGGTTAGGGTTACAATTAGGGTTAGGGTGAGGTCTAGGGGGAGGATGAGGGTTAGTATTAGGGTTAAGGTTAGGGGTAAGGTTAGGGTGAAGGTTAGGGTTCATGTTTCGGTGAGGGTGAGGGTTAGGTTTAGGTTAGTATTAGGTTAGTATTAGGTTTTGGGTTAGGGGTAGGGTTAGGGTGAGGGTTAGGGTTCATGTTTCGGTGAGGGTGAGGGTTAGGTTTTGGGTGAGGGTTAGGGTGAGGACTAAGGTGAGGGTGAGGGTTAGGGTTACGGTTAGCGTTAGGGTGAGGGTTAAGTTTAGGTTTAGGGTTAGGTTTAGGGTTAGGATTAAGGTTAAGGTGAGGCTGAGTGTGAGGGTTAGGTTGAGGGTTAGGCTTAGGCTTACGGTTAGGCTGAGGGTGAGTGTAGGGATGAGTGATGGTTCTGGTTAAGGTTAGGTTGAGGGTTAGGATGAGGGTTAGGGTTAGGATTAGTGTTAGGGCGAGGGCTAGGGTGAGTGTTAGTTTCGGGGTTAGGTTTAGGCTTAGGGTTAGGCTGAGGCTGAGGCTGAATTTGAAAGTGAAGGTTAGGTTTAGGTTGATGTTTAGGGTTAAGGTTAGGGTGAGGGATAGGATGAGGGTTATTGTTTAGGGTGAGGTTTAGGATGAGGGTGACTGTAAGAGAAAAGGTGAGGTTAGGCTGAGGGTGAGGGTTATGGTAAGGGTGAGGTTTCGGGTTAGGGTGATGGTGAGGGTTAGATTGAGGATTAGTGTTAGGGTTAGTGTGAGGTTTAGGGTGAGGATGAGAGTTAGGGTGAGGGTTAGGGCAAGGGTGAAGTTGAGGGTTAGGGTTAGGGTTAGGGTGTGGTTTAGGTTTAGGGTGATGGTTAGCGTTAGTGTGAGGGTTAGGGTTAGGGTTGGTGTTAGTTTTAAGCTGAGGGTAAGTGTTAAGGTAAGGTTTAGGTTTAGGGTGAGGTTTAGGATTAGGGTTAGGGTTAGGATTAGTTTGAGGGTGAGGGTTAGGGTGGAATTTAGTGTGGAGGTGAGGTTGCGAGTTAGGGTTAGGATTAGAATTAGGGTTAAGTTGAGGGTGAGTGTTAGGGTTAGGGTTAGGGATAGGATTAGATTTAGGGTTAGGGTGAGGGTGAGGTCATGGTTAGGGTGAGCGTTGGGGTTAGTGTTAGAGTGAGGGTTAGGGTGTGGGTTAGCTTTGGCTTAGGGTTTTGGTATAGGCTATGGTGAGGGTGATGGTTAGGGTTAGGGTTAGGGTGAGCATTAGGCTACGGGTTAGGGTTAGTATTAGGGTTAGGGTTGGGGTTAGGGTTAGGCTTAATGTTAGGCAGAGGTTGAGGGTCAGGGTGAGGTTTAGGGTTAGGGTGAGGGTGAGGTTTAGGGTTAGAGTTAGTGTTCGTGTGATGGTTAGGGTTAAGGTTAGGCTTCCGTTTAGGGTTAGGGTGAGGGTGAGTGTGAGGGTCAGTGTTAGTCTTAGTCTTAGGCTTATGCTTAGGCCGAGCGTGAAGGTGAGGGTGAGGTTTAGGGTTAGCAGTAGGTTTAGGGTGAGGGCTAGAGTGAGGATGAGGGTTAAGGTTAGCGTTAGGATGAGGTTTAGGGTTAGGGTTACGGTGAGGGTGAGGGTTAGGGTTACGGTTAAGGTGAGGGTTTGGGTTAGGGTTAGTGTTAGGGTGAGGGTCAGGGTTAGTGTTTGGGTTAGTGTAATAGTTAGGGTTAGGGTTAGAGTTACAGTGAGGGTGAGGGTGAAGGTGAGGATTAGGATAAGAGTTAGGGTGAGGTTTAGGGATAGGGTTATGGTTAGGGTGAAGATGAGGTTTAGGGTAAGTTTTAGGCTTTGGGGGAGGGTTAGGGTGAGGGTTAGGGTTAGGGTTAGTGTTAGGCTTGGGGTTAGGTTGAGGGTTAAGTTGAGGTTTAAAATTATGGATAGGGTTAGTTTTAGGATCAGGTTTACGGTGAGGGTGAGTGTGAGGGTTAGGGTTAGGGTTCGTTTAGGCTTAGGGTTAGGCTGAGTGTATGGGTGGGGATGAGGATTAGGTTTAGAATGATGGTTAGGGTTCTGGTTAGGTTAAGGGTTAGTATGAGGGTTAGGGTTAGAATTAGGGTTAGGGTGAGGGCTAGGTTGAGGGCTAGGGTGAGGGTGAGGTTTAGGGTAAGGATGAGGGTTAGGGTTAAGTTGAGTGTTAGGTTGAGGGTGAGGGTTAGAGTTACAGTTAGGTTTAGGTTTAGGGTGAGGGTGAGGTTTAGGGTTAAAGTTAGGGTTAAGGTGAGGGATAGGGTTTAGGTTTACGGTTAGGATTAGTGTTAGGGTTAGGGTTAGGGTGAGGTTTAGGGTTGGATTTAGGGTTAGTTTTAGGGTTAGGGTTAGGATGAGGGTGAGGGTTAGGGTTACAATTAGGTTTAGTGTGAGGGCTACGGTGAGGGTGAATGTTATTTTTAGGGTTAGGGTGAGGTTTAGGGTTAGGGTTAGGGTTAGGGTTACGGTGAGGGTGAAGGTTAGGGTTAGGGTGAGGGTTAGGTTTAGGTTTAGGGTGAGGGTGAGGGTTAGGATTAGGGTTAGGGTTAGAGTTACAGTGAGGGTGAGGGGGAGGCTGAGGGTTAGGATCAGGTTTAGGGTGAGGTTTAGGTTTAGGGTTATGGTTAGTGTGAGGGTGAGGTTTAGGGTTAGAGGTAGGGTTAGGGTGAGGGTTAGGGTGAAGGTTGGGTTGAGGTTTAATGTTAGGGTTAGGGTTACCTTTAGGATTAGGTTTATGATGAGGGTGAGTGTGAGGGTTAGGGTTCAGCTTAGGCTTAGGATTAGGCTGAGAGTATGGGTGGGGGATGAGGATTAGGTTTAGAATGTTGGTTAGATTTATGTTTAGGTTAAGGTTAGGATGAGGTTTAGGGTTCGAATTAGGGTTCTGGTGAGGGCTAGGGTGAGGGTGAGGGTTAAGGTTAGGTTTAGGCTTAGGCTTATGGTTAGGCTGAGGCTGAGGGTGAGGGTGAGGGTTAGGGTTAGAGAGAGGTATAGGGTGAGGGTGACGGTAAGTGTAAAGGTGAGGGTTAGGCTGAAGGTGAGGGTTAGGGTTAGGGTGAGGATGAGGGTTAAATTGAGGATTAGGGTTAGGGTTAGTTTGAGATTTAGGGTGAGGAATAGGGTTAGGGTTAGGGTGAGGTTTAGGGTTAGGGTGATGGTTAGGGTTAGTGTGAGGGTTAGTGTTAGGGTTAGGGTTAGTGTTAGGGTGAGGGTAAGTGTTAGGGTGAGGGTTAATGTTAGGGTGAAGGTTATGGTTAGGATGAGGGTTAGGGTTAGGGATAGGGTTATTGTTAGGGTTAAGGTTAGGCTTACGGTTACATTGAGGGTGAGGGTGAGGTGAAGGGTTAGGGTTAGGGTGAGGTTTACCTGGAGGGTTAGGGTTACAGTTACGGTTAGGGTTGAGGTGAGGTTTAGGGTTAGAGTTAGGTTTAGTGTTATTGTTGGGGTTAGGGTAAGGTTTAGGGTTAGTTTTAGGCTTAGGTTTAGGCTAAGCATGGGGGTGTGGGTTAGGGTTAGGGTTAGGGTGGGGTTTAGGGTTAGGGTTAGAGTGAAGGTGAGGTTGAGGGTTAGGGTTAGTGTTTGTGTCAAGGATAGGGTTAGAGTGAGAGTTAAAAAGAGGGTTAGGATTAGGGTTAGGGTTAGGATTAGTGTTAAGGTGAGGGTGAGTGTGTGTGTTAGGGATAGGTTTATGGTTAGGTTTAGGATTAGGGTTACGGTTAAGGTTTAGGGTTAGGGTGAGGGTTAGGGTTAGGGTGAGGTTTAGTGTTAGGGTTAGGGTTAGAGTTAGGATTAGGTTGAGGGTTAGGTTTAGGGGTAGAGTTAGGGTTAGGGTGAGGGTTAGGGTTATGGTTAGGGTGAGGGTTAGGGAGAGGGTTATGGTTATGGTGAGGGTTAGGGTGGGGGTGATGGTAAGGGTAAACGTGAGGTTTAGGCTGAGGGTGAGAGTTATGGTAATGGTGAGGGTTAGGGTTAGGGTGAGTGTTAGGGGTAGGGGTAGGGTGAGGGTGAGGGTTAGATTGAAAATTAGTGTTAGGGTTAGGGTGAGTTTTAGGGTGAGGAGGAGGGTTAGGGTTAGGTTGAGGGCTAGGGTGAAGATGAGGGTTAGAGTTAGGGTTAGGGTCAGGTTTAAGGTTGGGGTGATGGTTAGGGTTAGTTTGAGGGTTATCTAGTGTTAGGGTAGGTGTTAGGGTGAGGGTAAGTGTTAGGGTGAGGGTTAGGTTTAGGGTGAGGATTATGTTTATTGTGAGGGTTAGGGTTAGGGTTAGGGTTATTGTTAGGGTTAGGGTATCGGTTATGGTCACGGTGAGGGTCAGGGTGAGGTTAAGTTTAGGGTTAGGGATAGAGTTAGGGTTAAGGTGAGAGTGAGATTTAGGATTAGAGTTAGGGTTAGTGTTTGGGTTAGGGTTAGGGTGAGGGTTACGGTTAGAGTTAGGCTTAGGCTTAGGCTTAGGCTTAGGCCTAGCATGAGGGTGAGGGTTAGAGTTAGGGTTAGGGTGAGGGTTAGGATAAGGTTTAGGGTTAGGAATAGGGTTAGGGTGAGGGCTAGGGTGAGGGTTAGAGTTACAGTGAGGGTGAGGGTTAGGGTGAGGGTGAGGGTGAGGTTTGGTGTTAGGGGTAGGGTTAGGGTTAGGGTTTGGGTGAGGTTTATGGTTAGATTTAGGGTTAGGGAGAGGGTTAGTTCGTGGGTTAGAGTTAGGGTTAATATTAGGGTTCAGGTTAGGGTGAGGGTTAGGTTGAGGTTAAGTGTTAGGGGTAGGGTTAGGATTTGGATTAGGGTTAGGGTAAGGGTGAGTGACAGTGTTAGGGTTAGGGTTAGGCTTCGGCTTAGGGTTAGGCTGAGGGTGAGTGTGGGTGTGAGGATTAGGGTTAGGGTGGTTGTTAGGTTTAGGCTTAGGGTGAGGGTTAGGATGAGGCTTAGGGTTAGGATTTAGGGTTAGGTTGAGGGCTCGGGAGAGGGTGAGGGTTAGGGTAAGGGTTAGGCTTAGGCTTAGGGTTCGGCTGAGCTTGAGGTTGAGGGTGAGGGGTTAGGGTTAGGCTGATGGTTAGGTTTACTGTTAGGGTGAGTTTTAGGATGAGGTTTAGGTTTAGGGGGAGGGTTAGGGTGAGGATGTTGGTAAGGGTAAAGGTGAGGTTTCGTCTGAGGTTGAGGGTTAAGATAAGGGTGTGGTTTAGGGTTAAGTTTAGGGTTAGAGTAAGGGTTAGGTTTCAGATTAGGGTGAGGGTTAGATTAAGGATTAGGGTTAGAGTTAGTGTGAGGTTTAGGGGGAAGATGAGGGTGAGGGTTAGGGTGTGGGTGAGGGTTAGAATTAGGGTTAGGGTGAGTGTGATGGTAAGCCTAAATGTGAGGATTAGGCTAAGGCTGAGGGTTAAGATAAGGGTGAGGGTAAGTGTTAGGGTGAGGGTTAGGGTTAGGGTGAGTGTTAAGTTTAGGGTGAGGGTTAGAGTTAGGGTTACCGTTATTGTTAGGGTTAGGGTTAGGGTTACCCTTACAGTGAGGGTGAGGGATAGTGTTAGGTTTAGGGTGAGGTTTAGGGTTAGGGTTATGGTTAGAGTTTCGGTTAGGATTAGGATTAGGTTTAGGGTGAAGGCTAAGGTGAGGGTGAGGGTTAGGGTTAGGGTTAGGGTTAGGTTTAGGGTTAGAGTGAGGGTGAGTGTGTGGGTTAGGGTTAGGTTTAGGGTTAGGCTTAGGGTTAGGCTAAGGGTGAGGTTGAGGGTGGGGGTTAGGGTTAGGGTGAGGGTTAGGTTTAGGGTTAGGGTGAATGTTAGGATGAGGGTTAAGGTTAGCATTAGGGTTAGGTTGAGGGCTAGGGTGAGTGTGAGGTTTAGGGTTAGTGTTAGAGTGAGGGTGAGGTTTAGGGTTAGGGTGAGGAATAGGGTGAGGTTTAGGGTTAGGGTTAGTTTTAGGGTTAGGGTTAGGGTGAGGGTTAGGGTTTGGATGAGGGTTAAGATTACAATTAAGTTTTGGGTGAGCTCTAGGGTGACGGTGAGTGTTATTGTTAGGGTTAGGGTGAGGTTTAGGGTTAGGGTTAGGGTTAGGTTTATGGTGAGGGAGAGGGTTAGGGTTAGGGTGAGGGTGAAGGTTAGGATTAGGGTTATGGTTAGAGTTACTGTGAGAGTTAGGGTGAGGGTGAGGGTTAGGATCAGGTTTACGGTGAGGTTTAGGGATAGGCTTATTGTTAGGGTGAGTGTGAGGTTTAGGGTTAGAGTTCTTGTTAGGGGGAGGGTTAGTGTGAGCGTTAGGGTTAGGGTCAGTGTTAGTATTAGGGTTAGGGTGAGGGTTAAGTTGAGGTTTAATGTTAGGGTTAGCGTTAGGTTTAGGATTAGGTTTACGGTGAGGGTGAGTCTGATGGCTAGGGTTAGGGTTCGGCTTAGGCTTAGGGTTTTGCTGAAGGTATGGTATGGGGATGAGGACTAGGTATAGAAAGTTGGTTAGGTTTATGGTTAGGTTAAGGGTAAGGATGAGGGTTAAGGTTAAGATTAGTGTTCAGGTGAGGGTGAGGGTTAACGTTAGGTTTAGGCTTAGGCTTGGTGTTAGGCTGAGGCTGAGGGTGAGGGTGAGGGTTAGGGTTAGGGTGATGTTTGGGGTTACCATTAGGGTGAGGGTTAGGATGAGGATTAGGGTTAGGGTGAGGGTTACGGTGAGGGTTAGGTTGAGGGTGACGGTAAGGGTAAAGATGAGGGTTAGGCTGAGGGTGAGGGGTAGGGTAAGGGTGAGGGTTAGGGTTAGCGTGTGGGTTAGGTTTAGGTTGAGGATTAGTGTTAGGGTTAGTGTGAGGTTTAGGGTGAGGATGAGGGTTAGCGTTAGGTTGAGGGCTAGGTTGAGGGTGAGGGTTAGGATCAGGGTGAGGTTTAGGACTAGTGTGATGGTGAAGGTTAGTGTGAGGGTTAGTGTTAGGTTTAGGGTTAGTGTTAGGGTGAGGGTAAATGTTAGGGTGAGGGTTATTGTTATGGTGAAAGTTATGGTTAGGATGAAGGTTATGGTTATGGTTAAGGTTATTGTTAGGGTTAGGGTTAGGGTTACGTTTACGGTGAGGGTAAGGGTTAGGGTTAGGGTGAGGTTTAGGTTTAGGGTTAGGGTTAGAGTTAGGGTTAAGGTGAGGTTGAAGTTTAGGATTAGAGTTAAGTTTAGTGTTATTGTTGGGGTTAGGGTGAGGTTTAGGTTTAGTTTTAGGCTTAGGCTTAGGGTTAGTCTTAGGCCGAGCAAAGGGTAAGGATTAGCTTTAGGGTTAGGGTGGGGTTTGGGGTTAGGGTTAGGTTGAGGGTGAGGTTGAGGGTTCGATATAGGGTTAGGGTGAGGGTTAGAGGGAGGGTTAGGGTTAGTGTTAGGGTGACGGTAAGTGTTAGGGTGAGGGTTAGGAATAGAGTTAGGGTTATTCTTAGGTTTAGGTTTAGGGTTATGGTTACGGTGAGGGTGAGGATGAGGGTTAGGGTTAGGGTTAGGGTGAGTTTTAGGTTTTGGGTTAGTGTTAGAGTTAGGTTTAGGGTGAGGGTGAGGTTTCGGTTAGAGTTAGGGTTAGGGTGAGGGTTAGGTTGAGGGTTAGGGTTAATGTTCGTGTTAAGGTTAGGGTTAGGGTGAGAGTTAAGGGGAGGTTTAGGGTTTGGGTTAGGGTTAGGATTAGTGTTAGGGTGAGGGTGAGTGGGTGTGTTTGGGATATGTTTATGGTGAGGCTTAGGGTTAGGCTGAGGCTGAGGGTGAGGTTGAGGTTTAGGGTTAGGGTGAGGGTTAGGGTTAGGGTTAGGGTGAGTTTTAGTGTTAGGGTTAGGGTTAGACTTAGGGTTAGGGTGAGGGTGAGGGTTAGGGTTAGGTTTAGGCTTAGGCTTGGTGTTAGGCTGAGGCTGAGGGTGAGGGTGGGGGTTAGGGTTAGGGTGATGTTTGGGGTTACCATTAGGGTGAGGGTTAGGATGAGGATTAGTGTTAGGTGAGGGTTACGGTGAGGGTTAGGTTGAGGGTGACGGTAAGGGTAAAGGTGGGGGTTAGGCTGAGGGTGAGGGGTAGGGTAAGGGTGAGGGTTAGGGTTAGCGTGTGGGTTAGGTTTAGGTTGAGGATTAGTGTTAGGTTTAGTGTGAGGTTTAGGGTGAGGATGAGGGTTAGCGTTAGGTTGAGGGCTAGGTTGAGGGTGAGGGTTAGGATCAGGGTGAGGTTTAGGATTAGTGTGATGGTTAGGGTTAGTGTGAGGGTTAGTGTTAGGGTTAGGGTTAGTGTTAGGGTTAGGGTAAATGTTAGGGTGAGGGTTATTGTTATGGTGAAATTTATGGTTAGGATGAAGGTTATGGTTATGGTTAAGGTTATTGTTAGGGTTAGGGTTAGGGTTACGTTTACGGTGAGGGTGAGGGTTAGGGTTAGGGTGAGGTTTAGGTTTAGGGTTAGGGTTAGAGTTAGGGTTTAGGTGAGGTTGAAGTTTAGGATTAGAGTTAGGTTTAGTGTTATTTTTGTTGTTAGGGTGAGGTTTAGGTTTAGTTTTAGGCTTAGGCTTAGGGTTAGTCTTAGGCCGAGCAAAGGGTGAGGGTTAGCTTTAGGGTTAGGGTGGGGTTTGGGGTTAGGGTTAGGGTGAGGGTGAGTTTGAGGGTTCGATATAGGGTTAGGGTGAGGGTTAGAGGGAGGGTTAGGGTTAGTGTTAGGGTGACGGTAAGTGTTAGGGTGAGGGTTAGGAATAGAGTTAGGGTTATTCTTAGGTTTAGGTTTAGGATTATGGTTACGGTGAGGTTGAGGATGAGGGTTAGGGTTAGGGTTAGGGTGAGTTTTAGGTTTTGGGTTAGTGTTAGAGTTAGGTTTAGGGTGAGGGTGAGGTTTCGGTTAGAGTTAGGGTTAGGGTGAGGGTTAGGTTGAGGGTTAGGGTTAATGTTCGTGTTAAGGTTTGGGTTAGGGTGAGAGTTAAGGGGAGGTTTAGGGTTTGGGTTAGGGTTAGGATTAGTGTTAGGGTGAGGGTGAGTGTGTGTGTTTGGGATATGTTTATGGTGAGGCTTAGGGTTAGGCTGAGGCTGAGGGTGAGGGTGAGGTTTAGTGTTAGGGTGAGGGTTAGGGTTAGGGTTAGGGTGAGTTTTAGTGTTAGGGTTAGGGTTAGAGTTAGGGTTAGGGTGAGGGTGAGGTTTAGGGGTAGAGTTAGGGTTAGGGTTAGGAATAGGGTGAGGATGAGATTTAGGGTGAGGGTTAGGGTGGGGGTGACGGTAAGTGTAAACATGAGGTTTAGGCTGAGTGCAAGAGTTACGGTAATGGTGAAGGTTAGGGTTAGGGTGAGTGTTAGGGTTAGGGTGAGGCTGAGGGTGTGGGTTAGATTGAGTATTAGTGTTCGGGTTAGGGTGAGGTTTAGAGTGAGGATGAGTGTTAGGGTTAGGTTGAGGGCTGGGGTGAGGGTGAGGATTAGGGTTAGGGTTAGGCTTAGGCTTAGGTTTAGGCTGAGGATGAGTATGGGGGTGAGGATTACGGTTAGGGTTAGGGTTATTGTTAGTTTTATGATTAGGGTTAAGTTTGAGGTGAGGGTGAGGCTGAGGGTGGGGGTGAGGATTAGGGTTAGAGTGATGGTTAGGGTTAGGGTTAGTGTTTTTCATATGGTTAGGGTTAGAATTAAGGTGAGGTTGAGGGTGCGGGTGAGGATTAGGGTTATGGTTAGGGTGGGGTTTTGGATTAGAGTGAGGGTTAGGTTTACAGTTAGACATAGGGTTAAGGGGGGGTGACAATGAGGTTTAGGGTTAGGGATAGTGTTAAGGTTAGGGTAAGGGTGAGGGTTAGGTGGAAGTTTAGGGTTAGGTTTAGGGTTAGGGTTAGTGTCAGGGTTAGTTTTAGGGTTAGGGTTAGTGTTAGTGTGAGGGTAAGTGTTAGGGTGAGGGTTTGGGTTAGGATGAGGGTTATGGTTAGAGTGAGGGTTAGCATTATGTTTAGGGTTATTGTTAGGGTTAGGTTTAGGGTTAAGGTTAAGGTGAGGGTGAGGGTGAGGGTTAGGTTTAGGGTTAGGGTGAGGTTTAGTGTTTCAGTTAGGGTTAGAGTTAGGTTTAGGGTGAGGGTGAGGTTTAGGATTAGAGTTCGGGTTAGGGGAGGGTTAGGTTGAGGATTAGGGTTAGGGTTAGTGTTAAGGTTATGGTTAGGGTGAGAGTTAGAGCGAGGCTTAGGGTTAGGGTTAGGTTTAGGGTTAGGATAAGGGTAAAGCTGAAGGTGATTGTGTGTGTTAGGGTTAGGTTTAGGGTTAGGCTTAGGCTTAGGCTGATGGTGAGTTTGAGGGTGAGAGTTAGGGTTAGGGTGATGGTTAGGGTTAGGGTTAGGGGGAGGGTTAGGATGAGGGTTAGGATTAGGATTAGGGTTAGGGTGAGGGCTAGGGTGAGGGTGAGGTTTAGGGTTAGGGTTAGGATGAGGTTTAGGTTTATGGTTAGGGTTAGGATGAGCGTGAGGTTTCGGGTTAGAGTTAGGGTTAGGATGTGGCTGAGGGTGAGGGTTAGGGTTAGGGTTAGTGTTAGGGTTAGTGTTAAGGTGAGGGTTAGGGTGAGGTTGAGGCTTTGGGTTATGGTTATTATTAGGATTAAATTTAGGGTTTGGGTGAGGTTTAGGGTTAGGGTGAGTGTAACGTTTAGGGTTAGGGTTAGGGTTAGGTTGAGGGTGAGGGTGATGGTGAGAGTTAGGGTTAGGGTGAGGGTTAGGGTTAGGGTTAGGGTGAGGTTTAGGGTAGGGGTTTTGGTGAGGGTGACAGTTAGGATTAGGTTGAGGGTTAGGGTTAGGTTTAGGGTTGGGGTGAGGGTGAGAGTGAGGGTTAAGGTTAGTGTTAGGGTCAGGGTTAGGATGAGGGTTAGGGTGAGAATTCGGTTTAGGGTTATGGCTAGGGTGAGGGTGAGGATTATGGTTAGTGTTAGGGTGAGCTTTAGAGTTATGGGTAGGGTTACGGTTATGGTGAAGGTGAGGTGTAGGGTAGAGTTACATTTAGGGTCAGGCTGAAGCCTAGCATTAGGGTTCGGGTTAGTGTGAGAATTAGGGTTAGGTTGAGGGTTAGGGTGAGTGTGAGGTTTAGGGTTCGGGTTAGGGTGAGGGTAAGTGTTAGGATGAGGGTTAAGCTTAGGTTGAAGGATATGGTTAGGATGAGGGTTAGGGTTAGGTTAGGGTTATTGTAAGTGTTAATGTTTGGGTTATGGTTACAGTGAGGGAGAGGGTGAGGATTAGGATAAAGGTTAGGGTGAGTTTTAGATTTAGGGTTAGGGTTAGAGTTAGGGTTAGGTTTAGGGTGAGGGTTAGCATGAGGGTTAGGGTTAGGATTAGTGTTAGGATGAGGGCTAGGGTGAGGGTGAGGTTTAGGGTAAGGCTTAGGGTGAGGTTTAGTGTTCGGTTTAGGTTTAGGGTTAGGGAGAGGGTTAGGTTCAGGTTACGATGAGGGTTAGGGTTAGGGTTAGGTTGAGGGTTAGAATTAGGTTTAGGGTTAGGTTGAAGATTAGGGTTAGATTTAGGGTGAGGGTTAGGATGAGGGTTAGGGTTAAAATTAGGTTTAGGGTGAGGGCTAGGTTGAGGGTGAGGGTTAGGGTTAGGGTTAAAGTGAGGTTTAGGTTTAGAGGTAGCGTTAGGGTGAGGGTTAGGGTTCGTGTTTTACTGAGGGTGAGGGTTAGGTTTGGGGTGAGGGTTAGGTTGAGGACCAAGGTGAGGGTGAGTGTTAGCGTTAGGGTTAGCGTTAGGGTGAGGGTTAGGTTTAGGTTTAGGTTTAGGGTTATGTTTAGGGTTAGGATTAAGGTTAGGGTGAGGGTGAGTGTGAGTGTTAGGCTTGGGGTTAGGCTTAGGCTTAGGGTTAGGCTGAGGGTGCATGTGGGGATGAGGATTAGGTTTAGAGTGATGGTACTGGTTAAGGTTCGGTTGAGGTTTATGATGAGGGTTACGGTTAGGATTAGGGTTAGGGTGAGGGCTAGGGTGAGTGTGAGGTTTGGGGTTAGGTTTAGGCTTAGGGTTAGGTTTAGGCTGAGGCTAAAGTTGAGGGTGAGGGTTAGGGTTAGGGTGATGGTTAGGGTTACGGTTAGGGTAAGGGATAGGATGAGGGTTGTGGTTTAGGGTGAGGGTTAGGATGAGGGTGACTGTAAGAGAAAAGGTGAGGGTTAGGCTGAGGGTGAGGTTTATGGTAAGGGTGTGGTTTAGGGTTAGCGTGAGGGTGAGGGTTAGACTGAGCATTAGTGTTAGGGTTAGTGTGAGGTTTAGGGTGAGGATGAGGGTTAGGGTTAGCGTGAGGACTAGGGTGAAGTTGAGGGTTAGGGTTAGGGTTAGGGTGAGGTTTAGGTTTAGGGTGATGGTTAGTGTTAGTGTGAGGGTTAGTGCTAGGGTTAGTGTTAGTTTTAAGATGAGGATAAGTGTTAGGGTAAGGTTTAGGTTTAGAGTGAGGTTTAGGACTAGGGTTAGGGTTAGGGTGAGGGTGAGGTTTAGGGTTAGAGTTAGGGTTAGGGTGAGGGTTAGGGTTAGGGTTACGGTTAGCGTTAGTGTTAGGAGTAGGATTAGGGTTAAGGTGAGGGTGAGTGTTATGGTTAGGGTTAGGGTTAGGATTAGAGTTACGGTTTGAGTGAGGGTGAGGGTTATGGTTAGCGTGAGCTTTGGGCTTAGGGTTAGAGTGAGAGTTAGGTTGAGGGTTAGGCTTAGGCTTAGGTTTTGGGTATGGGCTATGGTGAGGGTGAGGGTTAGTGTTAGGGTTAGGTTTAGGGTGAGCGTTAGGATGGGGGTTAGGGTTAGTATTAGGGTTAGTGTTGGGGTTAGGGTTAGGCTTAATGTTAGGCAGAGGGTGAGGGTGAGGGTGAGGTTTAGGGTTAGGGTGAGGGTGAGGTTTAGGGTTAGAGTTAGCTTTCAGGTGAGGGTTAGTGTGAGGGTTAGGGTTAGGGTTAAGGTTACGGTTAGGGTTAGGGTGAGGGTGACTGTGAGGGTCAGGGTTAGTCTTAGGCTTAGGCTTGGGCTTAGGCCGAGCGTGAAGGTGAGGGTGAGGTTTAGGGTTAGCATTAGGTTTAGGGTGAGGGCTAGAGTGAGGATGAGCGTTAGGGTTAGCGTTAGGCTGAGTTTAGGGTTAGGTTTACCGTGAGGTTGAGGGTTAGGGTTAGGGTTAGGGTCAAGGTGAGGGTTTGGTTTAGGGTTAGGGTGAGGGTCAGCGTTAGGGTTAGTGTTTGGGTTAGTGTTAGGGTTAGGGTTAGAGTTACAGTGAGGGTGAGGGTGAGGGTTAAGATCAGGTTTGGGTGAGGTTTAGGGTAAGGGTTATGGTTAGGGTGAGGATGAGGTTTAGGGTTAGAGTTAGGGTTTTGGGGAGGGTTAGGGTGAGGGTTAGGATTAGGGTTAGGGTCAGGTTTAGGTTTAGGTTTAGCGTTAGGGTTATAGTTAGGGTTAGGTTTAGGGTTAGGGTTATTGTTAGGGTGAGGGTTAGGTTTATTTTTAGTGTTATGTTTAGGGTTAAGTTTGCGGTTCGGGTGAGGCTGAGGGTGAGGCTTATGTTTAGGGTTATGTTTAGGGTTAGGACTAGTGTTAGTGTTAGGGTTAGGGTGAGGTTTAGGGTGAGGGTGAGGGTTAGGGTTAAGGTTAGGATTAGGGTTTGGTTTACGGTGAGGGTGAGGGTGAGGTTTGGGATAGCGTGAGGGTTGGGGTTAGGGTTAGAGTGAAGATTAGGGTGATGGTTAGGCTTAGGCTTAGGTTTAGGGTGTGGGCTAGGGTGAGGTTGAGGGTTAGGGTGAGTGTTAGGGTGAGGGTTTGGGTTAGGGTTATTGTTAAGGTTAGGGTTGGAGTTATGGTTAGGCTTTGTGTTAGGGGGAGTGAGAGGGGGAGGGTTAGGATTAAGTGAGGGTGAGGTTTAGGGTTATATTTAGCGTTAGGTTGAGGGCTAGTGTTAGTGTTAGGGTTAGTGTTACAGTTATGATTAGGGTGAAGGTGAGTGTGAGGGATAGGGTTAGTCTTAGGCTTAGGCTTAGGCTTAGGCAGAGCATGAGGGTGAGGGTGAGGGTTAAGGTTAGTGTGAGGATTAGGGTTTTAGGGTTAGGGTGAGGGTTAGGATGAGGTTTAGGGTTAGGATTAGGGTTTGGGTGAGGGCTAGAGTGAGGATGAGGCTTATGGTTAGCGTTAGGGTGTGGTTTAGAGTTAGGGTTAGGGTTAGAGTTACAGTGAGTTTGAGGGTTAGGCTTAGGTTTAGCGTTAGGGTTATTGTTATGGTTAGAGTTAAGTTGAGGGTAGGGGTGAGGGTGCAGATTAGGTTTAGGATTAGGGTGAGGTTTAGATTTAGGGTTTGGGTTAGTTTGAGTGTTAAGTTTAGGGTTAGAGTGAGGTTTAGGATGAGGTTCAGGATTAGGATTAGGGTTAGGTTGAGGGGTTGGGTGAGGGTTAGGGTTAGGGATAGGGTTAGGTTTTTGATTAGGGTTAGGGTGAGGGTGAGTGTGAGGATTAGGGTTAGGTTTAGGCTTAGGGTTAGGGTTAGGCTTAGGGTTAGGGTGAGGGTTAGGGTTATTGTTTGGGTAAGCATGAGGGTGAAGGTGAGGATTAGGGTTAGGGTTAGGGTTAGGGTTTGGGTTAGGTTTGGGGTTAGGGTTAGTGTTTCGGTTAGGGTTAGGGTTACGGTTAGGGTTTGGGTTACAGTGAGGGTTAGGGTTAGGTTTAGGGTTAGGATTAGGGTTAGGCTGAGGGTGAGGTTGGTGGTGAGGAGTAGGTAAGGGTTAGGGTTAGGTTTAGAGTTACGGTTAGGGTTATTGTTAGTGTTATGGTAAGGGTTAAGTTTGCAGTCAGGGTGAAGCTGAGGGTGAGGTTTATGGTTAGTGTTAGGGTTAGGGTCAGGATTAGTGTTAGTCTTATTGTTGGGTTTTGGTTAGAGTTACAGTGAGATTGACATTGAGGGTGAGGATGAGGGTTAGGGTGAGGTTTATGGTGAGGTTTAGGGTTAGGGTTAGGGTTAGGGTGAAGGTAAGTTTTAGGGTTAGAGTTAGGGTTAGGGGGAGGGTTAGGGTGAGGGTTAGTGTTAGGTTTAGTGTTAGGTTTAGGGTGAGGGTAAGGGTTAGGTTGAAGTTTAGGGATAGGGTTAGGGTTAGGGTTAGGCTTAGGCTTAGGGTAAGGCTGAGGGTGAGTTTGGGGGTTAGGATTAGGGTTAGGGTGATGGTTAGTGTTAGGGTTAGGGTTAATGTTAGGGTTAGGGTTAGAGTTACAGTGAGGGTGAGGGTGCGGGTGAGGGTTAGGGCTAGGGTGAGGTTTAGTGTTGGGGTTAGGGTTAGGATGAGGGTGAGGTTTAGGGTTAGAGTTAGGGTTAGGGGAGGGTTAGGGTGAGGTTTACGGTTAGGGTTAATTTTAGGGTTATGGTGAGTCTTAGGATTAGAGTTAGGGTTATTGTTAGGGTAAGGTTTATGTTTATGGTTATTGTGAGGGTGTGGGTTAAGGTTAGTGTTAGGGTGAGGTTTAGGGTTTGGGTTAGGGTTAGAGTTAGGGTTAGGGTGTGCGTGAGGTTTAGGGTTAGAGTAAGGGTTAGGTTGAGGTTTAGGTTTAGGGTTAGTGTTAGGTTTAGGGTTAGGGTGAGAGTTAGGGGGAGGGATAGTGTTAGGGTTAGAGTTAGGATTAGGGTTAGGGTGAGGGTGAGTGTGTGGGTTAGGGTTAGATTTAGTTTTAGGCTTAGGGTTAGGCTGAGGGTGAGTGTGTGTGTTAGGTTTAGGTTTATGGTTAGGCTTAGGGTTAGGCTGAGGGTGAGGTTGAGGGTGAGAAAGTTAGGGTTAGGGTGAGGGTTAGGCTTAGGGATAGGGGGAGGGTTAGGATGAGGTTTAGGGTTAGGATTATGGTTAGTGTGAGGGCTAGGTTGAGGGTGAGGGTTAGTGTTAGGGTTAGGGTGAGGTTTAGGTTTAGGGTTAGGGTTAGGTTTCGGGTCAGGGTGAGGTTTATTGTTAGAGTTAGGTTTAGGGTGAGGTTGAGGGTTTGGGTTAGGATTAGTGTTAATGTTAGGGTTAGGGTTAAGGAGAGGGTTAGGGTGAGGGTGAGTGTTAGGGTTAGGCTTAGAATTACGTTTAGTGTTAGGGTAAGTGTGAAGGTTAGGGTTAGGGTTAGGCTTAGGCTTAGTCTTAGGCTGAGGGTGAGGGTGAGGGTGAGGGTTAGGGTTAGGGTTAGGTTTAGGGCGAGAGTTAGTGTTGGGATAAAGTTTAGGGTTAGGGTGTGTGTTAGGGTAAGGGTTACTGTGAGGGTGAGGGTTAGGGTTAGGTTGAGGCTTAGGGTTATTCTTAGGGTTAGGGTGAAGATCAGGGTTAGGTTTAGGGTGAGGGTGTGTTTTAGAATTAGGATTAGGGTGAGGGCTAGGGTGAGAGTTATGGTTAGTATTAGAGTTAGGGTGAGGTTTAGGATTAGGGTGAGGGTTAGGATTAGGGTGAGGGTGAGATTTAGGTTTAGAGTTAGGGTTAGGGTGATTCTGAGGGTGAGTGTTAAGGTTAGGGTTATCGTGAGGGTGAGGGTTAGGATTAGGATTAGGGTAATATTTAGGGTGAGTGTGAGGGTTAGGGTTAGGGTTAGGTTTAGGCTTAGGGTTAGGCTGAGTGTGAGGGTGAGGCTTAGGGTTAGGGTTAGGGTTAGGGTTAGGGTGAGGGTAAGGGTTAGGGTTAGGGTTAGGTTTAGGCTTAGGGTTAGGATGAGTGTGAAGGTGAGTGTGTGGGTTAGGGTTAGGGTTAGGTTTAGGGTTAGCATGAGGGTGAGAGTTAGGGTTCAGTGTAAGCTTAGGGTTAGTATGAGAGTTAGGGTTAGGGTTACGGTCAGCATGAGGGTTAGGTTTAGGTTGAGGATTATTGTTATGGTTAGGGTTAGTTTGAGTGTTAGGGTTAGGGTTAGGGTGAGGGTTCGCATGAGGATTAGGGTTCGGCTTAGGCTTCAGCCCAGGCCGAGCATGAGGGTGAGTGTTAGGGTTAGGGTGAGGGTTACAATGAGGTTTAGGGTTAGGATTAGGGTTAGTGTGAGAGCTAGCATGAGGGTTAGGGTGAGGGTTAGGGTTAGAAATAGGGTTAGGTTTAGGATTAGGGTTAGGGTGAGGATTAGGGTTCGGGTTGGTGATAGGGTGAGTGTGAGGCTGAGTATTATGGTTAGCTTTAGGGTTAGGGTTAGGTTTAGGTTAAGGGTTAGGGTTAGGGTTATGGTTAGGGTTAAGGTGAGGTTTAGGATTAGGCTTAGGGTTTGGCTGAGGGTGACAGTGGGGGTAAGGATTAGGGTTATGTTTAGGGTTAGGGTTATTGTTAATGTTATGGTTAGGGTTAAGTTTGCTGTGAGGGTGTGGCTGAGGCTGAGGTTTATGTTTAGGTTTAAGGTTAGGCTTAGGCTTAGTCTTAGGCTTAAGGTTAGGCTGAGGGTGATTGAGGGGGTGAGAATTAGGGTTAGGTTTAGGGTTAGGGTTAGGGTTAGGGTTAGGGTTATGGTTAGTGTTATGGTTAGGATTAAGTTTGCAATGAGGCTGAGGGTGACGATTATGTTTAGGGTTAGTTTTTGGGTTAGCGTTAGGGTTACTATTAGGTTTAGGGTTAGAGTTACAGTGAGGTTGAGGGTGAGTGTGTGGGTTAGGGTTAGGGTTAGGGTAAGGGTGAGGGTGAGATTTAGGGATAGACTAAGTTTTAGAGGGAGGTTTAGGGTGAGGTTTAGGGCTAGGGTTAGTGTTAGGGTAAGGGTGAGGGAGAGGGTTAGGTTGAGGTTTAGGGATAGTGTTAGGTTTAGGATTAGGTTTAGGTTGACGGTGAGTGTGAGGTTTAGGGTGAGGGTTAGGCTTAGGCTTAGGCTTAGGTTTAGGCTGAGGGTGAGGTTGAGAGTGAGGATAAGGGTAAGGGTGATGATTAGGTTTACGGTTTGGGTGAGGGTTAGGATGAGATTTAGGGTTAGGTTGAGGGTTAGGGTGAGGATGATGGTAAGGGTAAAGGTGAGGTTTATGCTGAGGGTGAGGTTTTCGTTAAGGGTGAGGGTTAGGGTTACGTTTAGTGTTAGGGTAAGGGTTAGGTTTAGGGTTAGGTTGAGGGTCATATTGAGGATTAGGGTTAGGGTTAGTGTGAGGTTTAGGGTGAGGATGAGGGTTAGGGTTAAGGTGAGGGTGAGGTTTAGAATTAGGGTTAGGGTGAGGGTGAGGTTTAGGTTTAGGGTTAGGGTTAGGGTGAGGTTTAGGGTTTGGGTTAGGGTTAGAGTTAGATTTAGGGAGTGGGTGAGGTTTAGGATTAGAGTTAAGGTTAGGGTGAGGGTTAGGGTGAGGATGTTGGTAAAGGTAATGGTGAGGTTTAGGCTGAGGTTGAGGGTTAAGATTAGGGTGAGTGTTAGGCTTAGGTTTAGGGTTAGGATATGGGTTAGGTTTAGGTTAGGGTTAGAGTTAGTGTTAGGTGATGGTTAGATTGAGGATTAGGGTGAGGGTTAGTGTGAGGCTTAGGGTGAGGATGAGGGTTAGGGTTAGGGTTAGCATGAGGGTTAGAATTAGGGTTAAGGTGATGGCTAGGGTGAGGGTGAGGGTGAGGGTTAGGGTTAGGGTGAGGATTAGGTTTTGGGATAGGGTTACAGTTAGGTTTAGGGTGATGGTGAGGTTTAGGTTTAGATTTAGTGTTAGGTTTAGGGTTAAGGTGAGCGTTAAGGTGAGGGTGAGGTTTAGGGTAAGGCTTAGGCTTAGGCTTAGGGTTAGGCTGAGCTTGAGGTTGAGGGTGAGGTTTAGGTTTAGGGTGGTGGTTAGGTTTCCGGTTAGGGTGAGGTTTAGGATGAGGTTTAGGGTTAGGTTGATGGTTTGGATGAGGATGATGGTAAGGATAATGGTGAGGTTTAGGCTGAGGTTGAGGGTTAAGATAAGGGTGAGTGTTACGGTTAGGTTTAGGGTTAGGGTAAGGGTTAGGGTTAGGTTAGGGTTAGGGTTAGTGTTAGGTGTTGGTAAGATTGAGGATTAGGGTTAGGGTTAGTGTGAGGTTTAGGGTGAGGATGAGGTGTAGGGTTAGGCTGAGGGTGAGGGTTAGAATTAGGGTTAGGGTGAGGGCTAGGGTGAGGGTGAGGGTTATGTTTAGTGTTAGGGTTGGGGTGAGGTTAAGATTAGGGTGAGGGTTAGGGTTAGTGTGGGGGTGAGTGTTAGGGTTAGGGTTAGTTCTAGGGTGAGGTTAAGTGATATGGTGAGGGTTAGGGTTAGGGTGAGGGTTATGGTTAGGGTGAGGGTTAGGGTTAGGTTTAGGGTGAGGGTGAGGGTGAGGTTTAGGGTTAGATATAGGGTTAGGGTGAGGGTTAGGGTGAGGGTTAGTTTTAGCGTTAGTGTTACGGTTAGGGTGAGGGTGAGGTTTAGGTTGAGGTTCAGGGTTAGGGTTAGGGTTTTGGTTAGATTTACGTTTAGGGTGAGGAGTAGGATGACTTTTTGGTTTAGGGGGAGGGTTATGGTTAGGGTTAAGTTTAGGGTGATGCTAAGTGTTATGGTGAGGGTTAGGGTGAGGGTGATATTTAGGGTTAGATTTAGGGTTAGGGTGAGGTTTAGGTTGAGGGTTAGATTTAGAGTTAGTGTTAGAGTTAGGGTGATCGTTAGGGGGTGGGTTAGGGTTAGCGATAGGTTTAGGATTATGGTTAGGGTGAGTGTGAGTGTGTGTTAGGTTTAGGTTTATGGTTAGGCTTAGGGTTAGGCTGAGGGTGACGTTGATGGTGAGGGTTAGGGTTAAGTTGTGGGTTAGGGTTAGGGTTAGGGGGAGGGTTAGGATCAGGGTTAGGGTGAGGATTAGTGTTAGGGAGAGGCCTAAGGTGATGGTGAACTTTAGGGTTAGGGTTAGGGTAAAGGTGAGATTTAGGTTTAGAGTTAGGGTTAGGGTGAGCCTGAGGGTGAGAGTTAAGGTTAGGTTTAGTGTTAGGGTTAGGGTAAGTTGAGGGTTAGGGTGAGTGTGAGGGTTAGGGTTAGGGTTAGGATTAGGATTAGGATTAGGCTTAGGGTGATTGTGAGGGTTAGGGTTAGGTTTAGGATTAGGATTAGGATTAGGCTGAGGGTGAGGGTGAGGGTGAGGGTGAGGGTTAGGTGAGGGTTAGGGTTAGGGTGAAAGTAAGGGTTCGAGTTAAGTTTAGGGTTAGGGTGAGGGTTAGGGTAAGGATTACTGTGAGAGTGAGGGTTAGGGTTGGGCTTAGTGTTAGGGTGAAGGTTAGGATGCGGGTTAGGGTTAGATTTAGGGTTAGGGTGAGGGCTAGGTGGAGGGTGAAGTTTAGGTTTAGGGTTAGGGTGAGGTTTAGGGTTAGGGTTAGGGTTAGGGTGAGGGTGATGTTTAGGGTTAGAGTTAGGGTTAGGGTGAGGCTGATTGTGATTGTTAGAGTTAGGGTTAGTGTTAGAGTTAGCGTTAGGGTGAGGAATAGTGTGAGGGTGAGGGTTAGGTTTAGGGTTAGGTTTAGGATTAGGGTAATAGTTAGGGTGAGTGTGAGGGTTAGGGTTAGGGTTAGGGTTAGGGTTAGGCTCAGGGTGAAGGTGAGGGTGAAGGTTAGGGTTAGGGTGAGGTTTAGGGTTAGGGTGAGAGTTAGGGTTCAGGGTGAGTTTAGGGTTAGGGTGAGGGTTAGGGTTAGCGTTACAGTGAGCGTGAGGGTTAGGATTAGGTTGAGGGTTAGGCTTAGGGTTAGGGTTAGGGTGAGGATTAGTGTTAGGGTTTAAGGTAAGGGTTAGGATTAGAATTAGGGTTAGGAATAGGGTGAGGGTGAGGGCTAAGGTGAGGGTGAGGGTTACTGTTAGTGTTACGGTGAGGTTTAGGTTTCGGGTTAGGGTGAGGGTGAGGGTTTGAATGAGGTTTAGGGTTCCGGTGAGGGTGAGAGTTAGGGTTTGGGTGACGGTAAGTTTAAAGGTGAGGGTTAGCCTGAGTGTTAGGATAAGGGTTAGGGTTAGGGTTAGGATTAGTGTTATTGTTAAGTTTATGGTTAGACTTACGGTGAGGGTGAGGGTGAGGGTCAGGTTGAAGTTTAGGGTTAGAGTGAGGTTTAGGGTTAGGGTTAGGTTGAGGGTGAGGTTTATTGTTAGATTTAGGGTTAGCGGGAGGGTTAGTTCGTGGGTTAGAGTTAGGGTTAGTGTTAGGGTTAAGGTTAGGGTGAAGGTTAGGTTGAGGTTAAGGGTTAGGGTTTGGGTTAGGGTTATGATTATGGTTAGGGTTAGGGTTAGGGATAGAGTTAGGTTTAGGTTGAGGGTGAGGTTTAGTGTTAGAGTTACGGTTAGGGTGAGGGTTAGGTTGAGTGTTAGGGTTAGGGTTAGTGTTAGGGTTAGGGTTAGGGTGAAATTTAGGGGGAGGGTAAGGGTTAGGTTTAAGATTAGGGTTAGGATGATTGTCAGTGTGTGCCTTAGGGTTAGGTTTAGGTTTAGGCTTAGGGTTAGGCTGAGGTTGAGGTTCATGGTGAGGATTAGGGTTCGATTTAGGGTTAGGGGGAGGGTGAGGTTTAGGGTTAGAGTTAGGGTTAGGGTGAGGCTGAGGGTGAGGGTTAGGGTTAGGGTTACTGTTAGGGTTAGAGTTAAGTTGAGGGTTAGGGTGAGGATGCAAGTTAGGGTTAGGTTTAGGATTTGGATTAGGATTAGGCTTAGGGTGTTTGTGAGGGTTAGGGTTAGAGTGAGGATTAGGGTTAGGGTTAGGGTGAGGTTTAGGGTTCGGGTTAAGTTTAGGGTTAAGGTGAGTGTTAGGGTAAGGGTTTCAGTGAGGGTGAGGGTTAGGGTTAGGTTGAGCGTTAGGGTTAGGGTTAGGTTTAGAGTGATTGTAAGTGTTAGGGTTAGTGTTAGGGTGAGGGTTAGGATGAGGGTTAGGATTAGGATTAGGGTTAGGGTGAGGGCTTGGGTGAGGGTGAGGTTTAGGGTTAGGGTTCGGGTGAGCTTTAGGGTTAGGGTTAGGGTTAGGTTTAGGGTGAAGTTGAGGTTTAGGGTTAGGGTGAGGCTGATTGTGAGGGTTAGTGTTAGGGTTAGTGTTAGACTTAGGGTTTTGGTGAGGGTTAGGGTGAGGGTGAGGGTTAGCCTTAGGTTTAGGATTAGGATTAGGTTAAGGGGTAGGATGTGTGTGAAGGTTATGTTTAGGGTTAGTGTTAGGGTTAGGGATAGGCTGAGGGTGAGGGTGAGGGTTAGGGTTAGGGATAGGGTGAGGGTTAGGGTTAGGGTGGGGTTTACCGTTAGGGTTAGGGTGAGGGTGAGGTTGAGGTTGAGGGTTAGATATAGGGTGAGGGTGAGGGTTAGGGTTAGGGTTAGCTTTAGTGTTAGGGTTAAGGTGAGGGTGAGGGTTAGGTTGAGGTTTAGGGTTAGGGTTAGGGTTTGCGTTAGTGTGAGGGTTAGTGTTAGGGTTAGGGTTAGTGTTAGGGTGAGGGTAAGTGTTATGGTGAGTGTTTGAGTTAGGGTGAGTGTTATGTTTAGGGTGAGGGTTAGGAATAGGGTTAGGGTTATTGTTAGTATTAGGTTTAGGTTTACAGTTAAGGTGAGGGTGAGGATGAGGGTTAGGGTTAGGGTTAGGGTGAAGTTTAGGATTTGGCTTAGGGTTAGAGTTAGGGTTAAGATGAGGCTGAGGTTTAGGATTAGCGTTTGGTTTAGGGTGAGGGTTAGGTTGAGGGTTAGGGTTAGTATTATTGTTAGGGTTAGGGTTAGGGTGAGAGTTAGGGGGAGGCTTAGGTTTAGGATTCGAATTAGGGTTAGTGTTAGGGTGAGGTTTAGTGTTCCGTTAGGGTTAGGGTTAGTGTGATCTTTAGGGTGAGGGTAATGTTTAGGGTTAGGGTTAGGGTTAGGCTTAGGGTTAGACTGAGGTTGAGGGTGAGGGTGAGTGTTAGTGTTAGGTTGAGGGTTAGGATGAGGGTTAGGGTTAAGGTTCCACTTAGGGTGAGGGCTAGGGTGAGGGTGAGGTTTAGTGTTAATATTAGGGTGAGGTTTAGGTTTATGGTTAGGGTTAGGGTTAGGGTGAGATTGAAGTTTAGGGTTAGAGTTAGGTTTAGGGTGAGGCTGAGGGTGAGCGTTAGGTTTAGGGTGACGTTTAGGGTGAGGGTGAGTGTCAGGCTTAGGGTTAGGATTAGGATTAGGGTAAGGTTTAGGGTGAGTGTGAGTGTTAAGGTTAGGGTTATGGTGAGGGTAAGTGTTAGGATGAGGGTTAGGGTTAGGGTGAAGTATATGGTTAGCATGAGAGTTAGGGTTAGGGTTAGGGTTATTGTAAGGGTTAAGCTTAGGGTTATGGTTACTGTGAATTTGAGGGTGAGGGTTAGGATTAGAGTTAGGGTCAGGTTTAGGTTTAGGTGTAGGGTTAGGGTTAGAGTTAGGGTTAGGTTTAGGGTTAGGGTTATTGTTAGGGTGAGGGTTAGGGTTATTGTTAGTGTTATGCTTAGGGTTAAGTTTGCGGTTCGGGTGAGGCTGAGGGTGAGGGTTATGTTTAGGGTTAGGGTTAGGGTTAGGGTTAGTGTTAGGGTTAGGGATAGGGTGAGGTTTAGGGTGAGGGTGAGGGTTAGGGTTAAGGTTAGGATTAGGGTTAGGGTTACGGTGAGGGTGAGGGTGAGGTTTCGGGATAGCATGAGGGTTGGGGTTAGGGTTAGAGTGAAGATTAGGGTGATGATTAGGCTTAGGCTTAGGTTTAGGGTGTGAGCTAGGGTGAGGTTGAGGGTTAGGGTGAGTGTTAGGGTGAGGGTTTGGGTTAGGGTTAGGGTTAGGGTTGGAGTTAGTGTTTGGCTTTGTGTTAGGAGGAGGGGTAAGGGGAGGGTTAGTGTTAAGTGAGGGTGAGGTTTAGGGTTAGATGTAGCGTTAGGTTGAGGGATAGTGTGAGGTTTAGTGTTAGGGTTAATGTTACAGTTAGGTTTAGGGTGAAGGTGAGTGTGAGGGATAGGGTTAGTCTTAGGCTTATGCTTAGGCTTAGGCCGAGCATGAGGGTGAGGGTGAGGGTTAAGTTTAGTGTGAGGGTGAGGGTTTTAGGGTTAGGGTGAGGGTTAGGATGAGGTTTAGGGTTAGGATTAGGGTTAGGTTGAGGGCTAGAGTGAAGGTGAGGCTTATGGTGAGTGTTAGGGTGTTGTTTAGGGTTAGGGTTAGGGTTAGAGTTACAGTGAGTTTGAGGGTTAGGCTTAGGATTAGGGTTAGGATTTTTGTTATGGTTAGAGTTAAGTTGAGGGTAGGGGTGAGGGTGCAGATTAGGTTTAGGGTTAGGGTGAGGTTTAGATTTAGGGTTTGGGTTAGTTTGAGTGTTAAGATTAGGGTTAGGGTGAGGTTTAGGATGAGGTTCAGGATTAGGATTAGGGTTAGGTTGAGGGGTTGGGTGAGAGTTAGGGTGAGGGTTAGGGTTAGGGATAGGGTTAGGTTTATGATTAGGATTAGAGTGAGGGTGAGTGTGAGGGTTAGGGTTAGGTTTAGGCTTAGGGTTAGGGTTAGGCTTAGGGTTAGGGTGAGGGTTAGGGTTATTGTTTGGGTAAGCATGAGGGTGAGGGTGAGGATTAGGGTTAGGGTTAGGGTTAGGGTTAGGGTTAGGGTTAGGTTTGTGATTAGGGTTAGTGTTTCGGTTAGGGTTAGGTTTACGGTTAGGGTTAGGGTTACAGTGAAGGTTAGTGTTAGGGTTAGGTTTAGGATTAGGGTTAGGCTGAGGGTGAGGTTGGTGGTGAAGAGTAGGTAAGGGTTAGGGTTAGGGTTAGGTTTAGAGTTACGGTTAGGGTTATTGTTAGTGTTATGGTAAGGGTTAAGTTTGCAGTCAGGGTGAAGCTGAGGGTGAGGGTTATGGTTAGTGTTAGGGTTAGGGTTAGGATTAGTATTAGTCTTATTTTTGCTTTTGGGTTAGAGTTACAGTGAGATTGACGGTGAGGGTGAGGGTGAGGGTTAGGGTTAGGTTTATGGTGAGGTTTAGGGTTAGGGTTAGGGTGAGGGTGAGGGTAAGTTTTAGGGTTAGAGTTAGGGTTAGGGGGAGGGTTAGGATGAGGGTTAAGGTTAGGTTTAGTGTTAGGGTTAGGGTGAGGGTGAGGGTGAGGGTTAGTTTGACGTTTAGGGATAGGGTTACGGTTAGGGTTAGGGTGACGGTGAGTGTGAGGGTTAGGGTTAGGGTTAGGCTTAGGCTTAGGGTAAGGCTGAGGGTGAGTTTGGGGGTTAGGATTAGGGTTAGGGTCATGGTTAGTGTTAGGTTTAGGGTTAATGTTAAGGTTAGGGTTAGAGTTACAGTGAGCGTGAGGGTGCTGGTGAGGGTTAGGGCTTGGGTGAGGTTTAGGATTAGGGTTAGGGTTAGGATGAGGGTGAGGTTTAGGTTTAGAGTTAGGTTTACGGGAGGGTTAGGGTGAGGTTTACGGTTAACTTTAATGTTAGGGTTATGGTGAGGCTAAGGATTAGAGTTAGGGTCATTGTTAGGTTAAGGTTTATGTTTACGGTTACTGTGAGGGTGTGGGTTAAGGTTAGGGTTAGGGTGAGGTTTAGGGTTTGGGTTAGGGTTAGAGTTATGTTTAGGGTGAGCGTGAGATTTAAGGTTAGTGTCAGGGTTAGGTTGAGGGTTAGGTTTAGGGTTAGTGTTAGGTTTAGGGTTAGGGTGAGAGTTAGGGGGAGGGATAGTGTTAGGGTTAGAGTTAGGATTAGGGTTAGGGTGAGAGTGAGTGTGTGGGTTAGGGTTAAATTTAGGTTTAGGCTTAGGGTTAGGCTGAGAGTGAGTGTGTGTGTTAGGGTTATGTTTAGGGTTAGGCTTAGGGTTAGGCTGAGGGTGAGGTTGAGGGTGAGAAAGTTAGGGTTAGGGTGAGGGTTAGAATTAGGGTTAGGATGAGGTTTAGAGTTAGGATTGGGGTTAGTGTGAGGGCTAGGGTGAGGGTAAGGGTTAGTGTTAGGGTTAAGGTGAGGTTTAGGGTTATGGTTAGGGTTAGGGTTCGGGTCAGGGTGACCTTTAGTGTTAGAGTTAGGGTTAGGATGAAGCTGAGGGTGTGGGTTAGGGTTAGGGTTAATGTTAGGGTTAGGGTTAATGTGAGGGTTAGGGTGAGGGTGAGGGTTATTGTTAGGCTTAGGATTAGGGTTAGGGTTAGGGTGAGTGTGAACGTTAGTGTTAGGGTTAGGGTTAGGCTTAGTCTTAGGCTGAGGGTGAGGGTGAGGGTGAGGGTTAGGGTTAGGGTAAGTGTTAGGGTTAGGTTTAGGGTGAGAGTTAGTGTTAATTAAGTTTAGGTTTAGGGTAAGGGTTAGGGTAAGGGTTACTGTGAGGGTGAGGTTTAGGGTATAGGTTGAGGATTACGGTTAGGCTTAGGGTTAGGGTGAGCATGAGGGTTAGGGTTACGGTGAGGGTGAGGGTTAGAATTAGATTTAGGGTAAGGGTTACGGTTAGGTTGAGGATTATTGTTAGGGTTAGGGTTAGGGTGAGGATTAGGGTTAGGTTTAGGGTGAGGGTTATGATGAGGATTAGGGTTAGGTTTATGGTTAGGGTTATTGTTAATGTTATGGTTAGTGTTAAGTTTGCTGTGAGGGTGTGGCTGACAGTGAGGTTTATGTTTAGGTTTAAAGTTAGGGTTAGGGTTAGGCTTAGGCTTAGGGTTAGGCTGAGGGTGATTGTGGAGGTGAGGATTAGGGTTAGGTTTAGGTTTAGGTTTAGGGTTAAGGTTATTGTTAGTGTTATGGTTAGGGTTAAGTTTGCGGTGAGGGTGAGGCTGAGGGTGACGATTATGTTTAGTGTTAGGGTTTGGGTTAGAGTTAGGGTTATTGTTAGGTTTAGGGTTAGATTTACAGTGAGGTTGAGGGTGAGTGTGAGTGTTAGGGTTAGGGTTAGTGTAAGGGTGAGGGTGAGGTTTAGGGTTAGACTTAGTGTTAGGAGGGGGTTAGGGTGAGGTTTAGGGCTAGGGTTAGTGTTAGGGTAAGGGTGAGGGAGAGGGTTAGGTTGAGGTTTAGAGATAGTGTTAGGTTTAGGATTAGGGTTAGGGTGATGGTGAGTGTGAGGTTTAGGGTGAGGGTTAGGCTTAGGCTTAGGGGTAGACTGAGGGTGAGGGTGGGCGTTAGGATTAGGGTTAGGCTGATGGTTAGTTTTAGGGTTAGGTGAGGGTTAGGATGTGGGTTAGGGTTAGGATTAGGGTTAGGGTGAGGGCTAGGGTGAGGGTGAGGGTTAGGGTAAGGCTTAGGCTTAGGCTTATGGTTAGGCTGAGTGTGAGGGTGTGGTTGAGTGTTAGGGTTAGGGTGATGTTTATGGTTATGGTGAGGTTTATGATGAGGTTTAGGGTTAGGTTGAGGGTTAGGGTGAGGATGATGGTAAGGGTAAAGGAGAGGTTTATGCTGAGGGTGAGGTTTTCGTTAAGGTTGAGGTTTAGGGTTAGTTTTAGGGTTAGGGTAAGTGTTAGGGTTAGGGTGAGGGTGAGGGTTAGATTGAGGATAAGGGTTAGGGTTAGTGTGAGGTTTAGGATGAGGATGAGGGTTAGGATTAGGGTGAGGGTGAGGTTTAGAATTATGGTTAGGTTGAGGGCTAGGGTGAGTGTGAGGGTGAGGGTTAGGGTTAGGGTTAGGGTGAGGTTTAGGTTTTGGGTTAGGGTTAGAGTTAGATTTAGGGAGAGGGTGAGGTTTAGGGTTAGAGTTAGGGTTAGGGTAAGGGTTAGGGTGAGGTTTAGGCTGAGGTTGAGGGTTAAGATAAGCGTGAGTGTTAGGGTTAGGTTTAGGGTTAGGGTAAGGGTTAGGGTTAGGTTAGAGTTAGGGTTAGTGTTAGGTGTTGGTTAGATTGAGGATTAGTGTTAGGGTTAGTGTGAGGCTTAGGGTGAGGATGAGGGTTAGGTTTAGGCTGAGGGTGAGGGTTAGATTTAGGGTTAGGGTGAGGGCTAGGGTGAGGGTGAGGGTTATGGTTAGTGTTAGGGTTAGGGTGAGGTTTAGGATTAGGGTGAGGATTAGGGTTAGTGTGAGGTTGAGTGTTAGGGTTAGGGTTAGTGCTAGGGTGAGTGTAAGTGTTATGGTGAGGGTTAGGGTTAGGGTGAGGGTTATGGTTAGTGTGAGGGTTAGGGTTAGGTTGAGGGTGAGGGTGAGGGTGAGGTTTAGGGTTAGATATAGGGTTAGGGGGAGGGTTAGGGGAGGATTAGTGTTAGGGTTAGTGTTACGGTTAGGGTGAGGGTGAGGTTTAGGTTGAGGTTTAGGGTTTGGGTTAGGGTTATGGTTAGGTTTAAGTTTAGGGTGAGTGGTAAGATGACGTTTAGGCTTAGGGGGAGGGTTTCGGTTAGGGTTAGGTTTAGGTTGATTGTAAGTGTTATGATGAGCGTTAGGGTGAGGGTGAGGTTTAGGGTTTCAGTTAGGGTTAGGTTGAGGGTTAGGTTGAGGGTTAGGGTTAGAGTTAGTGTTAGGGTTAGTGTTAGGGTGATCGTTAGGGGGTGGGTTAGGGTTAGGGATAGGGTTAGGATTAGGTTTAGGGTGAGTGTGATTGTGTGTGTTAGGGTTAGTTTTATGGTTAGGCTTAGGGTTAGGCTGAGGGTGATGTTGAGAGATAAGTGCTAGGGTTAAGGTGAGGGTTACGGTTAGGTTTAGGTTGAGGGTTAGGATGAGGATTAGGGTTAGGATTAGGGTTACGGAGAGGCCTAGGGTGATGGTGAAGTTTAGGGTTAGGGCTAGGGTGATGGCGAGATTTAGGTTTAGAGTTAGGGTTATGGTGAGGCTGAGGGTGAGAATAAAGGTTAGGTTTAGCGTTAGGGTTAGGGTTAAGGTGAGGTTTAGGTTGAGTGTGAGGGTTAGGATTAGGATTAGGATTAGTTTTAGGCTTAGGATGAAGGTGAGGGATAGTGTAAGGGTTAGTGTTAGGGTGAGAGTTAGGGTTCGAGTTAAGTTTAGGGTTAGGGTGAGGGTTAGGGTAAGGATTACGGTGAGGGTGAGGGTTAGGGTTAGCCTTAGTGTTAGCGTGAGGTTTAGGATGAGGGTTAGGGTTAGGATTAGGGTTAGGGTGAGGGCTAGGGTGAGGGTGAGGTTTAGGTTTAGGGTTAGGGTGAGGTTTAGGGTTAGGGTTAGGGTTAGGGTGAGATTGAGGTTTAGGGTTAGAGATAGGGTTAGTGTGAGGCTGATTGTGATTGTTAGAGTTAGGGTTAGTGTTAGGGTTAGGGTTAGGGTGAGGAATAGGGTGAGGGTGAGTGTTCGGTTTAGGGTTAGGATTAGGATTAGGGTAATAGTTAGGGTGAGTGTGAGGGGGGTTAGGGTTAGGCCTAGGGTTAGGCTGAGGGTGAGGGTGAGGGTGAAAGTTAGGGCTAGGTTGAGACTGAGGGTTTGGGTTAGGGTAAGAGTTAGGGTTCAGGGAAAGTTTAGGGTTAGGATGAGGGTTAGGGTTAGTGTTACAGTGAGATTGAGGGTTAGGGTTAGTTTGAGGGTTAGGGTTAGGGTTAGGTTTAGGGTTAGGGTGAGGATGAGGGTTAGGGTTAGGGTAAGGATTAGGATTAGAATTAGGGTTAGAATTAGGGTGAGGGAGAGGGCTAAGGTGAGGGTGAGTTTACTGTTAGTGTTAGGGTGAGGTTTAGGTTTAGGGTTAGGGTGAGGGTGAGGGTTTGGATGAGGGTTAGGGTTATGGTGAGGGTGAGGGTTAGGGTTTGGGTGACGGTAACGGTAAAGATGAGGGTTAGGCTGAAGGTGAGTGTTAGGATTAGGGTTCGGGTTAGGGTTAGGGTTAGGTTTAGGGTTAGGATTAGTGTTATTGTTAAGTTTATGGTTAGACTTACGGTGAGGGTGAGGGTGAGGGTCAGGTTGAAGTTTAGGGTTAGGGTGAGGTTTAGGGTTAGGTTTAGGTTGAGGGTGAGGTTTAGGGTTAGATTTAGGGTTAGCGGGAGGGTTAGTTCCTGGGTTAGAGTTAGGGTTAGTGTTAGGGTTAAGGTTAGGGTGAAGGTTAGGTTGAGGTTAAGGGTTAGGGTTTGGGATAAGGTATGCTTAGGGTTAGGGTGAGGGTTAGTGTAAGTTTTAGGTTTATTTTTAGGCTTAGGCTTAGGGTTAGGCTGGGGGTGAGTGTGGGGCTGAGGATTAGGTTTAGTGTGATGGTTAGGGTTAGGGTTAGGGTGAGGTTTAGGGTTTGGGTTAGGGTTAGAGTTAGGTTTAGTTTGAGGGTGAGGTTTAGTGTTAGAGTTACGGTTAGGGTGAGGGTTAGGTTGAGGTTTAGGGTTAGGGTTAGTGTTAGGGTTAAGGTTAGGGTGAGAGTTAGTAGGAGGGTTAGGGTTAGGGATAGGGTTAGTATTGGGGTTAGGATGATTGTCAGTGTGTGCATTAGGGTTAGGTTTAGGTTTAGGCTTAGGGTTAGGCTGAGGTTGAGGTTCATGGTGAGGGTTAGGGTTAGAGTTAGGGTTAGGGGGAGGGTGAGGTTTAGGGTTAGAGTTAGGGTTAGGGTGAGGCTGAGGTTGAGGGTTAGGGTTAGTGTTAGTGTTAGGGTTAGGGTTAAGTTGATGGTTAGGGTAAGGGTGCAAATTAGGGTTAGGTTTAGGATTTGGATTAGGATTAGGCTTAGGGTGAGTGTGAGGGTTAGGGTTAGGGTTAGGCTTAGGCTTGGCTTAGGCTGAGGGTGAGGGTGAGCGTGAGGGTTAGGGTTAGCTTGAGGGTTAGGGTTAGGGTTAGGGTGAAGTTTGGGTTAGGGTTAAGTTTAGGGTTAGGGTAAGGGTTAGGGTGAGGGTTTCGGTGAGGGTGCGGTTAGGGTTAGGTTGAGCGTTAGCATTTGGGTTAGGGTTAGGGTGATGGTTATTTTTAGAGTTAGTGTTAGGGTGAGGGTTAGGATGAGGGTTAGGGTTAGGATTAGAGTTAGGGTGAGGGCTTGGGTGAGAGTGTGGTTTAGGCTTAGGGTTGGGGTGAGGTTTACTGTTAGGGTTAGGGTTAGGTTTAGGTTTAGGGTGAGGGTGAGGTTTAGGGTTAGATTTAGGGTTAGGGTGATGGTGAGGTTTAGGTTTAGAATTAGGGTTAAGGTGAGGTTGAGGGTGAGGGTGAGGGTTAGGGTTAGGGATAGGATATGGATTCGGGTTAGGGTTACGGTGAGTGTGAGGGTTAGGGTTAGGGTTAAGGTTAGCCTTAGGTTTAGGCTGAGGGAGAGTGTGAGGGTGAGGGTTAGGGTTAGTTTGAGGGTTAGGATTAGGGTTAGGTTGAGGTTTATTTTTAGGTTTACTGTTAGATTTAGGGTTAGGTTGAGGGTGAGGTTTAGGGGTATAGTTATGGTTCGGTTAAGTTTAGGGTTAGGGTGAGGGTTAGGGTAAGGGTTATGGTGAGAGTAAGGATTAGGGTTAGGTTGAAGGTTAGGGTTAGGGTTAGGGTGAGGGTGAGGGTTAGGGTTAGTTTTAGAGTTAGGGTTAGGTTGAGGGTTAGGTTGAGGTTGAGGGTTAGGCTTAGGGTTACGATTAGGATTAAGGTAAGGGTTAGGGTGAGTGACGTTAGGGTTAGGGTTAGGGTTAGGCTTAGCGTTAGGCTGAAGTTGAAGGAGAGGGTGAGGGTGAGGGTTCAGGCGAGGGTTACGGTTAGGGTTAGGGTGAGAGTTAGTGTTTGGTTAAGTTTAGGGTTAGGGTGAGGGTTAGGGTTAGGGTTATGGTGAGAGTGAGGGTTAGGATTAGGGTTAGGATTAGTGTTATTATTACTGTTAGGGTTAGAGTTATGGTGAGGGGCCGGGTGAGGGTGAGTGTGAGGGTTAGGGTTAGGGTGAAGTTTACGGTTAGGGTTAGGATTAGGGTTAGGGTGTGGGTGAGGTTTACAGTTAGATTTAGTGTTCGTTGGAGGGTTAGGTCGAGGGTTAGGGTTAGGGTGAGTGTTAGGGATAAGGTTAGGGTGAGGTTTAGGTTGAGGTTTAGTGTTAGGGTTAGGGTTAGGTTTAGGATTAGGGTTAGGGTGAGGGTGAGTGTGAGGGTTAGGGTAAGGCTTAGGCTTAGGGATAGGCTGAGGGTGAGGGTGGGGGTGAGGATTTGGGTAGGGTGATGGTTAGGGTTAGGGTTCGGGTGAGTGTTAGGCTTAGGCTTTGGTGTAGGCTGAGCGTGAGGTTGAGGGTAAGGGTTAGGGTTAGGGTAAGGGTGAGGTTTAGTGTTAGGGTTAGTGTGGGGGTGACGGTAAGGGTAAAGGTGAGGGTTATGCAGAGCGTGAGGGTTACGGTAAGGGTGAGGGTTAATGTTAGGGTGAGGGTTCGAATTAGAGTTATGTTGAGGGTGAGGGTTAGATGGAGGATTAGTGTTAGGGTTAGTGTGAGGTTTAGGGTGAGGATGAGAGTTAGGGTTAGGGTGAGGGCTAGGGTGAGGGTGAGGTTTAGGGTTAGTGTTAGGGTGAGGTTTAGGGTTAAGATGATGATTAGGATTAGTGTGAGTGTTAGTGTTAGGGTTAGGGTTAGTGTAAGGGTGAGGGTAAGTGTTAGGGTGAGGGTTAGGGTTAGGGTGAGGTTTATGTTTAGGGTGAGTGTTAGGGTTAGGGTTAGGGTTACTGTTAGCGTTAGGGTTAGGGTTACGGTTACTGTGAGGGTGAGGGTGAGGGTTAGGGTTAGGCTTCGGATGAGGTTTAGGGATAGGGTTAGAGTTAGGGTTAGGGTCACGGTGAGTTTTAGCGTTACAGTTAGGGTTAGGGTGAGGCTGAAGTTGAGGGTTAGGGTTAGGACTAATGTTAGGGTTAGGCTTAAGTTTAGGGTAATTTTGAGGGTGAGGGTTAGGTTTAGGTTTAGGATTCGGATTAGGGTTAGGGTTAGGGTGAGTGTGAGTGTTAGGGTTAGGATTAGTCTTAGGGTTAGGCTGAGGGTGAGGGTGAGGGTAAGGGTTAGAGTTATGGGGAGGGTTAGGATGAGGGTTAGGGTTAGGATTAGGGTTAGGGTGAGGGCTAGGGTGAGTGTGAGGTTTAGGGTTAGGGTTAGTGTGAGGTTTAGTGTTAGGGTTAGGGTTAGGGTTAGGGTGAGGGTGAGGGTTAAGGATAGGGTTAGGATTAGGATTAGGGTAAGGGATAGAGTGAGTGTGAGGGCTAGGCTTAGGGTTAGGTTTAGGCTTAAGTTTATGCTGAGGGTGAGGGTGAGGGTGAGGGTTAGGGTTAGGGTTAAGCTTAGACTTAGGGTTAGGCTGAGACTGAGGGAGAGTTTGAGGGTTATGGTTAGGGTTATGGTTGGGGTTACCCTTAGGATGAGGGTTAGGATGAGGATTAGGGTTAGGGTGAGGGTTAGGTTGAGGGTGACGGTAAGGGTTAAGGTGAGGGTTAGGCTGAGGGTGAGGGTTACGGTCAGGGTGAGTCTTAGGGTTAGGGTGAGGGTGAAGTTTAGTTTGAGTATTAGTGTTAGGGTTAGTGTGAGGTTTAGGTTGAGGATGAGAGTTAGGGTTAGTTTGAGGGATAAGTTGAGGCTGAGGGTTAGGTTTAGGGTGAGGTTTAGGGTTAGGGTGAGACTTAGGGTTAGTGTGAGGGTTAGTGTTAGGGTTAGGGTTAGTGTTAGGTTGAGGGTAATTGTTAGGGTGAGCTTTATGGTTAGGGTGAAGGTTATGTTTAGGATGAGGGTTAGGGTTAGGGTTAGGGTTATTGTTAGGGTTAGGCTTAAGGTTATGCTGAGGGTGAGGGTGAGGGTTAGGGTTAGGGTTAGGGTTAGGGTGAGAGTTATGGTTCAGGTTAAGTTTAAGGTTAGGGTGAAGTAGGGTTAGGGTTACCTTGAGCGTGAGGGTTAGGGTTAGGTTGAAGTTTATTGTTAGGGTTAGGGTTAGGGTGAGGTTAGGGTTAGAGTTAGGGTTAGTGTTAGGATCAGGGTCGGTGTTAGGGTGAGGGTTTTGGTTAGGGTGAGGGTTATGGTTAGGTTGAGGGTTAGGATTAGGATTAGGGTTATTGTTAGGGTTAGGTTTAGTGTTACGTTTACAGTGAGGGTGTGGGTGAGGTTTAGGGTTAGGGTGATGTTTAATGTTTGGGTTCGGGTTAGAGTTAGGGTTAGGGTGAGGGTGAGGTTTAGAGTTAGATTTAGGGTTAGGGTCAGGGTTAGATTGAGGGATAGGTTTAGGTTTAGGCTTAATGTTAGGCTGAGGGCGAGGTTGGGGGTGAAGGTTAGGGTTAGGGTGAAGGTTAGGTTAACGGTTAGGGGGAGGGTTAGGATGAGGGTTAGGGTTAGGATTGGGGTTAGGGTGAGAGCTAGGGTGAGGTTGAGGTGTAGGGTTAGGGTTAGGGTGAGGGTTAGGGTTAGGGTGAGGGTTAGGGTGAGGATTAGGGTTAGGGTGAGGGTGAGGGTGAGTGTTAGGGTTAGTGTTAGGATGAGGATTAGGTTTAAGATTAGGGTTAGGGTGAGGGCTAGTGTGAGGGTGAGGTTTAGGGTTAGAGTTAGGGTGAGGTTTAGGGTTAGGGTTATGGTTAGGGTTAGGCTGAGGGTGAGGGTTACGGTAAGGTGAGGTTTAGGGTTAGGGTGAGGGTTAGGTTAAGGGTTAGGGTAATGGTGAGGGTTAGATTGAGGATTAGTGTTAGGGTTAGCGTGAGGTTTAGGCTGAGGATGAGGGTTAGGCTTAGGTTGAGGGCTAGGGTGAGGGTGAGCTTTAGGGTTAGTGTTAGGGTGAGGTTTAGGGTTAGGGTGATGATTAGGGTTAGTGTGAACGTTAGTGTTAGCGTTAAGGTTAGTTTTAGGGTGAGGGTAAATATTAGTGTGTGGGTTAGATTTAGGGTTAGGGTTAGGTTGAGGTTTATGTTTAGGGTTAGGGTTAGAGTTAGGCTTAGGTTGAGGGTGAGATTTAGGTTTAGAGTTAGGGTTAGTGTTAGGATTAGGGATACGGTGTGGGTTAGGATTAGGGTTAGGCTTAGGCTTAGGCTTTGGCTTAGGCCAAGCATGAGGGGGAGTGTTAGGGTTGGGGTTAGGGTTAGGGTTAGGGTTAGGTTTAGGGTGTGGGCTAGTGTGAGGGTTAGGTTGAGGGTTAGTGTTAGGGATAGGGTTAGGTTTAGGATTTGGGTTAAGGTGAGATTGAGTGTGAGATTTAGGGTTAGGGTTAGGATTAGTGTTAGTGTGAAGATTAGATTTAGGGTTTGGGTTAGGGTTAGGTTTAGGGTTAGGGTCAGTGTTAGGGTTAGGGTTAGGGTTAGGGTTACAGGGAGGGTTAGGGTTAGGGTTAGGGATAGGCTTAGGATTAGACTGAGGGTGAGGGTGGGGGTGAGGATTAGGGTTAGAGTTAGGGTTAGGGTTAGGGTTATTGTTAGTGTTATGGTTAGGGTTAAGTTTGCAGTGAGGGTGAGGCTGAGGATGAGGGTTATGGTTATGGTTATGGTTAGGGTTAGTGTTAGTGTTATTGTTAGGGATAGGGTTAGAATTACGGTGAGGTTGAGGTTGAGGGTGAGGTTTAGGGTTAGATTGAGATTTAGGGTTAGGGTTAGGGTTAGGGTTAGGGTGAGGGTGAGGTTTATGATTAGAGTTAGGGTTTGGGGATGGGTTTGGGTGAAGTTTCGAGTTAGGGTTAGTGTTAGGGTTAGGGTGAGGGTGAGGGTTAGGTTGAGGTTTAGAGATAGGGTTAGGTTTAGGATTAGGGTTAGGGTGAGTGTAAGTGTGAGGGTTAGTGTGAGGGTTAGGTTTAGTCTTAAGGTTAGGCTAATGGCGAGGGTGGGGTGAGGATTAACATTAGGGTGATGGTTAGGGTTATGGTTAGTGTTATTTTTAGGGTTAGGGTTAGAGTTCCGGTGAGGGTGAGGTTGTGGTTGAGTTTTAGGATTAGGGTGGGGTTTAGGGTCAGGGTTTGGGTTAGGTTGAGGGTGAGATTTAGCTTTACAGATAGGGTTAGGGGGAGGGTTAGTGTTAGGTTTAGAGGTGGGGTGAGGGCTAGGGTGAGGGTGAGGTTTAGCATAGGGTTAGGGTGAGGTTTAGGGTTAGGGTTAGGGTGAGGGTGAGATTTAGAGTTAGGGTTAGCGTGAGGCTGAGGTTGAGGGTTAGGGATAGGTTTAGTGTTAGAGTTAAGATTAGGTTGAGGGTTAGGTTGAGATTGAGGGTTAGGCTTAGGGTTACAATTAGGATTATGGTAAGGGTTAGGGTGAGTATGACAGTTAGGGTTAGGGTTAGGCTTAGGCTTAGGCTTAGGGTTAGGCTGAGGGTGAGGGTGAGGGTGAGGGTGAGGGTTACGGTTAGGGTGAGGGTTAGGGTTAGGGTTAAGGTGAGAGTTAGGGTTCGGTTAAGGTTAGGGTTAGGGTTAGGCTTAGGCTTAGGCTTAGGGTTAGGCTGAGGGTGAGGGTGAGGGTGAGGGTGAGGGTTACGGTTAGGGTGAGGGTTAGGGTTAGGGTTAAGGTGAGAGTTAGGGTTCGGTTAAGTTCAGGGTTAGGGTCATGGTTAGGGTTAGGGTTACGGTGAGCGTGAGGATTAGGGTTAGAGGGTTAGGGTTAGGGTTAGGGTGATGGTTAATGTTAGGGTTAGGGTGAGGGTTAGGATGAGGATTAGGTTTAGA
Source organism: Dipodomys merriami (assembly GCF_024711535.1). Taxonomy (NCBI): domain Eukaryota; kingdom Metazoa; phylum Chordata; class Mammalia; order Rodentia; family Heteromyidae; genus Dipodomys; species Dipodomys merriami. The sequence goes on along the minus strand of NW_027202460.1, from coordinate 3,945,504 downwards.
ATTAGGGTTAGAGTAAGGGCTAGGTTGAGGGTCAGTGTTATGGTTAGTGTTAGATTAAGTTTTAGGGTTAGGGTTAGGGTTAGGTTGAGAGTTAGGTTGAGGATTAGGGTTACAGTGAGTGTGAGGGTTAGGGTTAGGGTGAGGGTTAGTGTTAGTGTTAGGTTTAGGGTTAGAATTAAGTTTAGGGTGTGGGTGAGTGTTAGGATTAGGGTTAGTGTTAGGGTTAGGTTTAGGGTTAGAGTTAGTGTTATTGTTAGGGTTAGAGTTAGAATTATGGTGATGGTGAAGCTGAGGGTGAGGGTGAGGATTACGGTTATGGTTAGGGTGAGGTTTAGGGTTAGATTTAGGATTAGAGTTAGGGTGAGGGTGAAGTTTAGCATTAGATTTAGGGTTAGTTAGAGGGTTAGGTTGAGGGTTACTGTTAGTGTTAGTGTTAGGGTTAAGTTTAGGGTGAGGGTTAGGTTGAGGTTTAGGTTTATGGTTAGGGTTATGCTTAGGAATAGGTTTAGTGTGAGTGTGAGTGTGAGGGTTAGGGTTAATCTTAGGCTTAGGCTTAGGGTTAGGCTGAGTTTGAGGTTTTGGGTGAGGATTAGGGTTAGGGTTAATCTTAGGCTTAGGCTTAGGGTTAGGCTGAGCGTGAGGTTGAGGGTGAGGGTTAGGGTTAGTGTGATGGTTAGGTTTACTGTTAGGGTGAGGGTTAGGATGAGATTTAGAGTTACGGTGAGGATGATCGTAAAGGTAAAGGTGAGTTTTAGGCTGAGGGTGATGGTAAAGATAAGTGTGAGTGTTAATGTTAGGTTTAGGGTTAGAGTAAGAGTTAGGGTAAGTGTTAGGGTGAGCGTTAGATTGAGGATTAGGGTTAGGTTAGGTTTATTGTTAGGGTCAGGGTTAGGGTTACGGTTACGGTGAGGGTGAGGGTGAGGGTTAGGGTTAGGGTTAGGGTGAGGTTTAGTGTTAGGGTTAGGGTTAGAGTTACTGTTAGCGTGAATGTGAGTTTTAGGTGAAGAGTTAGAGTGAGGTTGCGGGTTAGGGTCAGGGTTAGGGTTAGGGTGCGGGTTCGTGTGTGGGTAACGGTAAGGGTAAAGGTGAGGGTTAGGCTGAGAATGAGGGTTACGGTAAGAGTGAGTGTTAGGGTTAGGTGGAGGGTTAGTGTTAGGGTTAGGGTGAGGGTGAGGGTTAGATTGAGGATTAGTATCAGGGTTAGTGTGAGGTTTAGGTTGAGGATGAGGGTTAGGGTTAGGGTGAGGTCTACAGTGAGGGTGAGGGTTAGGGTTAGTGTTAGGGTGAGGTTTAGGGTTAGGGTGATGGTTAGGGTTAGTGTGAGCCTTAGTGTTATTGTTAGGGTTAGTGTTAGTGTTAGTGTAAGTGGTAGGGTGAGGGTTAGGGTAAGGGTGAGTGTAATGGTTAGGGTGAGGGTTAGGGTAAGGTTTAGGTTTATTGTTAGGGGTAGGGTTAGGGTTAGAGTTAGGGAATGGGTGAAGGTGAGATTTAGGGTTAGACTTAGAGTTAGTGTTAGGGTTAGGGTTAGGGTGAGGGTTAGGGATAAGGTTAGGTTTAGGATTATTCTTAGGCTTAGGCATAGGCCGAGCATGAGGTTGAGGGTTAGAGTTAGGGTTAGGGTGAGGATTAGGGTTAGGGTTAGAGTGAGGTTTAGGATGAGGTTTAGTGTTAGGAGTAGGGTTAGGGTGAAGGCTAGGGTGAGGGTATGGGTGAGGGTTAGGGTTAGGGAATGGGTTAGGTTTAGGATTAGGGTTAGTGTGAGGGTGTTTGTGAGGGTTAGGATTAGGGTTAGGGTTAGGCTTAGAGGTAGGGTGAGGGTTAGTGTGTGGGTTAGGGTTAGGGTTTGGGTTAGGGTGAGGGTGAGGCTGAGGATTAGGGTTACTTTTAGGGTTAGGGTTAGGGTTAGGTTTAGTGTTATGTTTAGGGTTATGGTTACGCTTAAGGTTAGGTTTAGGGTGAGGTTTAGTGTTTGGGTTAGGGTTAGAGTTAGGGTTAGGGTGAGCATGTGGTTCAGGGGTAGATTTAGGGTTGGGGTTAGGGTTATTTTTAGGGTTAGAGTTAGGGTTAGTGTTAGGGTTAGGGGTAGGGTGAGGGTTAGGTTTAGCATTAGGCTTAGGCTTAGGCTTAGGCCAAGCATGAGGGTGAAGGTTAGGTTTAGGGTTAGTGTGAGAGTTAGGATGAGGTTTAGGGTTAGGATTAGGGTTAGGTTGAGGGCTAGGGTGAGGGTTATGTTGAGGGTTAGGTTTAGGCATAGGGTTAGGTTTAGGATTAGGGTTAGGGTTAGGGTTGTGGTGAGGTTTAGGGTTAGGGTTAGAGTTAGGGTTACATTTAGTCTTTGGGTTAGGTTGAGGGCCAGGGTGGGGGTGAAGTTAGAGTTACTATTAGGGTTAGGGTTAGGGTTATTTTTAGTGTTATGGTTAGGGTTAAATTTGCAGTGAGGGGGAGGCTGCGGGTGAGGGTTATGGTTAGAGTTATCGTCAAGTTTAGGGTTAGTGTTATTCTTAGGGGTAGGTTTAGATTTAAGGTGAGGGTCAGGGTTAGGGTTGGGGTGAGGTATAGGGTTAGGGTTAGGGTGAGATTTAGGGTTTGGTTAAGTTTAGGGTTAGCGTGAGGGTTAGGGTTAGGGTTAAGGTGAGCATGAGGGTTAGGATTATGGTTAGGATTAGTGTTATTGTTACTGTTAGGGTTAGAGTTATGGTGAGGGTGAGGGTTAGGCTTAGAGTTCGGGTGAGGTTTAGGGTTAGGGTTAGGATTAGGGTTAGGCTGAGGGTTAGGTTTAGAGTTAGATTTAGGGTTAGTTGGAGGATTAGGTCGAGGGTTAGGGTTAGGGTTAGTGTTTGGGATAAGGTTAGGGTGAGGGTTAGGTTGAGGTTTAGTGTTAGGGTTAGGTTTAGGATTAGGGTTAGCGTGAGGGTGAGTGTGAGGGTTAGGTTTAGGCTTACGCTTAGGGTTGAGGGTGAGGGTGGGGGTAAGGATTAGGGTTAGGGTGATCATTAGGGTTAGGGTTAGGGTGAGGGTTAGGGTTAGGATTAGGGTTAGGGTGAGTGCTAGGGTGAGGGTGAGGGTTAGGGTTAGTGTTAGGCTTAGGGATAGGCTGAGGGTGAGGGTGAGGGTGAGCGTTAGGGTGAGTGTTATGGTTAGGGTTATGGGGAGGGTTAGGATTAGGTTTAGGTTTAGGATTAGGGTTAGGGTGAGGGTGAGGTTTAGGGTTAAGGTTAGGGTGAGGTTTAGGTTTAGTTTTAGGGTTAGGGTGAGGGTGAGGTTTAGGGTTAGAGTTAGGGTTAAGTTGAGGCTGAGGGAGCGGGGTAGGGTTAGGGTTAGTTTTAGGATTAGGGTAAGGGATAGGGTGAGTGTGAGGGTTAAGTTTAGGGTTAGGGTTAGGCTTAGGGTTATGCTGAGGTTGAGGGTGAATGTGAGGGTTAGGGTTAGGGTGAGGGTGAGGGTTAGGTTTAGGGTTAGGGTGAGTGCTAGGATGAGGTTTAATGTTAGGATTAGGTTTAGGGTGAGGGTTAGTCTGAGGGTTATGGTGAGTTTTAGGTTTAGGCATAGGGTTAGGTTTAGGATTAGCGTTAGTTTGAGGGTGAGTGTGAGAGTTAGGGTTAGGGTTAGGCTTAGGGATAGGGTTAGGTTTAGGATTAGGGTTAGGGTTAGGGTTAATGTGAGTGTTACACTTAGGGTTAGGGCTAGGGTTATTGTTAGTGTGATGGTTAGGGTTAAGTTTGTGGTGAGCGTAAGTCTTAGGGTGAGGGTAAGAGTTATGTTTAGGGTTAGGGTTAGGCTTAGGTATAGTGTTATTGTTAGGTTTAGGGTTAGAGTTACAGTGAGTTTGAGGGTGACGGTGAGGGTTAGGGTTAGTGTGACCTTTAGGTTGAGGTGTAGGGTTAGGGTTAGGGGTAGGTTGAGGGTGAGGTTTAGGGTTAGAGTTAGGGTTAGGGGGAGTATTAGGGTGAGGTTTAGGGTTAGGGTTAGTGTTAGGGTGAGGGTGAGGGTTAGGTTGAGGTTTAGGGATAGGGTTAGGATTAGGATTATGTTTAGGGTGAAGGTGAGTGTGAGGTTTAGGGTGAGGGTTAGGGTGATGGTAAGTGTTAGGGTGAGGGTTTGGTTTAAGGTGAGGGTTATGGTTAGGGTGAGGGTTTGGATTAGGGTTAGAGTCAGTTTTAGGATTTGAGTGTTAGAGTGAGGGTGAGGGTGAGGGTGAGGTTTAGGGTTAGAGTTAGGGTTCTGGTGAGGGTTAGGTTGAGGTTTAGGGTTAGTGTTAGGGTTAGCGTCACGGTGAGAGTTAGGGGAAGGGTTAGGTTTATGGTTAGGGTTAGCGTTAGGGTTAGGTTGAGGGTGAAGTTTAGGTTTAGAATTAGGGTTAAGGTTAGGTTGAGGGTGAAGGTGAGGATTAGGGTTAGGGTTAGGATTTGGATTAGGGTTAGGGTTAGGGTGAGTATGAGGGTTAGTTTTAGGGTTAGGTTTAGCCTTAGGTTTATGCTGAGGGTGAGAGTTGGGGTTAGGGTTAGTTTGACGGTTAGGGTTAGGGTTAGGGTTAGGGTGAGGTTTAGTGTTAGGGTTAGGGTTAGGGTTATGGTGAGGTTGAGGTTTAGATTGAGGATTAGTGTTAGGGTTAGTGTGAGGCTTAGGGTGCGGATGAGATTTAGGCTTAGGGTAAGGGCTAGGGTGAGGGTAAGTTTTAGGGTTAGTGTTAGGGTGAGGTTTAGGGTTGAGGTGATGATTAGGGTTAGTGTGATGGTTAGTGTTAGGGTGAGGGTAAGTGTTAGGGTGAGGGTTAGGGTTAGGGTTATTGTTAGCGTTAGGGTTAGGGTTACAGTTACTGTGAGGGTGAGGCTCACCCTCAGGGTTAGGGTTATGGTTTGGATGAGGTTTAGGGATAGGTTAAGTGTTAGGGTTAGGGTGAGGTTTAGGTTTAGTGTTAATGTTAGGGTGAGGGTGAAGTTTAGGGTTAGAGTTAGGGTTAAGTTGAGGCTGAGTGTGCCGGGTAGGGTTAGTGTTTGTTTTAGGATTAGGGTAAGGGATAGGGTGAGTGTGAGGGTTAAGTTTAGGGTTAGGGTTAGGCTTAGGGTCATGCAGAGGTTGAGGGTGAATGTGAGGGTTAGGGTTAGGGTGAGGGTGAGGGTTAGGTTTAGGGTTAGCGTGAGTGCTAGGATGAGGTTTAGTGTTAGGAATAGGGTTAGGGTGAGGGTTAGTCTGAGGGTTATGGTGAGTTTTAGGTGTAGGTATAGGGTTAGGTTTAGGATTAGCGTTAGTTGGAGGGTGAGTGTGAGGGTTAGGGTTAGGATTAGGCTTAGGGATAGGGTTAGGTTTTGGATTAGGGTTAGGGTTAGGGTTACGGTGAGGGTTACAGTTAGGGTTAGGGCTAGGGTTATTGTTAGTGTTATGGTTAGGGTTAAGTTTGTGGTGAGGATGAGGCTTAGGGTGAGGTTAAGGGTTATGTTTAGGGTTAGGGTTAGGCTTAGGTATAGTGTTATTGTTAGGTTTAGGGTTAGAGTTACAGTGAGTTTGAGGGTGACGGTGAGGGTTAGGGTTTGTGTGACCTTTAGGTTGAGGTGTAGGGTTAGGGTTAGGGGTAGGTTGAGGGTGAGGTTTAGGGTTAGAGTTAGGGTTAGGGGGAGTGTTAGGGTGAGGTTTAGGGTTAGGGTTAGTGTTAGGATGAGGGTGAGGGTTAGGTTGAGGTTTAGGAATAGGGTTAGATTTAGGATTAGGGGTAGGGTGAGGGTGAGTGTGAGGTTTAGGGTGAGGGTTAGGGTGATGGTAAGTGTTAGGGTGAGGGTTTGGTTTAGGGTGAGGGTGAGTTTTAGGATTTGGGTAAGTGTTAGAGTGAGGGTGAGGGTGAGGGTGAGGTTTAGGGTTAGATTTAGGGTTCTGGTGAGGGTTAGGTTGAGATTTAGGGTTAGTGTTAGGTTTAGGGTTACAGTGAGAGTTTGAGGGAGGGTAAGGGTTAGGGTTAGGGTTATGGTTAGTGTTAGCGTTAGGGTTAGGGTGAGGGTGAAGTTTAGGTTTAGAATTAGGGTTAGGGTGAGGCTGAGGTGAGGATTAGGGTTAGGGTTAGGATTTGGATTATGGTTAGGGTTAGGGTGAGTGTGAGGGTTAGCGTTAGGGTTAGGGTTAGCCTTAGGTTTAGGTTGAGGGTGAGGGTGAGGGTGAGGGTTAGGGTCAGTTTGAGGGTTAGGGTTAGGGTTAGGGTGAGGTTTAGTGTTAGGGTTAGGGTTAGAGTTAGGTTTATGGTGAGAGTGAGGATTAGATTGAGGATTATTGTTAGGGTTAGTGTGAGGTTTAGGGTGAGGATGAGAGTTAGGGTTAGGGTGAGGGCTAGGGTGAAGTTAAGGTTTAGGGATAGTGTTAGGGTGAGGTTTAGGGTTAAGGTGATGATTAGGGTTAGTGTGAGGGTTAGTGTTAAGGTGAGGGTAAGTGTTATGATGAGGGTAAGTGTTAGGGTAACGGTTAGGGTTAGGGTTTCGGTTACTGTGAGGGTGAGGGTTAGGGTTATGGTTCGGATGAGGTTTAGGGATAGGGTTAGGGTTAGGTTTAGGGTGAGGTTTAGGGTTAGGGTTAGGGTTAGGGTTAGGGTGAGGGTGAAGTTTAGGTTTAGAATTAGGGTTAGGGTGAGGCTGAGGGTGAAGGTGAGGATTAGGGTTAGGGTTAGGATTTGGATTAGGGTTAGGGTTAGGGTGAGTGTGAGGGTTAGTGTTAGGGTTAGGTTTAGGCTTAGGTTTAGGCTGAGGGTGAGAGTGAGTGTTAGGGTTAGTTTGAGGGTTAGGGTTAGGGTGAGGTTTAGTGTTAGGGTTAGGGTTAGGGTTATGGTGAGGGTGAGGTTTAGATTGAGGCTTAGTGTTAGGGTTAGTGTGAGGCTTAGGGTGAGGATGAGAGTTAGGCTTAGGGTGAGGGCTAGGGTGAGGGTAAGTTTTAGTGTTAGTGTTAGGGTGAGGTTTAGGGTTAAGGTGATGATTAGGGTTAGTGTGAGGGTTAGTGTTAGGGTGAGGGTAAGTGTTAGGGTGAGGGTTTGGGTTAGGGTTATTGTTAGCATTAGGGTTAGGGTTACAGTTATTGTGAGGGTGAGTGTGAGGGTTAGGGTTATGGTTTGGATGAGGTTTAGGGATAGGGTTAGGGTTAGGTTTAGGGTGAGGTTTAGGGTTGGGTTTAGGGTTAGGGTGAGGCAGAAGTTGAGGGTTAGGATTAGGATTAATGTTAGGGTTAGGCTTAAGGTGAGGGTTAGGTTGAGGGTGAGGGTTAGGTTTAGTGTTAGGATTAGGATTAGGGTTAGGGTTAGGGTGAGTGTGAGGGTTAGGGTTAGGTTAAGGCTTAGGGTTAGGCTGAGGATGAGGGTGAGGGTTCGGGTTCGGGTTCGGGTGAGTGTTAGGGTTAGGGTTATGGGGAGGGTTAGGATTAGGTTTAGGTTTAGGTTTAGGGTTAGGGTGAGGGCTAGGGTGAGGGTGAGGTTTAGGGTTAGGGTTAGGGTTAGGTTGAGGTTTAGGTTTAGTTTTACGGTTAGGGTGAGGTTGAGGTTTAGGGTTAGAGTTAGGGTTAAGTTGAGGCTGAGGGAGCGGGGTAGGATTAGGGTTAGTTTTAGGATTAGGGTAAGGGATAGGATGAGTGTGAGGGTTAAGTTTAGGGTTAGGGTTAGGCTTAGGGTTATGCTGAGGTTGAGGGTGAATGTGAGGGTTAGGGTTAGGGTGAGGGTGAGGGTTAGGTTTAGGGTTAAGGTGAGTACTAGGATGAGGTTTAGGGTTAGGATTAGGGTTAGGGTGAGGGTTAGTCTGAGGGTTATGGGGAGTTTTAAGTTAAGGCCTAGGGTTAGGTTTAGGATTAGCGTTAGTTGGAGGGTGAGTGTGAGAGTTAGGGTTAGGATTAGGCTTAGGGATAGGGTTAGGTTTAGGATTAGGGTTAGAGTTAGAGTTATGGTGAGGGTTATGGTTTGGGTTAGGGCTAGGGTTATTGTTAGTGTTATGGTTATGGTTACGTTTGTGGTGAGGATGAGCCTTAGGTTGAGGGTAAGGGTTATGTTTAGGGTTAGGGTTAGGGATAGGGTTAGTGTTATTGTTAGGTTTAGGGTTAGAGTAACAGTGAGTTTGAGGGTGACGGTGAGGGTTAGGGTTAGTGTGACCTTTAGGTTGAGGTGTAGGGTTAGGGTTAGGGGTAGGTTGAGGTTGAGGTTTAGGTTTAGAGTTAGGGTTGGGGGGAGTGTTAGGGTGAGGTTTAGGGTTATGGTTAGTGTTAGGGTGAGGGTGAGGGTTAGGTTGAGGTTTAGGGATAGGGTTAGATTTAGGTTTAGGGTTAGGGTGAGGGTGAGTGTGAGGTTTAGGGTGAGGGTTAGGGTGATGGTAAGTGTTAGGGTGAGGGTTTGGTTTAGGGTGAGGGTTATGTTTAGGGTGAGGGTTTGGATTAGGGTTAGGGTGAGTTTTAGGATTTGGGTAAGTGTTAGAGTGAGGGTGAGGTTTAGGGTTAGAGTTAGGGTTCTGGTGAGGGTTAGGGTTAGGGTTAGGGTTAGACTTAGGGTTAGGCTGAGGGTGAGGGTGAGGGTGAGGGTGAGGATTAGGTGAGGTTTTGGGTTAGGGTTATGGAGCGGGTTAGGTTTAGGTTTAGGGTTAGTATTAGTGTTAGGGTGATGGCTAGGGTGAGGGTGAGGTTTAGGGTTAGGGTTAGGGTGAGGTTTAGGTATAGTGTTAGGGTTAGGGTGAGGGTGAGGTTTTGGGTTAGAGTTAGGGTTAAGTTGAGGGTGAGGGTGCAGGGTAGGGTTAGGGTTAGGTTTAGGATTAGGGTAAAGGATAGGGTGATTGTGAGGGTTAAGTTTAGGTTTAGGGTTAGGCTTAGGGTTATGTTGAGGTTGAGGGTGAGGCTGAGGTTTAGGTTTAGAGTGAGGTTGAGAATTAGGTTTAGGGTTAGGGTAAGTGCTAGGATAAGTTTTAAGGTTAGGATTAGGGTTAGGGTGAGGGCTAGTGTGAGGGTTATGGTGAGGGTTAGGTTTAGGCTAGCGTTAGGTTTAGGATTAGGGTTAGGTTGAGGGTGAGTGTGAGGGTTAGGGTTAGGGTTAGGCTTAGGGATAGGGTTAGGTTTAGGATTAGGGTTAGGGTTAGGGTTATGGTGAGGGTTACGGTTACTGTTAGGGCTAGGGTTATTGTTAGTGTTATGGTTAGGGTTAAGTTTGTGGTGAGGGTAAGGCTTAGGGTGAGTGTTATAGTTATGTTTACGGTTAGTTTTAGGGTTAGAGTTACAGTGAGTTTGAGGGTGAAGTTGAGGTTTAGAGTTAGTGTGACCTTTAGGTTGAGGTTTAGGTTTAGGGTTAGGGGTAGGGGTAGGTTGAGGGTGAGGTTTAGGGTTAGGGTTAGTGTTAGGGTGAGGGTGAGGGTTAGGTTGAGATTTAGGGTGAGGGTTAGGGTGATGGTAAGTGTTAGGGTGAGGGTTTGGTTTAGGGTGAGGGTTATGGTTAGGGTGATGGTTTGGATTAGGGTTAGGGTGATTTTTACGATTTGGGTAAGTGTTAGAGTGAAGGTTAGGGTGAGGGTGAGGTTTAGGGTTAGAGTTAGGGTTCTGGTGAGGGTTAGGTTGAGGTTTAGGGTTAGTGTTAGTGTTAGTGTTACGGTGAGAGTTAGGGGGAGGGTTAGGGTTAGGATTATGGTTAGTGTTAGCGTTAGGGTTAGGGTGAGGGTGACGTTTAGGTTTAGAATTACGGTTAGGGTGAGGCTGAGGGTGAAGGTGAGGAATAGGTTTCGGGTTAGGATTTGGATTAGGGTTAGGGTTAGGGTGAGTGTGAGGGTTAGGGTTAGGGTTAGGGCTAGCCTTAGGTTTAGGCTGAGGGTGAGGGTGAGGGTGAGGGTTAGGGTTCGTTTGAGGGTTAGGGTTAGGGTTAGGGTGAGGTTTAGTGTTAGGGTTAGGGTTAGATTTAGCGTTAGGATGAGGCTGAGGTTTAGGTGTAGAGTTAGGGTTAGGCTGAGGATTAGGGTGAGTGTTAGGGTTACGGTGAGGTTGAGGGTTAGGTTTAGGGTGGGAGTTAGGGTTCGGTTAAGTTTAGGGTTAGAGTGAGGGTTAGGGTTAGGATTAGGGTTAGTGTTAGGGTGATGTTTAGGATTAGGGTTAGAATTAGTGTTGAGGTTAGGGTTAGGGTTATGGAGAGGGTGAGGGTGAGGGTGAAGTTGAGGGTTAGTGTTAGGGTTAGGGTGAGTTTAGGGTTAGGATTAGGGTTATGGTGAGGGTGAGGTTAAGAGTTAGAATTAGGGTTAGATGGAGTGTTAGGTCGAGGGTTAGGGTTGGGGTTATTGTTAGGGATAAGTTTTGGCTGACGGTTAGGTTGAGGTTTAGTGTTAGGGTTAGGGTTAGGTTTAGGATTAGGTTTAGGCTGAGCGTGGGGGTGGGGGTGAGGATTAGGGTTAGGGTGATGGTTAGGGTTAGGGTTAAGGTGAGGGTTAGGATTAGGATTAGGGTTAGGGTGATTGCTAGAGTGAGGGTCAGTGTTAGGTTAAGTGTTAGGCTTAGGGATAGGTTTAGGCTGAGCGTGAGTTTGAGGGTGAGGGTTAGGGTTAGGTTGATGGTTAGGTTTACGGTTCGGGTGAGGGTTAGGATGAGGTTTAGGGTTAGGGTGAGGATGATGGTAAGAGTAAAGTTGAGGGTTAAGCTGAGCGTGACGGTTAAGATAAGGGTGAGGTTTAGGGTTAGGTTTAGGGTTAGGGTGAGGGTTAGATTGGGGATTAGGGTTAGAGTTAGGGTTAGTGTGAGGTTTAGGGTAAGGATGAGTCTTAGGGTTAGGGTGAGGGTCTAGGGTTAGAATTAGGTTTAGGGTGAGGTCTAGGGTGAGGGTGAGGGTTAGAGTTAGGGTTTGGGTTAGGATGAGGTTTAGCATTAGGGTGATGGTTAGGATTAGTGTTAGGGTTAGTGTTAGGGTTAGGGTTAGTGTTATGGTTAGGGTAAGTGTTAGGGTGAGGGTTAGGGTTAGGGTTAGGGTTAGGGTTAAAGTTACGGTGAGGGTTAGGTTGAGGTTTAGGGTTAGGGTTAGGGTTAGGGTTAGGATTAGGGTTAGGGTGAGGGTGAGTGTGAGGGTTAGGGTTAGGGTTTCTCTTAGGCTTAGGGTTAGGCTGAGGGTGAAGTTGAGTGTGAGGGTTAGGGACAGGGTTAGGGTGAGGTTTAGTGTTAGGGTAAGGGTTAGAGTTAGGGTTAGGGTGAGTATGAGGTTTAGGGGTAGATTTAGGGTTAGGGTGAGAGTGAGGGTTAGGGTAAGGGTTGTGGTGCGGGTGACAGTAAGGGTAAAGATGAGGGTTAAGCTGAGGGTGAGGGTTACGGTAAGGGTGAGGGTTAGGGTTAGGGTTAGGGTTAGGGTGAGGGTTAGATTGAGGTTTAGTGTTAGGGTTAGTGTGAGGTTTAGGGTGAGGATGAGGGTTAGGTTTAGGGTGAGGGCTAGGGTTAGGGTGAGGGTTAGGGTTAGTGTTAGGGTGAGTTTAAGGTTTAGGGTGATGGTTAGGGTTAGTGTGAGCGTTAGTGTTAGCGTTAGGGTTAGTGTTAGGGTGAGGGTATATGTTAGGGTGAGGGTTAGTTTTAGGGTTAGGCTTAGGTTTAGGGTCAGAGTTAGAGTTGGGCTTAGTGTGAGGGTGACATTTAGGGTTAGAGTTAAGGTTAGTGTTAGGGTTAGGGATAGGGTGAAGTTTAGGGTTAGGGTTAGGTTTAGGCTTAGGCTTAAGCTTAGGTGGAGCATGAGGAAGAGGGTTAGGGTTCGGGTTAGGGTGAGGGTTAGGGTTAGGTTTATTGTGAGGGGTAGTATGAGGGTTAGGTTGAGGGTTAGGGTTAGTGATACGGTTAGGTTTAGGATTTGGATTAGGGTGAGAGTGAGTGTGAGGGTAAGGTTAAGGATAGGTTTAGGCTTATGGTTAGGGTGAGGATTAGGGTTAGGGTTTGGGTTAGGCTTAGGTTTAGGGTCAGTGTTAGTGTTAGTTTAGTGTTACTGTTAGGTTTACAGGGAGGGTTAGGATTAGGGTTAGGCTTAGGGTTAGGCTGAGGGTTAGGGTAGGGGTGAGGATTAGGGATAGGGTTACGGTTAGGGTGAGGATTATTTTTAGTGTTATGGTTAGGGTTAAGTTTGCAGTGAGGGTGAGGCTGAGAGTGAGGGTTAGGGTTAGGATTAGAGTTAGTGTTATTGTTAAGGATAGGGTTAGAGTTACGGTGAAGTTGAGGGTGAGCGTGAGGGTTAGGGTTAGGGTGAGGTTTAGGGTAGGTTTAGGGTTAGGGTTAGGGTGAGGGTGAGGTGTAGGGGTAGAGTTATGGTTTGCGGGAGGGTTAGGGTGAGGTTTAGGGTTTGGGTTAGTGTTAGGGGTAGGGTGAGGGTGAGGGTTTGGTTGAGGTTTAGGGATAGGGTTATGTTTAGGATTAGGATTAGGGTGAGCGTGAGTGTGAGGGTTAGGGTGAGGGTTAGGTTTAGGCTTAGCATTAGGCTGAGGGTGAGGGTGGGGGTGAGGATTAGTGTTATTGTTATTGTTAGGGTTAGGGTTAGAGTTACGGTGAGGGTAAGGGTGCGGGTGAGGGTTAGGGTAGGGTTAGGGTGGGGTTTAGTGTTAGGGTTAGGGTTAGGGTTAGGGTGAGGGTGAGGTTTAGGGTTAGATATAGGCTTAGGGTTAGGGGAGGGTTAGGGTTAGGGTTTGGTTTAGGGTGAGGTTGAGGCTGAGGATTAGGGTTAGGTTTAGTGTTAGGGTTAGGGTTACATTTAGGCTTCGGGTTAGCCTGAATGTGAGGGTGTGGGTGAGGTTAGAGTTAGGATTAGGGTTAGGGTTAGGTTTATTGTTAGTGTTATGGTTACGGTTAAATTTACAGTGAGGGTGAGGCTGTGGGTGAGGGTTAATGTTACGGTTATGGTTAGGTTTAGGCTTAGTGTTATTCTTAGGGTTAGGGTTAGAGATACAGTGAGGTTGAGCATGAGGGTGAGGGTTAGGGTGAGGTTTAGGGTGAAGTTTAGGATTAGGTTTAGGGTTAGGGTTAGGGTGAGGATGAAGTTTAGGCTTAGAATTAGGGTTTGGGTGAGAGTTTGGTTGAGTTTTAGGTTTAGCGTTAGGGTTAGGGTTATGGTGAGAATTAGGGGGAGGGCTGGTATAGGGTTAGGGTTATGGTTAGTGTTAGTGTTAGTGTTAGTGTGAGGGTGAAGTTCAGCGTTAGAATTAGGGTTAGGGTGAGGCTGAGGGTGAGGGTTAGGATTTGGATTAGGGTTAGGTTTAGGGTGAGTGTGAGGGTTAGGTTAGTGTTGGGGTTAGCCTTAGGTTTAGGCTGAGGGTGAGGGTGAGTGTGAGGGTTAGGGTTCGTTTGAGGGTTAGGGTTAAGGTAAGGATGAGGTTTAGTGTTAGGGTTAGTGTTAGATTTAGGGTTAGGGTGAGGGTGAGGTTTAGGCGTAGAGTTAGGGTTAGGATGAGGGTTAGGGTGAGTGTTAGGGTTAAGGTTAGGTTTAGATTTAGCGTTAGAGTTAGAGTGAGGGTGAAGTTTAGGTTTAGAATTAGGTTTAGGGTGAGGCTGAGGGTGAAGGTGAGGATTAGGTTTAGGGTTATTATTGGGATTAGGTTTAGGGTTAGGGTGAGTGTGAGGGTTAGGTTTAGGGTTAGTGTTAGCCTTAGGTTTAGGCTGAGGGTGAGGGTGAGAGTGAGGGTTAGGGTTAGTTTGAGGGTTAGGGTATAGGGTTAGGGTGAGGGTTAGTGTTAGGGTTAGGGTTAGGTTGTGCGTTAGGTTGAGGTTGAGGGTTAGGCTTAGGTTTACTATTAGGATTAGGGTAAGTTTTAGTGTGAGTGTGATGGTTAGGGTTAGGGTTATGGTGAGGTTTAGGTTTAGGGTTAGGGTTAGGGTGAGGGTGAGGTTTAGGGTTAGAGTTAGGGTTAAGTTGAGGCTGAGGGTGCAGGGTAGGGTTAGGGTTAGCATTAGGATTATGGTAAGGGATAGGGTGAGTGTGAGGTTTAGTGTGAGTGTGATAGGGATTTCCTGAGGTTTAGGGTGAAGGTGAGGGTTAGTGTTAGGGTGAGGGTGAGGGTTTGTATAAGGGTTAGGTTGAGTGCTAGGATGAGGTTTACGGTTAGGATTAGTGTTAGGGTTAGGGTGAGGGCTAGTGTGAGGGTTATGATGAGGATTAGGTTTAGGCATAGGGTTAGGTTTAGGATTAGGGTTAGGTTGAGGGTGAGTGCGAGGGTTAGGGTTAGGGTTAGGCTTAGGGATAGGGTTAGGTTTAGGATCAGGGTTAGGGTTAGGGTTACTTTGAGGGTTACTGTTATGGTTAGGGCTAGGGTTATTGTTAGTGTTATAGTTAGGGTTAAGTTTGTGGTGAGGGTGAGGCTTAGGGTGAGGGTTATGGTTATGTTTAGGGTTAAGGTTAGGGTTAGAGTTACAGTGAGGTTGAGGTTTAGGGCTAGTGTGACCTTTTGGTTGAGATTTATGGTTAGGTTTAGGGGTAGGCTGAGGGTGAGGTTTTGGATTAGAGTTAGGGTTAGGGGGAGTATTAGGGTGAGGTTTAGGGTTGGGGTTAGTGTTAGGGTGAGGGTGAGGGTTAGGTCGAAGTTTAGGGATAGGGTTATTTTTAGGATTAGGTTTAGGGTGAGGGTGAGTGTGAGGTTTAGGGTGACGGTTAAGGTGATGATTAGTGTTAGGGTGAGGGTTTGGTTTAGGGTGAGGGTTATGGTTAGGGTGAGGGTTTGGATTAGGGTTAGGGTGAGTTTTAGGTTTTGGGTAAGTAGGTTTTGGGTTAGGTTTAGGGTTAGGGTTAGGGTGAGGGTTAGATTGGGGATTAGGGTTAGAGTTAGGGTTAGTGTGAGGTTTAGGGTGAGGATGAGTGTTAGGGTTAGGGTGAGGGTTAGCGTTAGAATTATGTTTAGGGTGAGGTCTAGGGTGATTGTGAGGGTTAGAGTTAGGGTTAGGGTTAGGATGAGTTTTAGGATTAGGGTGATGGTTAGGGTTAGTGTTAGGGTTAGGGTTAGTGTTAGGGTGAGGGTAAGTGTTAGGGTGAGGGGTAGGGTTAGGGTGAGGGTTATGGTTAGTGTGAGGGGTAGATTGGTGATTAGGCTTAGAGTTAGGGTTAGTGTGAGTTTTATGGTGAGGATGAGGGTTAGGGTTATAGTGAGGGTTACGGTTAGTGTTAGGGTTAAGTTTAGGGTGAGGTTTAGAGTTAGGGTGAGGTTTAGGGTTAGGATTAAGGTTAGGATGAGTGTGAGTGTGAGGGTTAGGGTTAGGGTTAGGCTTAGGTTTAGGTTTAGGCTGACAGTGAGGGTGAGGGTGAGGGTGAGGGTGAGGGTTAGAGTTCGGGTGAGGATGAGGGTTAGGGTTTGGTTTAGGGTAAGGGCTAGTGTGAGGTTTAGGTTGAGGGATACGGTTAGATTTTGGATTTGGGTTAGGGTGAGAGTGAGTGTGAGGTTTATGGTTAGGGTTAGGGTTAGGCTTAGGTTTAGGGAGAGGATTAGGGTTAGGGTTTGGGTTAGGGTTAGGTTTAGGGTCAGGGTGGGGGTGAGGATTAGGGTTAGGTTTAGGGTTAAGTTTAGGGTTATTTTTAGTGTTATGTTTAGGGTTAAGTTTGCAGTGAGGGTGAGGATGAGGGTGAGGATTATGGTTAGGGATAGGGTTAGGTTAGTATTAGGGTTAGTGTTAATGTTAGGGTTAGGGTTAGACTTATGGTATGGGTGAGGGTGAGGGTGAGGGTTAGGGTTAGGTTTAGGGTGAGGTTTAGAGTTAGGGTTAGGATTAGGGATAGGATGAGGGAGACTTTTAGGGTTAGAGTTAGGTTGAGGGGGAGGGTAAGGGTGAGGGTTAGAATTAGGGCTAGTGTTAGGGTTAGCGTTAGGTTTAGGGTTAGTGTAAGATTGAGGTTTAGGGTTATGCTTAGGTTTAGGGTTATGATTAGGGTTAGGGTGAGTGTGAGAGTTAGGGTTAGGATTAGGCTTAGGCTAAGGGTTAGGCTGAGGGTGAGGGTGGGTGTGAGGATTAGGCTTAGGGTGATGGTTAGCCTTATGTTTAAGGTGAGAGTTAGGATGAGGGTTAGGGTTAGGATTAGGATTAGGGTGAGGGCTAGGGTGAGGGGAGGGTTAAGGTTAGGGTTAGGCTTAGGCATACTTTTAGGCTGAGGGTGATGGTGAGGGTGAGGGTTAGGGTTATGGTGATGGATAGGGTTAGGGTTCCGGTTAGGGTGATCGTGTCAGTAAGAGTAAAGTTGAGGGTTGGGCTAAGGGTGAGGGTTACGTTAAGGGTGAGGGTTAGTGTTACGTTGAGGGTTATGGTAAGGGTTAGGGTTAGGGTTAGGGTTAGATTGGGGATTAGGGTTAGGGTAATTGTGATGTGGATGAGGGTTAGGGTTAGAATTAGGGTTTGGGTGAGTTCTAGCGTGAGGGTAAGAGTTAGGGTTAGGGTTAAGTTTATGGTGAGGTTTAGGGTGAGGGGTAAGTTTAGGTTTAGGGTGAGGGTTAGGTTTAGTATGAGGGTTATGGTTAGGGTGAGGGTGAGGGTGAGGGTAAGGGTTATGGTGAGGGTTACAGTGAGGGTGAGTGTTAGGGTTAGGATTTGGGATAGGGTTAGGTATAGGCTGAGGTTGAGGGTGAGGGAGACGGTGAGGTTTAGGGTTAGGGTTATGTTTAGGGTGAGGTCTAGGGTGAGGGTGAGGGTTAGGGTGAAGGTGAGGGTGATGGTGAGGGTCTAGGTTAGGTAATGGTTAGGGTTAGGGTGAGGATTAGTTGAGGGTTAGGGTAAGGGTGAGGTTGAGGTTTAGGGTGTGCGTGAGAGTTAGGGTTAGGGTGAGGGTTCGGGTGATGGTGATGTTTAGGGTTAGGAAGAAGGTTAGGGTTAGGGTTAGGTGAGGGTTAGTGTTAGGGTTAGGGTTAGGGTGAGGGTTAGGATTAGGTTTAGGGTTAGGGTGAGGTTTAGGGTGAGGGTGAGTGTTAAGGTTAGGGTTAGGTTTGTGGTGTGGGTAAGTGATAGCATGAGGGTTCGGCTGAGTGTTTGACTTAGCATTACGGTTAGGGTGAGGGTTAGGTTGAGGATTAGGATGAGTTTTAGGGTTAGGGTGAGGGTTAGGGTTAGGCTTAGCGTGAAGGCGACAGTGAGGGTGAAAGTTAGGGTTATAGTTACGGTGAGGGTTCGGTTAATGTGAGGTTTAGGGTGAGGATGAGGTTAAGTGTTAGGATGAGGGTTAGGGTGAATGTGAGGGTTAGGGTTATGGTTTGGGTTAGGGTGTGGGTTAGGGTGAGGGTTAGGGTTAGGGTTATTCTTAGGGTTAGGGTGAGGGTTAGGCTTAGGGTTAGAGTTAGGATTAGGATGAGGGTTAGGGTCAGGATTAGGGTGAGGGTGAGGGTTAATGTTCGGGTGAGGGTTAGGGTTGTTATTAGGGTTAGGGTCAGATTTAGGGTGAGGGTGAGGTTTAGGGTGAGGGTTAGGGTGAGGGTTAGAGTTAGGGTTAAGGTCAGGGTTAGAGTAAGGGGTAGGGTTACGGTTAGTGTGAGTGTTAGGTTTAGTGTGAGTGTTAGGTTAGGGTTAGGGTTAGGATTAGTGTGAGGGTAAGAATTAGCTGACCGTCAGGGTGAGGGTGAGGTTTAGGGTTAGGAATAGTGATAGGATTAGTGTAAAGCTGAGGGTGAGGGTGAGGTTTGGGGTTAAGGTTAGGGTGAGGGCTTGGGTGAGGTTTAGGGTAAAGTTGAGGGTGAGAGTGATGGTAAGGGTAAAGGTGAGGGTTAGGCTGAGGGTGAGGGTTAAGATAAGGGTGAGGGTTAGGGTTAGGGTGAGGGTTAGATTGAGGATTAGTTTTAGGGTTAGTGTGAGGTTTATTGTGAGGTTCAGGGTTAGGGTTTGGTTGAGGGTTAGGGTTAGAATTAGGGTTAGGGTGAGGGCCAGTGTGAGAGTGAGGTTTAGGGTAGGTTTAGGGTTAAGGTTAGGGTGAGGTTTAGGGTTACTGTGAGGGTTAGGGTTAGTGTGAGGGTAAGTGTTAGAGTTAGGGTTACTTTTAGGGTGAGGGTAAGTGTTAAGGTGAGGGTTTGGGTTAGGGTGAGGGTTATGTTTAGGGTGAGGGTTAGCGCTAGGGTTAGGGTTATTGTTAGGGTTAGGATTATGATTAGGGTTAGCATGAGGGTGAGTGTGTGGTTTAGGGTTAGGTTTAGGTTTAGGCTTAAAGTTAAGCTGAGGGTGAGGTTGAGGCTGAGGGTTAGGGTTAGGGTTAGTGTTAGGTTTAGGGTGAGGGTGAGGGTTAGGGTTAGGGTGAGGTTTAGGGTTAGGGCTTGGATTAGGATTAGTGTTAGTGTGAGGGTGAGTGTGAGTGTTAGGGTTAGGGTTAGGCTTAGGCTTAGGTTTAGGCTGAGGTTGAGGGTGAGGGTTAAGGTGAGGGTGAGGGTGAGGTTTAGGGTTAGAGTTAGGGTTAGTGTGAGAGTTAGTGTTAGGATTGGTGTTAGGGTAAGAGTTAGGGTGAGGGTTAGGGTGAGGGTTATGGTTAGGGATAGGGTTAGATTTAGGATTAGGGTTAGGGTGAGTGTGAGTGTGAGGGTTAATGTTAGGGTGAGGGTTAAGGTTAGGCTGAGGGTAAGGTTGAGGTTCAGGATTAGGGTGAGGTTTAGAGTTAGGTTTAGGGTGAGGGTTAGGATGAGGTATATGGTTAGGGTGAGAACTAGGGTGAGGGTTAAGATTAGAGTTAGGTTTAGGGTGAGGTTTAAGTTTTGGGTTAGGTTTAGGGTTAGGGTCAGGGTTACGGTTAGGGTTACGGTGAGGGTGAGGGTTAGGGTTAGGTTGAGGGTTAGGGTTAGGGTTAGGTTAGGGTGAGGTTTGGGGTTAGGGTTAGGGTGACGGTTACCGATGAGGGTTATGGTTAGGATTAGGGTTACGTTGCGGGCTAGGGTGAGGGTGAGGGTTAGGGTTAGTGTTAGGTTTGGGTTAGGGTAGCCTGAGGGTGAGGGTGGGGGTTAGGAATAGGTTTTGGGTGATGGTTAGGGTTAGGGTTAGGGTGAGAGTGAGGATGAGAGTAAGGGTTAGGATTAGGTTTAGGGTGAGGGCTAGGGTGAAGGTGAGGGTTATGGTTAGGCTTAGGTTAGGCTTAGGTTTAGCTTGAGGGTGAGGGTGAGGGTGAGGGATAGGGTTAGGGTGATGGATAGGGTTAGGGTTAGGCTGAGTGTTAGGATGAGGGTTAGGGTTAGGATGAGGCTTAGGGTGAGCATGACGGTAACAGTAAAGGTGAGGTTTAGGCTGAGGGTGAGTGTTCCCCTAAGGGTGAGTGTTAGGATTAGGGTGAGGGTTAGTGTAAGGGTTAGGGTGAGGGTTAGGGTGAGGGTGAGGGTTAGATTGAGGAGTAGGGTTAGGGTTAGTGTGAGGTTTAGGGTGAGGATGATTGTTAGAGTTAGGGTGAGGGTTATGTTTAGAATTAGGGTTAGGGAGAGGGCTAGTGTGAGGGTTAGGATTAAGATTAGGGTTACAGTGAGGGTGTGGGTTAGGATTAGGGTGTGGTTTAGGATTCGGGTGAGAGTTACGGTTACTGTGAGGGTTAGTGTTAGAGTTAGGGTTAAGGTAAGGGTGAGGGTAAGTGTTAGGGTGAGGGTTAGGGTTAGGGTGAATGTTATGGTTACGGTGAGGTTTAGGGTTATTGTTAGGTTTAGGGTTAAGTTTACAGTGAGGGTGAGTATGAGGGTTAGGGTTAGGATGAGGATTAGGGTTAGGGTTAGGGTTTGAGTTAGGGTTAGGGTGAGTGTGAGGTTTAGGGTTAGAGTTTGGGTTAGGGTGAGGGTTAGGTTGAGGTTTAGGGTTAGGGTTAGTTTTAGGTTTAGGGTTAGGGTGAGGGTTAGTGTGAAGGTAATGGTTAGGTTTATGTTTAGGACTAGGGTTAGGGTGAGGGTGAGTGTATGGGTTAGGGTTAGGGTTAGGTTTAGGCTTAGGGTTAGGCTGAGGTAGAGGTTAAGTGTGAGGGTTAGGGTGCTGGTTAGGGTTAGGGTTAGGGTTAGATTTAGCCTTAAGTTGAGGTTTAGTGTTAGGGTTAGAGTTTGGGTGAGGGATAGGGTTAGAGTTATGGTGAGGCTTAGGGTTAGGCTTAGGATTAGGCTTAGGTTTAGGCTGAGTGGGAGGGTGGGGTTAAGGATTAGGGTAAGGGTTTGGTTTAGGGTTATTGTTAGTGTTATGTTTAGGGTAAAGTTTGTGGTGAGGGTGAGGCTGAGGGTGAGGGTTATGGTTATGGTTATGGTTAGGGTTAGGGTGAGTGTTATTGTTACGGTTAGAGTTAGAGTTACGGTGAAGTTGAGGTTGAGGGTGAGGGTAAGGTTTATGGTGAGGTTTAGGGTTAGGTTTAGTGTTAGGGTTAGGGTGAGGGTGAGGTTTAGGGTTAAAGTTAGGGTTAGCTGGAGGGTTAGGGTGAGGTTTAGGGTTAGGTTTAGCGTTGGGGTTAGGGTGAGGGTGAGGGTTAGGATGAGGTTTAGGGATATGTTTAGGGTTAGGATTAGGGTTAGGGTGAGGGTGAGTGTAAGGGTTAGGGTGAGGGTTAGTCTTAGGCTTAGTGTTAGGCTGAGGGTGAGTGTGGGTGTGAGGATTAGGGTTAGGGTGATGGTTCGGGTTAGGGTTACTGTTTTTGTTAGGGTTAGGGTTAGAATACCGGTGAGGGTGAGGGTGCAGCTGAGGGTTAACGTTAGGGTTAGGGTGGGATTTAGGGTTAAGGTTAGGGTTAGTTTTAGGGTGAGGGTGAGGTTTAGGGTTAGATATAGGGTTAGGGGGAGGGTTAGGGTGAGTGTTAGTGTGAGTGTTAGTGTTAGGGTTAGGGTGAGGGTGAGGGTTAGTTTGGGTTAGGGTTAGGGTTAGTGTGAGGGTTTGTGTTAGGGTTAGGATTAGTGTTAGCGTCAGGGTAAGTGTTAGGGTGAGGGTTTGGGGCAGGGTGCGGGTTATGGTTAGGGTAAGGGTTATGGTTAGGGTTAGGGTGAGGTTTAGGGTTTCGGTTAGGGTTAGAGTTAGGTTTAGGGTGAGGGTGAGGTTTTGGGATAGAATTAGGGTTAGGGTGAGGGTTAGGTTGAGGGTTGGTGTTAGGGTTTGGGTTAGGGTGAGGTTTAGGGTTTGGGTTAGGCTTAGAGTTAAGTTTAGGGTGAGGGTGAGGTTTTGGTTTAGAGTTAGTTTTAGGGTGAGGGTTACGTTGAGGGTTAGTGTTAGGGTTCGTGTTAGGGTTAGGTTTATGGTGAGAGTTAGGGGGAGAGTTAGCTTTAGCGTTAGGGTTAGGGTGAGGGTGAGTGTGGGTGTTAGGGTTAGGTTTTTGGTTAGGCTTAGGGTTAGGTTGAGGGTGAGGCTGAGGGTGTGGTTTAGGGTTACGATGAGGGTTAGGTTTATGGTTAAGTTTAGGGTTAGGGTGAGGGTTAGCATAAGGGTTTTGGTGAGGCTGAGGGTTAGCATTAGGTTGAGGGTTAGGGTTAGGGTTAGAGTTAGGGAGAGGGTTCTAATGAGGATTAGGGTTGGGAATAGGGTTAGGGTGAGGGCTAGGGTGAGGGTGGGCATTAGGGTTATTGTTAAGTTGATGTTTAGGATTAGTTAGGGTTAGGGTGAGGGTTAGGATGAGGGTTAGGATTACGGTGAGGGTGTGGGTTAGGGATAGGGTGAGGGTTGGGGTTAGGACTAGGGTTAGGGTGAGGTTGAGGGCTAGGATTAGGGGTAGGGGTAGGGTTAGGGTTAGAGTTACAGTGAGGGTGAGGGTGAGATTCAGGTTTAGAGTTAGGGTTAGGGGGAGGATTGGTTTGAAGGCAGGTTTAGGGTTAGTGTTAGGGTTAGGGTTAGGGTGAGGGTTAAGTTGAGGTTTATTGTTAGGGTTAGGGTTAGAGTTAGTATTAAGGTTAGGGTCAGGGTGAGTGTGAGGGTTAGGGTTCTGGTTAGGCTTAGGCTGAGGGTGAGGATGGGGGTGAGGATTAGGGTTAGGGTGATGGTTAGGATTAGGGTTAGGTTGAGGGGTAGGATGAGGGTTAGGTTTAGGGTGAGGTTTAGGGTGAGAGTTATAGTAAGTGTAAAGTTGAGGGTTAGGCTGAAGGTGAGGTTTAAGATAAGTGTGAGGGTTAGGGTTAAGGTTAGGCTTAGGGTAAGGGTTTGGGTTACGGTTAGGGTGAGGGTTAGATTGAGGATTAGGGTTAGGGTTAGTGTGAGGTTTAGCTTGAGGATGAGGATTAGGGTTAGGGTGAGGGTGAGTGTTAGAATTAGGGTTAGGGTGAGGGCTAGGGTGAGGGTGAGGTTTAGGGTTAGGTTTAGGGTAAGGGTGAGGTTTAGGATTAGGGTAAGGGTTAGGGTTAGTGTGATGGTTAGGGTTAGTGTGAGGGTTAGTGTTAGGGTGAGGGTTAGTGTTAGGGTGTGGGTTATGGTTAGGGTGAGGTTTAGGGTTAGGGTTAGAGTTATTGTTACGGTTAGGGTTAGTGTTATGTTTACGGTGAGGGTAAGGTGAGGGTTAGTTTTGGGGTTAGGATGAGGTTTAGGTTTAGGGTTAGGGTTAGAGTTAGGGTTAGTGTGAGGGTGAGGTTTAGGGTTGGAGTTAGGGTTAGTTTTAGGATTAGGTTTAGGGTGAGAATTAGTGTGAGGGTTAGGGTTAGGCTTAAGCTTAGGCTTAGGTTTAGGCTTAGGCCGAGGATGAGGGTGAGAGTTAGGGTTAGGGTTAGTGTAAGGGTTAGGGTGAGGGTTAGGATGAGGTTTAGGTTTAGGATTAGAGTTAGGGTGAGTGCTAGTGTGAGCGTTACTGTGAGGGTTAGGGTTAGGTTTAGGATTAGGTGTAGGTTGAGGGTCAGTGTGAGGGTTAGTGTTAGGGTTAGGGTTAGGCTTAGGCTTAGGGTTAGGGTTGAGGGTTAAGGTTAGGCTTTGGTTTTGGGTGAGGGGGACGTTAAGGGTTAGGGTTAGGGTGAGGGTGAGGGTGAAGGTTAGGGTTAGTGTGAGTGATAGGGTTACGGTGAGGGTTATGGTTAGGGTGAGGTTTAGGGTTAGGATTAGGGTTATTGTTACCATTAGGGTTAGGGTTATGGTTACGGTGAGCGTAAGGGTGAGGGTTAGGGTTGGGGTTAGGATGAGGTTTAGGTTTAGGGTTAGGCTTAGAGTTAGGGTTAGGGTGAGGGTGAGGTTTTGGTTTGGAATTAGGGTTAGTTTTAGGGTTAGGGTTAGGATGAGGGTTAGGGTTAGGGTTAGGCTTTGTCTTAGGCTTAGGCTTACGCCAAGCATGAGGGTGAGGATTAGGGTTAGGGTTAGGGTGAGGGTTAGGGTTAGGGTCAGGGTGAGTGTTAGGATGAGGTTTAGGGTTAGGATTAGTTTTAGGGTGAGAGCTAGGGTGAGGGTAAGGGTGAGGGTTAGGTTTAGGGATAGGGTTAGGTTTAGGATTAGGGTTAGGTTGAGGGTGAGTGTGAGAGTTAGGGTTAGGCTTAGGCTTAGGCTTAGGGTTTTGGTGAGGATTAGGGTTAGGGTTTGCGTTAGGGTGAGGGTGAGGCTGAGGATTAGGGTTAGGTTTAGGATTAGGTTTAGAGTTAGGGTTAGGCTGAGGATGAGGGTGGGGGTGAAGATTAGGTTTAGGGTTAGGGTTAAAATTAGGGTTATTTTTAATGTTGTGTTTTGGGTTTAGTTTGTGGTGAGGGTGAGCCTGAGGTTGAGGGTTATGGTTAGGGTTAAGCTTAGTCTTAGGGTTAGGCTGAGGGTGAGGGTGGAGGTGAGGAATAGGTTTTGGGTGATAGGGTGAGTGTTAGGATGAGGCTTAGCGTTAGGATTAGGTTTAGGGAGAGGGCTAGGTTGAGGGTGAGGGTTAGGGTTAGGCTTAGTCTTAGGCTTAGGGTTAGGCTTAGAGTGAGGGTGAGGGTGAGATTTTGGGTTAGGGTGATGGATAGCTTTAGGGTTAGGCTGAGTGTTAGGATGAGGGTTAGGGTTAGGGTGAGGGTTAGGGTGAGTGTGATGGTAAGAATAAAGGTGAGGGTTAGGCTGAGGGTGAGTGTTCCCCTAAGGGTGAGAGTTAGGATTAGGGTAAGTGTTAGGGTGAGGGTTAGGGTAAGGGTTAGGGTTAGTGTTAGGGTTAGAGTTAGGGTGAGGGTTAGGAGGAGGGTGAGGGTTAGGTTTAGGGTTAGGATTAGTATTAGGGTTAGTGTTAGGGTGAATGCTTAGTTTGGGCTTAGGGATAGGGTTAGGCTTAGCGTTAACCTGAGGGTGAGGGTTACGTTTAGGATTCGAGTTAGGGTTAGCGTTTGGGTGAGAGTTAGGGTTTGTGTTAATTTCAGGGTTAGGGTGAGGGTTAGGGTTAGGGTTACGGTGAGTGTTAGGGTTAGGGTTAGGGTGAGCGTCAGGTTTAGGATTAGGGTTAGGGTTAGGGTTATTGTTAGTGTTATGGTTAAGGTTAAGTTTATGGTTAGGGTGAGGCTGACGGTGAGGGTTAGGGTTAGGGTTAGGGTGAGGTTTAGGGTTAGGGTTAGAGTTACGGTTAGGGTGAGGGTTTAATTTAAGGTTAGGTTTAGGGTGAGGGTTTGTGTTATTGTTATTTTTAGGGTGAGGGTGAGGGTTAGGTTTAGATTTAGGGTGAGGGTTAGGGGGAGGGTGAGGTTTAGTGTTAGAGTTAGTGTTAAGGGGAGGGTTAGGGGGAGGGTTAGGTTTAAGGTTAGTGTTAGGGTTAGGGTGAGGGTTAGGTTGAGGTTTAGGGTTAGTGTTAGGTTTGGATTTAGGATTAGGGTTATGGTGAGGCTGAGTGTGAGGTTTAGGGTTAGGATTAGGCTTAAGCTTAGTGTTAGGCTGAGGGTGAGGGTGGGTTTGAGGATTAGGTTAAGGGTGATGGTTAGGGTTAGGTTTAGGTTTAGGGTTAGGATTAGGGTTAGGGTTAGGATTAGGGTTAGGTTGATGTCTAGGGTGAGGGTGAGGGTTCGGGTTAGGGAGAGGGTTAGGGTTAGGGTTAGGGTTACGGTGAGTTTAGAGTTAGGGTTAGAGTTAGGGTTAGGGTGAGAGTGAGGTTTATGGTTAGAGTTAACTTTTGTGTTAGGGTTAGGGTTAGGGTGAGCATTACTGTGAGGGTTAGGGTTAGGCTTAAGCTTAGGCTTAGGGTTAGGCTTAGGCCGAGCATGAGCGTGAGGGTTAGGGTTAGGGTTAGGGTTAGGATTAGAGTTAGGGTAAGGGTGAGTGTGTGTGTTAGGGTTTGGATTAGGGTTAGGCTTAGGGTTAGGCTGAGGGTGAGGTTGAAGGTGAGGGTTAGGGTTAGGGTTAGTGTTAGGGATAGGTTTAGGGTTAGGGTGAGGGTTAGGGTTAGGGTTAGGATTAGGATTAGGGTTAGGTTTAGGGTTAGTGTGAGGGTTAGGGTTAGGTTTAGGGTTAGGCTTAAGGTTAGGCTGAGAGTGAGGGTGAGGGTGAGGTTTAGGGTTAGGGTGAGGCTTAGGGTTAGGGTTAGGGTGAGGTTTAGTGTTAGGGTAAGTGTTAGAGTTAGGGTTCATGTTAGTGTTTGGGTTAGGGTGATAGTTAGGGGGAGGGCTAGGGTTAAGGTTAAGGTTAGGGTTAGGTTTAGCGGTAGGGTTAGGGTGAGGGTGAAGTTTAGGGTTAGAATTAGGATTAAGGTGAGGCTGAGGTTTAGGGTTAGGGTTAGGGTTTGGGTTAGTGTTAGGGTTAGGGTTACGGTGAGGGTGAGAGTGAGGGTGAGGGTTAGGGTTAGGGTTAGTATTAGTATTAGGTTTAGGGTTTGGGTGAGTGTGAGGGTTAGTGTTAGGGTTAGGGTTAGGGTTAGGGTTAGTATTAGGGTTAGGTTTAGGGTTAGGGTGAGGGTTATGTTGAGGGTTAGGATTAGGATTAGGCTTAGGTTAGGGGTTAGTGTGAGGGTTATGGTTAGGTTTATGGTTAGGCTTAAGTTTAGGCTGAGGGTGAGGGTGAGGTTTAGGGTTAGGGTGAGGCTTAGGTTTAGGGTTAGGGTGAGGTTTAGTGTTAGGGTAAGTGTTAGAGTTAGGGTTCATGTTAGTGTTTGGGTTAGGGTGATAGTTAGGGGGAGGGCTAGGGTTAAGGTTAAGGTTAGGGTTAGGTTTAGCGGTAGGGTTAGGGTGAGGGTGAAGTTTAGGGTTAGAATTAGGATTAAGGTGAGGCTGAGGGTGAGGGTTAGGGTTAGGGTTTGGGTTAGTGTTAGGGTTAGGGTTACGGTGAGGGTGAGAGTGAGGGTGAGGGTTAGGGTTAGGGTTAGTATTAGTATTAGGTTTAGGGTTTGGGTGAGTGTGAGGGTTAGTGTTAGGGTTAGGGTTAGGGTTAGGTTTAGGGTTAGTATTAGGGTTAGGTTTAGGGTTAGGGTGAGGGTTATGTTGAGGGTTAGGATTAGGATTAGGCTTAGGTTTAGGGTTAGTGTGAGGGTTATGGTTGGGTTTAGGGTTAGGCTTAAGTTTAGGCTGAGGGTGAGGGTGAGGTTTAGGGTTAGGGTGAGGCTTAGGTTTAGGGTTAGGGTGAGGTTTATTGTTAGGGTAAGGGTTAGAGTTAGGGTTAGTTTTAGGGTTAGGGTTAGGGTGATAGTTAGGGGGAGGGCTAGGGTTAGGGTTAAGGTTAGGGTTAGGTTTAGCGGTAGGATTAGGGTGAGGGTGAAGTTTAGGTTTAGAATTAGGGTTAAGGTGAGGCTGAGGGTGAGGGTTAGGGTTAGGTTTGGGGTTAGTGTTAGGGTTAGGGTTAAGGTGAGGGTTATTGTTAGTGTGAGGGTTAGGGTTAGGGTTAGGATTAGGATTAGGGTTAGTGTTAGTGTGAGTGTGAGGGTTAGTGTTAGGGTTAGGGTTAGCCTTAGGTTTATGCTGAGGGTGTGCTTGAGTATGAGGTTTAGGTTTAGAGTTATGGTTAGTGTTAGGTTTAGGGTTAGTGTGAGGGTCAGGTTTACAGTTAGGCTTGGGCTTAGGCTTAGGCATAGGCTGAGCATGAGGGTGAGGGTTAGGGTTAGGGTGAGGGTTAGGGTGGGGGTGACCGTAAGGGTCAACGTGAGGGTTAGGCTGAGGTTGAAGGTTACTGTAAGGGTCAGGGTTAGGGTTAGGGTGAGGTTTCGGGTTCGGGGTAGAGTGAGGGTGAAGGTTAGATTGAGGATTAGTGTTAGGGTTATGGTGAGGTTTAGGGGGAAGATGGGGGTTAGGGATAGGGTGAGGGTGAAGGTTAGGTTTAGGTTTAGGTTTAGGGTTAGTTTGATGGCTAGCTTAGTGTGAGGGTCAGTGTTAGTGTTAGGGTTTGTGTTAGGGTGAGGGTAAGTGTTAGGGTGTGGGTTAGGGTTAGGGTGAGGGTTAAGGTGAGGGTGAGGGTGAAGGTTAGGTTTAGGGTTAGGATGAGGTTTAGGTTTAGGTTTAGGGTTAGAGTTAGGGTTATGGTTAGAGTGAGGTTTAGGTTTAGATTTAGGGTTAGTGTTAAGGTTAGGGTTAGGGTGAGGGTCAGGTGTAATGTTAGCCTTAGGCTAAGGCTTAGGCTTAGGCCGAGATGACGGTGAGGGTTAGGGTTAGGGTTAGGGTGAGTTTTCGGATGAGGTTTAGGGTTATGATTAGGGTTAGGGTGAGGGCTATTGTGAGGGTTACGGTGAGGGTTATGTTTAGGGATATGGTTAGGTTTAGGATTAGGGTTAGGGTAGATTGAGTGTGAAGGTTAGGGTTAGGGTTAGCCTTAGGCTTAGGCTTAGGGTTAGGGTGAGGGTTCGGGTTAGGGTTTGTGTTAGGGTGAGGGTGAAGCTTAGGATTAGTGTTAGGTTTAGTGTTAGGGTTAGGTTTAGGTTTAGGGTTAGGTATACGGTGAGGGTTAGGCTTAGGGTTAGGCTGAGGATGAGGGTGGGGGTGAGAATTAGGGTTAGGTTTAGGGTTAGGGTTATTGTTAGTGTTATGGTTAGGGTTAAGATTGCGGTGAGGGTGAGGTTGAGGGTGAGGGATATGGTTAGGGTTAGGGTTAGTGTTAGGGCTAGGGTTTGTGTTATAGTTAGGGTTAGGGTTACAGTGAAGTTGAGGTGGAGGGTGAAGGTGAGGGTGAGGATTAGGGTTAGGGTGCGGTTTAGGGTGAGGTTTAAGTTTAGGGTTGGGGTTAGAGTGAGGGTGAGGTTTAGATTTAGAGTTAGGTTTAGGGGGAGGGTTAGGATGAGGTTTAGGGTCAGGGTTAGTTTTATTGTTAGGGTGAGGGTGAGTTTTAGGTTTAGAGTTAGGGTGAAGCTTAGGGTTAATGTCAGGGTGATGTTTAGGGCTAGAGTTAGGGTTAGGGTAAGGCTGTGGGTGTGGGTTAGGTTTAGGGTTAATGTTAGGGTTATTGTTAAGTTGAGGGTTAGGGTGAGGGTGAGGGTTAGGGTTAGTGTCAGCATTAGGATTAGGGTTAGGGTTATGGTGAGTGTGAGGTTTAGGGTTAGGTTTAGGCTTAGGCTGAGGGTGAGGCTTAGGGTGAGGGTTAGTGTTAGAGTGAAAGTTAATATTAGGGTTAGGGGGAGGGTTAGGATGAGGGTTAGGGTTAGGGGGAAGTCTAGGTTGAGGGTGAGGTTTATGCTTAGGTTTAGGGTGACATTTAGGGATAGGGTTAGGGTGAGGATGAGATTTAGGGTTAGAGTTAGGGTTAGGGTGAGGCTGAGGGTGAAGCTTAGGTTTAGGGTTAGTGTTAGGGTTAGGGTTAAGGTGAGGGATAGGGTGACGGTGAGGGTTAGGGTTAAGTTTAGGAATAGGATTAGGGTTAGGGTTAGGGAGAGTGTGAGGGTTAGTGTTAGGGTTAGGCTTAGGCTTAGGCTTCGACTGAGGCTGAGGCTGAGGGTGAGTGTTAGGTTTAGGGTGAGGGTTAGGGTTAGCGTTAGGGTGAGAGTTAGGGTTTGGGTTAAGTTTAGGGTTAGGATGAGGGGTAGGGTAAGGGTTTCAGTGAGGTTGAGTTTTAGGGTTAGGGTGAGGGTTAGGTTGAGGGTTAGGGTTAGGATTAGGGTGAGGGTGAGGGCTAGGTTGAGGATGAGGTTTAGGGTTAGGGTTAGGGTTAGGGTGAGGTTTAGGGTTAGGTTTAGGATTAGGGTTATGGTGAAAGTGATTTTTATGGTTAGAGTTATGGTTAGGGTGAGGCTGATTGTAAGGGTTTGGGTTAGGGTTATTGTTAGATTTATTATTAGGGTGAGGGTGAGGGTGAGGGTTAGGATTAGGCTGAGGGTTAGGGTTAGGGTTAGGGTGAGTGTTAGGGTTCCAGTTAAATTTGGGTTTAAGGTGAGGGTTAGGGTTAGGGTTACGGTGAGAGTAACGGTTATGATTAGGTTGAGGGTTAGGGTTAGGGTTAGGGCTAGGGTTAGGGTGAGGGTTAGGTTTAGGGTTAGGGTGAGGTTTAGGATGAAGATTAATGTTAGGATTAGGGTTAGGCTGAGGGCTAGGGTGAGGGTGAGGGTTAGGGTTAGGTTGAGTTTTAGAGTTAGTGTTAGGTTTAGGGTTAGGGTGAGGGTGAGGTTTAGGGTTAGAGTTAAGGTTAGTGTTCATGTTAGGGTTAGGTGAGTGTTAGGGTTAGGCTTAACCTTAGGCTTAGGCCTAGGCCTAGCATGAAAGTGAGGCTTAAAGTTAGGGTTAGGGTGAGGTTTTGGGTTAGGGTGAGGGTTATGTTGAGGTTTAGGCTTAGGATTAGTGTTAGGGTGAGCACTAGGGTGAGGGTTAGTGTGAGGGTTAGGGTTAGGGATAGGGTTAGGTTTAGGATTAATTTATGTTGAAGGTGAGTGTGAGGGTTAGGGTTAGGTTTAGAGTTAGGCTTAGGGTTTGGGTGAGGGTTAGGGTTAGGGTTTGATTTAGGGTGAGGGTGAGGGTTACGGTTAGGGTGAGGGTGTTGGTGAGGGTGAGGGTTAGGGTTAGGGTTAGAGTGAGTGTTAAGTTTAGGGTGAGGCTTATGGTTAAGGTGAGGGTTAGGGTTAGGTTTAGGCTTAGGCTTAGTCTTAGGGTAAGGCTGAGGTTTAGGGTGAGAGTGAGTGTGAGGGTTTGGGTTTGGGTTAGGTTTAGGCTTAGGGATAGGCTGAGGGAGAGGGTGAGGGTGAGGGTTAGGGTTAGGGTGGGGGTGAGGTTTAGGGTTAGAGTTTGACTTAAGGTGAGGGTTAGTGTGAGGGTTAGTTTTGGATTAGTTTTAGGTTTAGGTTTAGGTTGAGTTTTAGGGTGAGGTTTAGGGTTAGGAATAGGGTTCGTTTTAGGATTAGGGTTTGGGTGAGGGTGAGTGTGAGGGTTCGGGTTTGGGTTAGGGTTAGAGTAAGGCTTAGGGTTAGGCTGAGAGTGAGGGTGAGGGTTAGGGTTAGGGTGAGGGTTAGGGTTAGGTTTAGGGTGTTGGTTATAATGGGGGTTATGTTTAGGATTAGGCTTAATGTGAGGGCTATCATGAGGGTGAGTTTTAGGGTTAGGGTTAAGTTTAGGTATAGGTTGAGGGTTAGGAGTAGGGCTTGTTTTAGGGTGAGAGTTAGGGTTAGGGTTAGTGTGAGGGTTAGCATGAGGGTTACGGTTAGGATTAGGGTTAGGATGAGGGCGAGGGTGAGGGCGAGGGTTAGGTTTAGGGTTAGGGTGAGGTTTAGGGTTAGGGTTATGGTGAGGGTTAGGGTTAGGTTTAGTTTGAGGGTGAGAATTAGGTTTAGGTTTAGGGTGAGGGTTAAGGTTAGGTTTAGGGTGAGGGTTAGGATGAGGTTTAGGGTTACAAGTAGGGTTAGGTTGAGGGCTAGGGTGATTGTGAGGGTTAGTGTTAGGGTTAGGGTGAGGTTTAGGGTTAATGTTAGGGGTAGGCTTAGGGTAAGGGTTAAGGTTCGGGTTTGGGTGAGGGTGAGGGTTAGGTTTTGGTTGAGGGTTAGGGTGAGGACTAAGGTCAGGGTGAGGGTTAGGTTTAGGGTTAGGTTTACGGTGAGGGTTAGGTTGAGGTTTAGGTTTAGGGTTAGGGTTAGGGTTAGGTTTAGGGTTAGGTTGAGGGTGAGTGTGAGGGTTAGGGTTAGGGTTAGGCTTAGGCTTAGGTTTAGGCTGAGGTGTGAGGGTGGGGATGAGGATTAGGTTTAGAGTGCTGGTTTAGTTTATGGTTAGGTTTAGGGTTAGGATGAGGTTTAGGGTTAGGATAAGAGTTAGAGTGAGGGCTACAATGACTGTGAGGTTTAGGGATAGGTTTAGGCTTAGGCTTAGGGTTATGCTGAGGTTGAAGGTGAGGGCGAGGGTTAGGGTTAGGGTGATGGTTAGGGTTACGGTTAGGGTGAGGGTTAGGATGAGGGTTAGGGTTAGGGTGAGGGTTAGGATGAGGGTGACTATAAGAGTAAAGGTGAGGGTTAGGCTGAGGTTGAGGGTTATGGTAAGGGTGAGGGTCGGGTTAGAATTTAGGGTGAGGGTTAAATTGAGGATTAGTGTTAGGGTTAGTGTGAGGTTTAGGGTGAGGATGAAGGTTAGGCTTAGGGTGAGGGCTAAGGTGAAGTTGAGGTTTAGGGTTAGGGTTAGGGTGAGGTTTAGGTTTAGGGTGATGGTTAGCATTAGTGTGAGGGTTAGTGATAGGGTTAGTGTTAGTGTTAGGGTGAGGGTAAGTGTTAGGATAAGGTTTAGGTTTAGGTTGAGGTTTAGGATTAGGATTAGGTTCAGGGTTAAGGTGAGGGTGAGGGTTAGGTTTAGAGTTAGTTTTATGGTGAGGGTTAGGTTAAGGTTAGGGTTACTGTTAGGGTAAGGGTTAGGGTGAGGTTTAGTGTGTGGCTGAGGGTTTGTGATAGGATTAGGATTAGGATTAGTGTTAAGGTGAGGGTGAGTGTGAGGGTTAGGGTTAGGGTTAGGATTAGAGTTAGGGTGAGGGTGAGGGTGAGGGTTAGGGTTAGGGTTAATGTTAGGATTAGGCTGAGGTTGAGTTTGAGGGTGAGGGTTAGGATTAGTGTTAGGATTAGGGTTAGAGTTAGGGGGAGGGTTAGTATGAGGGTTAGGGTTAGGATTAAGGTTAGGGGGAGGGCTAGGGTGAGGGTGAAGTTTAGGTTTAGGGTTAGGGTGAAGTTCCGGTTTAAGGATAGGATTAGGGTCAGGGTAAGTGTGAGGGTGAGATTTAGGGTTAGAGTTAGGGTTAGGGTGAGGCTGAGGGTGAGGGTTAGGGTTAGGGTTAGTGTTAGGGTTAGGGTTAAGGTGAGGGTTAGGGTGAGGGTGAGGGTTAGGGTTAGGGTTAGGATTAGGTTTAGATTTAGGGTGAGTGTGAGGGTTAGGGTTAGGTTTAGGCTTAGGCTTAGGCTGAGGCTGAGGGTGAGGGTTAGGGTTAGAGTTTTTGTGAGGGGTAGGGTTAGGGTTAGGGTTAGAGTTAGGGGGAGGAATATGGTTAGGGTTAGAATTAATGATAGGGTGAGTGTGAGTGTTTAGGTTAGGGTTAGGTTTAGGGTTAGGCTTAGGGTTAGGATGAGGGTGAGTGTGTGTGTTAGGGTTAGGTTTATGGTTAGGCTTAGGGTTAGGCTGAGGGTCAGGTTGATGGTAAGATAGTTAGGGTTAGGGTGAGGGTTTGGCTTAGGATTATGGAGAGGTTTAGGATGAGGTTTATGGTTAGGATTAGGGTTAGGTTGAGGGCTAGGCTGAGAGTGAGTTTGAGTTTTAGGGTTACTGTGAGGTGTAGGGTTAGCGTTAGGGTTAGGGAGAGGGTCAGGATGACGTTTAGGGTTAGAGTTAGGTTTAGGGTGAATCTGAGGGTGTGGGTTAGGTTTGGGGTTAATGTTAGGGTTAAGGTTAAGGTGAGGGTTAGGGTGAGGGTGAAGGTTAGGGTTAGGATTAGGTTTAGTGTTAGGGTGAGTGTGAGGGTTAGGGTTAGGGTTAGGCTTAGGCTTAGGCTGAGGCTGAATGTGAGGGTGGGGGTGAGAGTTAGGGTTAGGTTGAGGGTGAGTGTTTGGATTAGGGTTAGGGTTAGGGTTAAGTTTAGGTTTAGGGTTAGGAATAGTGTTAATGTTAGGGTTAGGTTTAGAGTTACAGTAAGGGTGAGGGTGAGGGTTAGGTTTAGGGTTAGGGTGAGGTTTAGGGTTAGGGTTAGGATTAGGGTTAGGTTTAGGTTGAGGTTTATGGTTAGACTTAGCCTTAGGGGGAGAGTTAGGTCGAGGGTTAAGTTTAGGGTTAGTGTTAGGGTTAGGGTGAGTGTTAGGGTCAGGTTGATGCTTAGGCTTAGGGTTAGGATTAGGATTAGGATAAGGGTTAGGGTGAGTGTGAGGGTTAGGTTAAGGGTTAGGGTTAGGCTTAGGGTTTTGCTGAGGGTGAGGGTAAGGGTGAGGGTTAGGGTTAGGTTGAGTGCTAGGGTTAGGGATAGTGTGAGAGTTAGGGTCCGGGTTGAGTTTAGGGTTAGGGTTAGGGTTATGGTGAGCGTGAGGATTAGGGTTAGGTTGAGCGCTATTGTTAAGGTTAGGGTGAGGTTAGGGTTAGGGTGATGGGTAGCATGAGGATTAGGCTTAGGTTTAGGGTTAGGGTGAGTGCTAGGGTGAGGGTGAGTGTTAGGGTGAGGTTTAGGATTAGGGTTAGGGTGAGGGTTAGGATGAGTGTTAGGGTTCCCTTAAGGGTGAGGGTTAAGGTTAGGGTGAGGGTTAGGGTTAGGTTTAGGATTAGGTTTAGGGTGAGGGTGAAGTTTAGGATTAGGGTTAGGGTAAGGGTTAGGGTTAGCTTTAGGGTGAGGATTAGATTGAGGATTATGGTTAGGGTTAGTGTGAGGTTTGGGTGAGGTTGATGGTGAGCGTTAGGGTTAGGGTTAGGGTGAGGTTTAGGGTTAGGGTTAGGATTAGGGATAGGGTCAGGGTGAGGTTTAGGGTTAGAGTTAGGTTGAGGGGGAGGGTTAGGTTGAGGGTTAGGGTTAGGGTTAGTGTTAGGGTTAGCTTTAGGGTTAGGGTGAGGGTTACTTTGAAGTTAGGGTTTAGTGTTAGGGTTAGGGTTAGGATTAGGGTTAGGGTGAGGGTGAGTGTGAGGGTTAGGTTTAGGATTAGGCTTAGGCTTAGGGTTAGGCTGAGGGTGAGGGTGGGGGTGAGGATTAGTCTTAGGGTGATGGTTATCCTTAAGGTTAGGGTGAGGTTTAGGATGAGAGTTAGGGTTAGAATTAGGGTTGGCTGAATGCTACGGTGAGGGTGAGGGTTAGAGTTAGGGTTAGGTTTAGGCTGAGGGTGATGGTGAGGGTGAGGCTTAGGGTTATGGTGATGGTTAGGGTTAGGGTTAGGGTGAGGTTTAGGATGTGGGTTCGCGTTAGGGTGAGGGTTAGTATGAGCGTGATGGTAAGAGTAAAGGTGAGGGTTACAGTTAGGGTAAGGGATAAGGTTCGGGTTAAGTTTAGGGTGAGGGTTATGGTGAGGGTTAGGGTTAGGTTTAGGGTGAGGGTTAGGTTTAGTGTGAGGGTTATGGTGAGGGTGAGGGTGAGGGTGAGGGTAAGGTTTATGGAGAGGGTTAGGGTGAGGGTGAGGGTTAGGTTTAGGGTTATGATTAGGTTTAGGGTTACGGTGAGATTTAGGGTGAGTGTGAGGGTTAAGGTTAGGGTTAGGTTTGTTGTGTGGATAAGTGATAGCATGAGGTTTCGGGTGAGTGTTAGAGTTAGCAATAGGTTTAGGGTGAGGGTTAGGGTGAGGGTTAGGTTTAGGGTTAGGGTGAAGGTGTAGGTGAGAGTGAAGTTTAAGGTGAGATTTAGCGTAAGTTTTAGGGTTAGGGTGAGCGTTAGGATTAGGTTTAGCATGAGGGTGACGGTGAGGGTGATGATTAGATTTAGAGTTAAGGTGAGGTTTCCGTTAAGTGTGAGGTTTAGGGTGGGGCTGAGGTTAAGACTTAGAGTGAGGGTTAGGGTACAGGTGAGGGTTAGGGTTAGGGTTTGGGTTAGGGTGAGGGTTAGGGCTAGGTTTATATTTAGGGTTAGTGTGAGGGTTAGGCTGAGGGTTAGGATTAGGATTAGGGTGAGGGTTAGGGTGAGGGTTAGGGTGAAGGTGAGGGTGAGGGTTAGAGTTAGGGTTAATATGAGAGTTAGGGTAAGGGTTAGCGTTATGGATAAGGTGAGGTTTAGGTTTAGTGTGAGAGTTATGGTTAGGGTTAGGGTTAGGATTAGTGTGAGGTTAAGAATTAGGGTGACAGTTAGGGTGAAGTTGAGGTTCAGGGTTATGAATTTTGATGGGGTTAGTATTACGATGAGGGTGAGGGTGAGGGTGAGGGTTAGGGTTAGGGTTGTGGGAGGGCTATGGTGAGGGTTAGGGTAAAGGTGAGGGTTAGGGTGAGGGTGATTGTAAGGGTAAAGGTGAGGGTTAAGCTGAGGGTGAGGTTTAAGATAAGGGTGAGGGTTAGGATTAGAGTGAGGGTTAGGTTAAGGGTTCAGGTTAGGGTTAGGGTGAGGGTTAGATTGAGGAATAAGGTTAGGGTTAGTGTGAGGTTTGAGGTGAGGATGAGGGTTATCTTTAGGTTGAGGGTTAGGTTTAGAATTAGGGTTAGGGTGAGGGCTTGGGTGAGAGTGAATTTTAGGGTTAGGGTTAGGGTGAGGTTTAGGGTTAGGGTGAGGGTTAGGGTTAGTGTGAGGGTTAGTGTTAGAGTAAGGGTTAGTTTTAGGGTGAGGGTAAGTGTTAGGGTGAGGGTTAGGTTTAGGGTGAGGGTTATGTTTGGGGTGAGGGTTAATGTTAGGGTTAGGGTTATTCTTAGGGTTAAGATTAGGATTAGGGTTAGGGTGAGGGTGAGTGTGTGGGTTAGGGTTAGGTTTAGGTTTAGGCTTAGTGTTAGGCTGAGGGTGAGTTTGAGGTTGAGGGTTTGGGTTAAGGTGATGGTTAGGGTTAGGGTTAGGGTGAAGATTAAGATGACGGTTAGGATGAAGGTGAGGTTTAGGGTTATGTTTAGGGTGAGGTTTAGTGTTAGGGTTAGGGTTACGCTGAAGATGAATTTGAGGTTTAGGTTTAGAGTTAGGGTTAGGTTGAGGGTTAGGTTTAGGGTCAGTGTTAGGTTTAGGGTTAGGGTGAGGATTAGGGTTAGGTTGAGGGTTAGGTTTAGGGCTGTCATTAGGGTTAGGGTGAGGGTGAGTGTGAGGGTTAGTGTTAGGGTTAGGGTTAGGCCGAGGTTTAGGCTGAGGGTGAGGGTGAGGTTTAGGTTTAGGTTGAGGGTGAGTTTTATGGTTTGGATTAGTGTTAGGGTGCAGGGTAGGGTGAGGGTGAAGGTTAAGGTTAGGGCTAGGGTTAGGCTTAGGGTTAGGCTGAGGGTGAGGTTGGGCGTGAGAAATAGGTTTTGGGTGATGGTTAGGGTTAGGATTAGGGTGAGGGTTAGGATTAGGGTTATGGTTAGGATTAGGTTTAGGTTTAGGGCTAGGGTGAGGGTGAAGGTTAGGGTTAGGGATAGGGTTAGATTTAGGATTAAGGGTAGGGTGAGATTGAATGTGAGTTTTAGGGTTAGGGTTAAGCTTAGGCTTAGGTTTAGGCTGAGGGTGAGGGTGAGGGTTGTGGTTAGGGTGAGGGTTAGGGTTAGGGTTAGGGTGAGGGTTAGGATGTGGTATAGGGTTAGGATTCGGGTTAAGGTGAGGGCTAGGGTGAGGGTTAAGGTTAGGGATAGGTTTAGGGTGAGGTTTAGGGTTAGGGTTAGGTTTAGTTTTAGGGTGAGGTTTAGGGTTAGGGTTACGGTAAGGGTGAGGGTTTGGGTTAGGTTGAGGGTTAGGGTTAGGTTTATTGTGAGGTTTAGGGTTAAGTTTAGGGTGAGGGTTAGGGTGAGGGTTATGGTTTGGATTTGGGTTAGGGTGCGGGCTAGGGTGAGGATGAGGGTTAGGGTTAGGGTTAGTCTTAGGATTAGGGTTAGGCTGAGGGTGAGGGTGGGGGTTAGGAATAGGTTTTGAGTGATGGTTAGGGTTAGGGTTAGGGTGAGGGTTAAGATGAGGGTTAGGGTTAGGCTTAGGTTTAGGGTTAGGGCTAGGGTGCGTGTGAGGGTTAGGATTAGTCTTAGGCTTAGGGTTAGGCTGAGGGTGAAGGTGAGGATGAGGGTTAATGTTAGGGTGATGGATAGGGTTAGGGTTAGAGTGAGTGTTAGGATGAGGGTTAGGGTTAGGGTGAGGGTTAGGGTGAGCGGACGGTAAGAGTAAAGATCAGGGTTAGGCTGAGGGTGAATGTTCCCCTAAGTGTGATGGTTAGGATTAGAGTGAAGGTTAGGATAAGTGTTAGGGTGAGGTTAGGGTGAAGGTTATGTTTAGGGTGAGGTTTAGGGTTAGGGATAGGGTTAGCTTTAGGATTAGTGTGAGGGTGAGGGTGAGTGTGAGCCTTAGTGTTATGGTTAGGGTTAGGCTTAGGGTTAGGCTGAGGGAAAGGGTGAAGGTGTAGGTTAGGCTGAGGGTGAGGGTTATGGTAAGGATGATGGTTAGCGTTTGGGTGAGGGTTAGGGTAAGGTTTAGTGTTAGGGTTAGATTGAGGATTAGTGTTAGGGTTAGTGTGAGGTTTAGGGTGAGGATGAGGATTAGGGTTAGTGTGAGGGCTAGGGTGAGGGTGAAGTTTAGGGTTAGTGTTAGGGTGAGGATTAGGGATAGGGTGATGGTTAGGGTTAGTGTGAGGGTTAGTGTTAGGGTTAGGGTTAGTGTTATGGTGAGGTTTAGGGTTAGGGTAAGGGTTATGGTTAGGTTGAGTGTTAGGATTAGGGTGAGGGTTATTGATAGGGTTACTTTACGGTGAGGGTAAGGGTGAGGGTTAAGTTTGGGGTTAGGATCAGGTTTAGGTTTAGGGTTAGGGTGAGGGTGAGGTTTAGGGTTAGAGTTAGGGTTAGTGTTAGGATTAGAGTTAGGGTGAGGGTTAGGGTTAGGGTTAGGGTTAGGCTTAGGCTTAGGCTTAGGCCGAGCATGAGGGTGAGGGCTAGGGTTAGGGTTAGAGTGAGGGTTAGGGTTAGGGTTAGGGTGAGGGGTAGGATGAGATTTAGGGTAAAGGTTACGGTTAGGGTTTGGTTTAGGGTTAGGATTAAGGTTAGGGTTAGGTTTAGGGTTAAGGTTAGGGTTAGGGTGAGGGTTAGGATTAGGGTTTGAGTTAGGGTGAGGGTGAGGGTAAGGATTAGGTTTAGGGTTAGGGTTAGGTTTAGGATTAGAATTATGGTTAAGGTGAGGGTAAGTTTGAGGATTAGGGTTAGGGTTAAGCTTAGGATTTGAGTTAGGGTTAGGGTGAGGGTTAGGGTTAGGGTGTGGTTTTGGGTTAGGGTTAGAGTGAGGGTTAGTGTGAGGGGTAGGCTTTAGCTTAGGGTTAGGTTATGGACTAGGGTGAGGGTGAGGTTTAGGGTGTTATGATTAGGGTGAGGGTTAGGATGAGTTTTAGCGTTAGGAATAGGGTTAGGGTGAGGGCTAGAGTGAGGGTGAGTGTTAGGGTTAGCATTAGGGTGAGTTTAGGGTTAGGGTTAGGGTTACATTGAGGGTGAGGTTTAGGGTTAGGGTTAGGGTGAGTGTTAGGATGAGGATGAGGGTTAGGGTGAGGGTTAGGGTGAGGGGGACAGTAGGGGTAAAGGTGAGGTTTAAGCTGAGTGTGAGTGTTATGGTAATGGTGAAGGTTAGGGTTAGGGTGAGGGTGAGGGTGCGGGTTAGGGTTAGGGTTAGGGGGAGGGGGAGGGTTAGATTGAGGATTAGTGTTAGGATTAGTGTGAGGTTTAGGGTGAGGATGAGGATTAGGGTTAGGGTGAGGGCTAGGGTGAGGGTGAGGTTTAGGGTTAGGTTTAGGGTGAGGTTTAGGGTTAGTTTGATGTTTAGGGTCAGTGTGAGGGTTAGTTTTAGGGTTAGGGTTAGTGTTAGGTTGAGGGTTAGTGTTAGGGTGAGGGTTATGGATAGGGTGAGGGTTAGGGTAAGGGTTAGGGTTATTGTTAGGATTAGGGTTAGGGTTACATTTTCGGTGAGTGTCAGGGTGACGGTTAGGGTTATGGTTAGGGTGAGGTTTAGGTTTAGGGTTAGGGTTAGAGTTAGAGTTAGGGTGAGGGTAAGGTTTAGGGTTAGAGTTAGGGTTAGTGTTAGGTTTATGGTTAGGGTGAAGGTTAGGGTTAGGGTTATGGTTAGGCTTAGGCTTAGGCTTCGGCCGAGCATGAGGGTGAGGGTTAAGGTTAGGGTTAGGGTGAGGGTTAGGGTTAGGGTTAGGGTGAGGGTTAGGATAAGATTTAGGGTTAAGGTTATGGTTAGGATTAGGTTTAGGGTTAGGATTAGGGTTAGGGTTAGGTTTAGGGTTAAGGTTAGGGTTAGGGTTTGGGTTAGGGTGAGGGTGAGGGTAAGGATTAGGTCTAGGGTTCGGGTTAGGGTTAGGTTTAGGGTTAGGGTTATGGTGTGGATTAGGGTTATTGTTAGTGTTATGGTTAGGGTTAAGTTTGGGGTGAGCGTGAGGCTGAGGGTGAGGGTTATTGTTATGGATAGTGTTAGAGTTAAGTTTAGCTTTAGGTTGAGGGTTAGTGTGAGGGTTTGGTTTACGTTTACGGTTAGGGTGAGGGTGAGTGTGAGGGTTAGGTTTAGTTTTAGGCTTATGCTTAGGCTTAGGCCCAGCTTGAGGTTGAGGGTGAGGGATAGGCTTAGGGTGAGGATTAGGGTTAGATTTAGGGTTAGGGTGAGGGTTAGGGTTAGGGTTAGTTTTAGGGTTGGTGTTAGGGTAAGGTTTAGGGTGAGTGTGAGGTTTAGGGTTGGGGTTAATGTTAGGCTTAGATTTAGGCTGAGGGTGAGGGTGAGGGTTAGGGTGAGGGTTGGGGTTAGGGTTAGAGTGAGGGTTAGGGTGAGGGTTAGGAATAGGCTTAGGTTTAGAATATGGGCTAGGGTGAGGGTGAGGGTTAGGGTCAGGGTTAGGGTGAGGGTTAGTGTGAGGGTTAGGGTGAGGGTTAGTGTGAGGGTTAGGTTTCGGGTTAATGTTAGTGTTAGGGATAGGCTTAGTGTTCGGCGGAGGGTGAGGGTGAGGGTGAGTGTTAGGGTTAGGGTGAGGATGAAGTTTAGGTTTAGAGTTAGCTTTAGGGTGAGGGTTAGTGTTAGGGTTAGGGTTATTGTCACAGTTAGGTTTAGGGTGACGGTGAGTGTGAGGTTTAGGGTTAGGATTAGAGTTAGGGTGAGGGAGAGGGTTAGCATGAGGGTTAGGCTTAGTCTTAGGGTTAGAGTATGGGCTAGGGTGAGGTTGAGGGTTAGTGTTAGGGTTAGGGTGAGGGTTAGGGTGAGTGTGAGGGTTATGTTTAGTCTTAGGTTTAGGCTTAGGCTTAGGCCGAGCATGAGTGTGAGGGAGAGGTTAGGGTTAGGATTAGAGTTAGTTTTTTAGGGTTAGGTTGAGTGTTAGGATGAGGTTTAGGGTTAGGATTAGGGTTTGGGTGAGGGCTAGATTGAGGGTGAGGGTTAGGGTTAACGTTAGTGTGAGGTTTAGGGTTAGGGTTAGGGTTACGTTGAGGGTGAGGGTTAGGATTAGGGTAAGGGTTAGTGTTAGGGTTAGGGTGAGGGTAAGGGTTAGGATTAGGTTTAGGGTTAGGGTTATTGTTAGTTTTATGGTTAGGGTTAAGTTTACAATGAGGGTTAGGATGAGGGTGAGGGTTAGGATTAGGGTTAGGGTGAGGTTTAGGGTTAGGGTTAGAGTTACGGTTAGGGTGAGGGTTTGGATCATGGTTAGGGTCACAGTGAGGCTGAGGGTTAGGCTGAGGTTTAAGGTTAGGGTGAGGGATAGGGTGAGGGTTAGGATGAGGGTTATGGTTACAGTGAGGTTGAGGGTTAGGATTAGTGTGAGGGTTAGGGTTAGGATTAGGGTTAGGCTGAGGGTGAGGGTTAGGTTTAGGTTTAGGTTCAGGGTTAGGGTTAGCGTTAGGATTAGGGTTAGGAGGAGGGTGAGTGTGAGGGTTAGGGTTAGGGTTAGGCTTAGGCTTAGGCTTAGGGTTAGGCTGACGGTGAGGGTGGGGGTGAAGATTAGGTTTAGGGTGATGGTTATGGTTAAAGTTAGGCTGAGGTTTAGGATGAGATTTAGGGTTAGGGTGAGGATGATGGTAATGGTTAAGGTGAGGTTTAGACTGAGCGTGAGGGTTAAGATAAGGTTGAGTGTTAGGGATAGGTTTAGGGTTAGGGTAAGGGTTAGGGTTTCAGTTCAGGTGAGGTTGAGGGTGAGGGATAGGTTGACATTTAGGGTTAGGGTTAGGGTTAGGGTGAGTGTTATTGTGAGCGTTAGGTTTAGGGGTAGGGTAGGGGTAAGGGTTAGGGTGAGGGGTAGGGTTAGGTTTAGGGTTAGGGTTAGGGTGAGGGTTTGGATTAGGGTTAGGGTCACAGTGAGGCTGAGGGTTAGGCTGAGGTTTAGGGTTAGGGTGAGGGATAGGGTGAAGGTTAGGATGAGGGTTATGGTTAAGGTGAGGGTGAGGGTTAGGATTAGTGTGAGGGTTACGGTTAGGATTAGGGTTAGGATGAGGGTGAGGGTTAGGTTTAGGTTTTGGTTTAGGGTTAGGCTTAGGGGTAAGCTGAGGGTGAGCGTGGGGGTGAGGATTAGGTTTAGGGTGATGGTTAGGGTTATGGTTAGGGTGAGGTTTAGGTTGAGATTTAGGGTTAGGGTGAGGATGATGGTAATGGTTAAGGTGAGGTTTAGGCTGAGGGTGTGGGTAAGATAAGGTTGAGTGTTACGGTTAGGTTTAGGGTTAGGGTAACGGTTAGGGTTTCGGTTTGGGTGACGTT
Source organism: Dipodomys merriami (assembly GCF_024711535.1). NCBI lineage: Eukaryota > Metazoa > Chordata > Mammalia > Rodentia > Heteromyidae > Dipodomys > Dipodomys merriami. The sequence goes on along the minus strand of NW_027202460.1, from coordinate 3,904,119 downwards.
GAGTGTTAGGGTTAGGTTGACGTTTAGGGTTAGGGTTAGGGTTAGGGTGAGGGTTATTGTGAGGGTTAGGTTTAGTGGTAGCATAGGGGTAAGGATTAGGGTGAGGGGTAGGGTTTGGGTTAGGGTTAGGTTTAGGTTGGTGGTTAGAGTTAGGGATAGGTTTAGGGTTAGAGTTATGGTTAGAGTGAGGGTTAGTGTGAGGGTGAGGATTAGGGTTAGGGTTAGGGTGAGCTTAAGGGTTAGTGTGAGGGTTATGGTTAGGGTTAGCGTTATGGTTAGGGAAAGGTTGAGGGTGAGGGTTATGGTGAAGGTTGGTGATAGCGTTAGGCTAGGGGTAAGGGTTCAGGTTAGGGGTAGGTTGAGGGTTAGTGTGAGGTTTAGGATGAGAGTGAGGGTTAGGGTAATCTTGAGAGTTAGGGTGATGGTTAGACTGAGGGTGAGTTATAGGGTTAGGGTTAGGGTGAAGTTGAGGGTTAGGGTTTGGGTGAGGGTGAGGGTTAGTGTTATGTTTAGGGTTAGCCTTAGGGTGAGGGTGAGGGTTATGATTAGGGTTTGGGTTAGGGTTAGGGTTATTGTTAGGGTTAGGTTTAGGGTTAGGGTGAGGGTGAAGTTGAGGGTGAGGATGAGGGTTAGGTTTAGGGTTAGGATGAGTACTAGGTTGAAGGTTAGGTTTAGAGTTAGGGTTAGGGTGAGGGTGAGGTTTAGGGATAGAGCTAGGGTTAGAGTTAGGTTTATGGTTAGGGTGAGGGTTAGGGTTTTGGCTATGGTTAGGCTTAGGCTTAGGCAGAGCATGAGGGTGAGTGTTAGGGTTAGGATTAGGGTGAGGGTTAGGGTTAGGGTTAGGGTGAGCAGTAGGATGAGATTTAGGGTTAGGATTACGGTTAGGGTTAGTTTTAGGGTTAGGATTAGCGTTAGGGTTAGGTTTAGGGATACGGTTAGGGTTAGGGTGAGGGTGAGGGTTAGGGTTTGGGTTAGGGTGAGGGTGAGGGCAAAGATTAGGGTTAGGGTTATGGTGAGGGTTAGTGTTAGGGTTACGTTTAGGGTTATGTTGAGGGTTATGGTTAGGGTCAGGGTTATTGTTAGTGTTATGGTTAGGGTTAAGTTTGCGGTGAAGGTGAGGCTGAGAGTGAGGGTTTTGGTTAGGGTTAGGGTTAGGGTTAGCATTAAGGTGAGGGTGAGTGTGAAGATTAGGGTTAGGGTTAGGGTTACGTTTAGAGTTAGGGTGAGGGTGAGTGGGAGGTTTAAGGTTAGTCTTAGGCTTATGCGTAGGCTTAGGCCCAGCTTGAGGGTGAGGTTGAGGGTTAGGGTTAGGGTGAGGTTTAGGGTTTGTTAGGGTTATGGTGAGGGTTAGGGTTAGGGTTAGTGTTAGGGTTAGCATAAGGGGGAGGTTTAGTGTGAGTGTGAGTTTTAGGGTTAGGGTTACTGTTAGGCTTAGGTTTAGGCTGAGGGTGAGGGTGAGGGTTAGGGTTAGGGTGAGGGTTGAGGTTAGGTTTAGAGTGAGGGTTAGGGTGATGGTTAGGATTAGGCTTAGGGTTAGGGTATGGGCTATGGTGAGGGTGAGGGTTAGGGTCAGGGTTAGGTTGAGGGTTAGGTTTAGGGTTAGTGTTAGGGTTAGGGTTTGGATTAGGGATAGGCTTAGTGTTAGGCGGAGGGTGAGGGTGAGGGTGAGGGTTAGGGTTAGGATGAGGATGAAGTTTAGGTTTAGAGTAAGCATTAGGGTGAGGGTTAGTGTTAGTGTTAGGGTTAATGTCACAGTTAGGGTTAGGGTGAGGGTGAGTCTGAGGGTTAGGGTTAGGAATAGACTTAGGGTGAGTGTGAGCGTTAGGGTGAGGGTTAGGCTTAGGCTTAGGTTTAGAGTATGGGCTAGGGTGAGGGTGAGGGTTAGTGTTAGGGTTAGGGTGAGTGTTAGGGTGAGTGTGAGAGTTACTGTTAGTCTTAGGCTTAGGCTTAGGCTTAGGCAGAGCATTCGTGTGAGGGAGAGGGTTAGGGTTATAATGAGGGTTAGGGTTTTAGGGTTAGGGTGAGGGTTAGGATGAGGTTTAGGGTTAGGATTAGGGTTAGGGTGAGGGCTAGAATGAGGGTGAGGGTTAGGGTTAGCATTAAGGTGAGGTTTAGTGTTAGGGTTAGGGTTAGGGTGAGGGTGAGGGTTAGGATTAGGTTTAGGGTTAGGGTTATTTTTAGTTTTATGGTTAGGGTTAAGTTTACAGTGAGGGTGAGGCTGAGGGTGAGGGTTAGGGTTAGGGTTAGGGTTAGGATGAGGTTTAGGGTTAGGGTGAGGGATAGGGTGAGGATTAGGATGAGGGTTAGCATTACGGTGAGGGTGAGGGTTAGGGTTAGGGTGAGGGTTAGGGTTAGGATTAGGGTTAGGGTGAGGGTGAAGGTTATGTTTAGGTTCAGGGTTAGGGTTAGCGTTTGGATTAGGGTTAGGATGAGGGTGAGTGTGAGGGTTAGGGTTAGGGTTAGGCTTAGGCTTAGGTTTAGGCTGAGGGTGAGGGTGGGGGTGAGGATTAGGGTTTGGGTGATGGTTAGGGTTACGGTTAGGGTGAGGTTTAGGATGAGGTTTAGGGTTAGTGTGAGGATGATGGTAATGGTAAAGGTGAGGTTTAGGCTGAAGGTGAGGGTTAAGATAAAGCTGAGTGTTAGGGTTAATTTTAGGGTTAGGGTAAGTGTTATGGTTTGGGTTTGGGTGCGTTTGAGGGTGAGGGTGAGGTTGACGTTTAGGGTTAGGGTTAGGTTTAGCGTGAGGGTTATTGTGAGTGTTAGGTTTAGGGGTAGGGTAGGGGTAAGATTTAGGGTGTGGGGTAGGTTTAGGGTTAGGCTTAGGGTTAGGGTGGTGGTTAGAGTTAGGGATAGGGTTAGGGTTAGAGTTACGGTTAGAGTGAGTTTTAGTGTGAGGGTGAGGATTAGGGTTAGGTTTAGGTTTAGGGTGAGCTTAAGGGTTAGGGTTAGGGTTAGGGTTAGGGTTAGCGTTATTGTTAGGGATAGGGTGAGGGTGAGGGTTATGGTGAGGGTTAGTGATTGCGTTAGGCTAGGGGTTAATGTTCTGGTTAGGGCTAGGGTGAGGGTGAGGGTGAGGTTTAGGATGAGAGTGAGGGTTAGGTTAATCGTGAGTGTTAGGGTGATGGTTAGAGTGAGGGTGAGTTTTAGGGTTAGGGTTAGGGTGAAGTAAGGGTTAGGGTTTGGGTGAGGGTGAGGGTTAGTGTTATGTTTAGGGTTAGCCTTAGGGTGAGGGTGAGGGTTATGATTAGGGTTTGGGTTAGGGTTAGGGTTATTTATAGGGTAAGGGTTAGGGTGAGGGTGAGGGTGAGGGTCAGGGTCAGGGTTAGGGTTAGGGTTAAGATGAGTGCTAGTTTGAGTTTTAGGGCTAGAGTTAGAGTTAGGGTGAGGGTGAGGTTTAGGGTTAGAGTTAGGGTTAGAGTTAGGTTTATGGTTAGGGTGAGGGTTAGGTTTATGGCTATGGTTAGGCTTAGGCTTATGCCGAGCATTAGAGTGAGGGTCAGGGTAGGGTGAGGGTTAGGATTAGGCTTATGTTTAGGGTATGGGCTAGGGTGAGGGTGAGGGTTAGGGTCAGGGTTAGGGTGACGGTTAGTGTGAGGGTTAGGTTTAGGGTTAGAGTTGGGGTTAGGGATAGGCTTAGTGTTAGGTGGAGGGTGAGGGTGAGGGTGAGAGTTAGGGTTAGTGTGAGGATGAGGTTTAGGGTTAGAGTTAGCATTAGGGTGAGGGTTAGGGTTAGGGTTAGGGTTAGTCTCACAGTTAGGGTTAGGGTGAGGGTGAGTGTGAGGGTTAGGGTTAGGATTTGACTTAGGGTTAGGGTGAGGGTTAGGGTGAGGGTTAGGCTTAGGCTTAGGCATAGAGTATGGGCTAGGGTGAGGGTGAGAGTTAGTGTTGGGGTTAGGGTGAGTGTTAGGGTGAGTGTGAGGTTTAGGTTTAGTCTTAGTCTTAGGCTTAGGCTTAGGCGGATCATGAGTGTGAGGGAGAGGGTTAGGGTTAGAATGAAAGTTAGGGTTTTAGGGTTAGGTTGAGTGTTAGGATGAGGTTTAGGGTTAGGATTAGGGTTAGAGTGAGGGCTAGAGTGAGGGTGAGGGATAGGGTTAGCGTTTGGGTGTGGTTTAAGGTTAGGGTTAGGGTTTCTTTGAGGGTGAAGGTTAGGGTTAGGCTGAGGTTTAGGATTAGGTTAGGGTGAGGGTGAGGGTTAGGATTAGGTTTAGGGTTAGGGTTATTGTTAGTTTTACGGTTAGGTTTAAGTTTACATTGAGGGTGAGGATGAGGGTGAGGATGTGGGTGAGGGTTAGGGTTAAGGGTTAGGGTCAGGGTTAGGTTTAGGGTTAGCGTGAGTGTTTGGATTAGGTTTAGGGTCACAGTGAGGGTGAGGGTTAGGATTAGGGATAGGCTGAGGTTTAGGGTTAGGGTGAGGGATAGGGTGAGGGTTTGGATGAGGGTTAGGGTTACGGTGAGGGTGAGGGTTAGTGTTAGGGTGAGGGTTAGGGTTAAGATTAGGGTTAGGGTGAGTGTGAGGTTCAGGTTCAGGTTTAGTTTTAGGGTTAGGGTTAGCATTAGGATTAGGGTTAGGATGAGGGTGAGTGTGAGGGTTAGGGTTAGGGTTAGGCTTATGCTTAGGGTTAGGCTGAGGGTGAGGGTGGGGATGAGGATTAGCGTTAGTGTGATGGTTAGGGTTACGGTTAGGGTGAGGTTTAGGATGAGGTTTAGGGTTTGGGTGAGGGTGATGGTAATGGTAAAGGTGAGGTTTAGGCTGAGGATGAGGTTTAAGATAAGGTTGAGTGTTAGGGTTAAGTTTAGGGTTAGGGTAAGGGTTAGGGTTTGGGTTTGGGTGAGGTTATGGGTGAGGGTGAGTTTGACGTTTAGGGTTAGGGTTAGGGTTAGCGTGAGGGTTATTGTGAGTGTTAGGTTTAGGGGTAGAGTAGCTGTAAGGGTTAGGGTGAGGGGTAGGGTTATGGTTAGGGTTAGGGTTAGGGTGGTGGTTAGATTTAGGGATAGGGTTATGATTACAGTTACGGTTAGAGTGATTGTTAGTGTGAGGGTGAGGATTAGGGTTAGCTTTAGCGTGAAGTTGAGGGTTAGGGTTTGGGTGAGGGTGAGGGTTAGTGTTATGTTTAGGGTTAGCCTTAGGGTGAGTGTGAGGGTTAGGATTAGGGTTAGGTTTAGGGTGAGGGTGAGTTTTAAGTTTAGGGTGATGGTTTGGTTTAGTGTGAGGGTTAGTTTTCGGGATAAGGTTAGTTTTAGGGTAAATGTAAGTGTTAGGGTGAGGTTTAGGGTAAGGGTGAGATTTAGGGTTAGAGTTAGGGTTAGGGTGAGGGTTAGGGTTAGGGTGTTAGGTTAGTGTTAGTGTGATGTTTAGGGTGGGGGTGAGTGTAAAGGTTAGGGTTAGGATTAGGATTAGGGTTAATGTGAGGGTGAGTGTGAGGGTTAGGGTTAGGTTTAGGGTTTGGATTAGCGTTATGGTGAGGGTGAGGGTGAGGTTTAGGGTTAGGGTGAGGGTTGGGGTTAGGGATAGAGTGAGGGTCAGGGTAAGGCTAAGGATTAGGCTTAGGGTTGGGGTATGGGCTAGGGTGAGGGTGAGGGTTAGGGTCAGGGTTAGAGTGAGGGTTACGATGAGGGTTAGGTTTAGGGTTAGTATTAGGGTTAGGGTTGGGGTTAGGGATAGGCTTAATGTTAGGCAGAGGGTGAGGGTGAGGGTGAGGGTTAGGTTTAGGGTTTGGGTGAGGTTTAGGTTTAGTGTTAGTGTTAGAGTGAGGGTCAGTGTGAACATTAGATTTAGGTTGAGTGTTAGTATTATGGTTAGGGTAAGGGTGAGTGTGAGGGTAAGGGTTAGACTTAGTCTTAGGCTTAGGCTTATTCCGAGACAAAGGGTGAGGGTGAGGGTTAGGGTTAGGGTGAGGGTTAAGTTTAGGGTGAGGGTTATGGACAGGGTAAGGGTTAGGGTTAGGGTTAGGGTTATTGTTAGGATTAGGGTTAGGTTTAAAGTTACTGTGAGGGTGAGGGTTAGGGTTAGGGTTAGGGTGAGGATTAGGGTTAGAGTTAGGTTTAGGGTGAGGGTTAGGGTTAGTGTTGGTGTTAGGGTTAGGGTTAGGGTTAGGCTTAGGTTTAGAGTGAGTGTGAGGTTTAGGGTTAGGGTTACTGTTAGGCTTAGGTTTAGGCTGTGGGTGAGGGTGAGGGTGAGGGTTAGCGTTAGATTCGGGTTGGGTTTAGGGTTAGAGTGAGGGTTAGGGTGAGGTTTAGGATTAGGCTTAGGGTTAGGTTATGGGCTAAGGTTAGGGTGAGGTTTAGGGTCAGGGTTAGGGTGAAGGTTAGTGTGAGGGATAGGTTAAGTGTTAATGTTAGGGTTAGGGTTGGGGTTAGGGATAGGCTTAGTGTTAGGTGGAGGGTTAGAGTGAGAGTGATTTTTAGGGTTAGGGTGAGGATGAGGTTTACGGTTACAGTTATCATTAGGGTGAGGTTTAGTGTTAGGGTTAGGGTTAGTGTTACAGTTAGGGTTAGGGTGAGGGTGAGTGTGAGCGTTAGGGTTAAGATTAGACTTAGGGTGAGGGTGAGGGTTAGGCTTAGGCTTAGGCTTAGAGTATGGGCTAGGGTGAGGGTGAGGTTAGTTTTAGGATTAGGGTGAGGATTAGGGTGAGTGTGAGGGTTAAGGTTAGTCTTAGGCTTAGTCTTAGGCTTAGGCCGCGCAGGAGTGTGAGGGAGAGCGTTAGGGTTAGGATGATGTTTAGGGTTTTAGGGTTAGGGTGAGGCTTAGGATGAAGTTTAGGGTTACAGTTAGGTTTAGGGTTAGTGTGAGGGCTAGAGTGAGGGTGAGGGTTAAGGTTAGCGTTAGGGTGATGTTTAGGGTTATGGTTAGGGTTATGTTGAGGGTGAGAGTTAGGGTTAGGGGGAGGGGGACAGTAAGGGTAAAGGTGAGGGTTAGGCTGAGGGTGAGTGTTATGGTAATGGTGAAGGTTAGGGTTAGGGTGAGGGTTAGGTTTAGGGTTAGGGTGAGGGTGAGGGTTAGATTGAGCATTAATGTTAGGGTTAGTGTGAGGTTTAGGGTGAGGATGAGAGTTAGGGTTAGGGTGAGGGCTAGGGTGAGGGTGAGGTTTAGGGTTAGGGTTAGGGTGAGGTTTAGGGTTAGGGTTATGGTTAGGGTGAGGGTGAGGTTTAGGGTTAGAATTAGGGTTAGGGTGAGGCTGAAGGTGAGGGTTAGGGTTATTGTTAGGATTAGGGTTAGGTTTACGTTTTCGGTGAGTGTGGGGGTGAGGGTTAGGGTTAGGGTTAGAGTGAGGTTTAGATTTTGGATTAGGGTTAGAGTTGGAGTTAGGGTGAGGGTGAGGTTTAGGGTTAGAGTTAGGGTTAGTGTTAGGTTTATGGTTATGGTGAGGGTTAGGGTTAGGGTTATGGTTAGGCTTAGGCTTAGGCTTAGGCCGAGCATGAGGGTGAGGGTTAGTGTTAGGGTTAGGTTGAGGGTTAGGGTTAGGGTGAAGGGTAGGATGAGATTTAGGGTTAGGGTTACGGTTAGGATTAGGTTTATGGTTATGGTTAGGGTTAGGGTTAGGTTTAGGATTACTGTTAGTGATAGGGTGAGGGTTAGGTTTTCGGTTTTGGGTTAGGGTGAGGGTGAGGATAAGGATTAGGGTTAGGGTTAGGGTTAGGGTTAGGTTTAGGATTAGGGTTATGGTTAGGGTTAGTGTTAGGGTTAGTTTTAGGGTTATGGTGAGGATTAAGGTTAGGGTTACGGTAATTCTTAGTGTTATGTTTAGGGTTAAGTTTACGGTGAAGTTGAGGTTGAGCGTGAGGTTTATGTTTAGAGTTAGTTTTAGTTTTAGGGTGAGTGTTAGTGTGAGGGTTAGGTTTAGGGATAGGGTTACGTTTAGGGTTAGGATGAGGGTGAGTGTGAGGGTTATGGTTAGTCTTAGACTTATGCTTAGGCTTTGGCCCAGCTTGAGGGTGAGTGTGAGGATTAGGGTTAGGATGAGTGTTAGGGTTAGGGTAAAGGTTAGGGTTAGGGCTATGTTGAGGTTTAGGGTTAGGGTTAGGGTGAGTTTTAAGTTTAGGTTGATGGTTAGGGTTAGTGTGAGTGTTACTGTTCGGGTTAAGGTTAGTTTTAGGGTGAAGGTAAGTGTTAGGGTGAGGTTTAGGGTTAGGGTGAGGTTTAGGGTTAGAGTTAGGGTTAGGGTGAGGGTTAGGGTTAGGGTTAGTGTTAGGGTTAGGTTTAGGGTGAGGTTTAGGGTTGGGGTGAGTGTTAGGGTTAGGATTAGGATTAGGGTTAAGGTGAGGGTGAGTGTGAGGATTAGGGTTAGGGTTAGGGTTAGGATTAGAGTTATGTTGAGGGTGAGGTTGAGGGTTAGGGTTAGGGTGAGGGTTGCGGTTAGGGTTAGAGTGAGTTTTAGGGTGAAGTTTAGGATTAGGTTTAGGGTTAGGGTATGGGCTAGGGTGAGGGTGAGGTTTAGGGTCAAGGTTCGAATGAGGGTTAGGGTGAGGGTTAGGATTGGTGTTAGTGTTAGGGTAAGGGTTGGGGTTAGGAATAGGCTTAGTGTTAGGCGGAGGGTGAGGGTGAGGGTTAGGGTTAAGGTTTGGGTGAGGTTTAGGGTTAGTGTTAGTGTTATGGTGAGGGTTAGTGTGAGGGTTAGTGTTAGGGTGTGTGTTACTGTTAGGGTTAGGGTGAGGGTACGTGTGAGGGTAAGGGTTACTCTTAGTCTTAGGCTTAGGCTTATTCCGAGCCTAAGGGTGAGTGTGAGGGTTAGGATTAGGGTGAGGGTTATGGACAGGGTGAGGGTTAGGGTTATTTTTAGGGTTAGGGTTAGGGTGAGGGTTAGGGTTAGGGTTAGGTTTAGGCTTAAGCTTAGGCATATGCTTTGGCCGAGCATGAAGGTGAGGGTTAGGGTTAGGTTTAGTGTGAGGGTTAGGGTTAGGGTGAGGGTTCCGATGAGGTTTAGGGTTAGGGTTAGGTGTAGGGTTAGGGTAAGGTTTAGGATTTGGGTTAGGGTTAGGGTTAGGTTTAGGGTTTGGGTTAGGGTTATGGTGAGCGTTAGGGTTAGGGTTTGGTTGAGGGTGAGGTTGAGGGTGAGAATTAGGGTTAGAGTTAGGGTTAGGGTTAGGGTAAGGTTTAGGGTTACTGTTAGGATTAGGGTTAAGGATAGGGTTACAGTGATGGTTAGGGTTATGGTTAGGGTTAGCATTAGGGTTATTGTTAGTGTTATGGTTAGAGTTAAGTTTGCAGTGAGGGTGAGGCTGAGAGTGAGGTTTATGGTTAGGTTTAGGGTTAGGGATAGTGTTGGGGTTAGCGTTAAGGTGAGGTTTAAGGTGAGGGTTAGGGTTGGTGATAGGATTAGAGTTATGCAGAGGGTGAGGGTGAGGGTTGGGGTTAGGGTTAGAGTGAGGTTTAGGGTGAGGGTTAGGATTAGGCTTAGGGTTAGGTTATGGGCTTGGGTGAGGGTGAGGGTTAGGGTGAGGTTTAGTGTGAGGGTTAGGTTTAGGGTCAGTATTAGGGTGAGGGTTGGGGTTAGTGATAGTCTTAGTGTTAGGCGGAGGGTGAGGGTGAGGGTGAGGGTTAGGGTTAGGGTGAGTGTTACTGTTAGCGTTAGGGTGAGGTTGAGTGTGAGGGTAAGGGTTAGTCTTAGGCTTAGGCTTAGGTTTAGGCCGAGCCTAAGGGTGAGAGTGAGGGTTCGGGTTAGGGTTCGGGTTAGGGTTAGGGTGAGGGTTATGGATAGGGTGAGTGTTAGGGTTAGGGTTAAGGTTATTGGTAGGATTAGGATTAGGTTTAAAGTTACTGTGAGGGTGAGAGTTAGGGTTAGGGTTAGGGTGAGGTTTATGGTTAGAATTAGGGTTGTTGTTAGGGTTAGGGTTAGGGTGAGTGTTAGGGTGAGGGTTAGGGTTAGGGTTAGGGTTAGGCTTAGGCCGAGCATGAGGGCGAGGGTTAGTGTGAGTGTTAGGGTTAGGTGTAGGGTGAGGGTTAGGATGAGTTTTAGGGTTAGGGTTAGGTTTAGGTTTATGTTTAGGGTTAGGGTAGGTTTAGGGTTAGGGTTTAGGTTAGGGTGAGGCTTAGGGTTAGGGTTTGGGTTAGGGTGAGGGTGAGGGTGATGATTAGGGTTAGGGTTAGGGTTAGAGTTAGGGTAAGGTTTAGGGTTATGGTTAGGGTTAGGGTTAGGTTTACAGTGAGTGTTAGGGTTAGGGTTAGTTTTAGGGTTATTGTTATTTTTATGGTTAGAGTTAAGTTTGTGGTGAGGGTGAGGCTGAGGGTGAGGTTTATGGTTAGGTTTATGGTTACGGTTAGTGTTAGAGGTAGTGTTAGTGTGAGGTTTAGGGTGAGGGTTAGGGCTAGGGTTAGGATTAGGATTAGGGTTAAGGTGAGGGTGAGTTTGAGGATTAGGTTTAGGGTTAGGCTTAGGATTAGAGTTAGGGTGAGGGTCAGGGTGAGGGTTAGGTTTTGGTTGTGGGTTTGGGTTAGGTTTAGAGTGAGGTGTAGGTTGAGGGTTAGGCTTAAGCTTAGAGTTAGGGTATGGACTAGCGTGAGGGTGAGGGTTAGGGTTAGGGTGAGGGTTAGGTTGAGATTTATGGTTAGGGTTAGTGTTAGGGTTCGGCTTAGTGTTAGGCGGAGGGCTAGGGTGAAAATGAGGGTTAGGGTTAGGGTGAGGTAGAAGTTACAGTTAGCGTTAGGGTGAGAGTTAGTGTGAGGTTTAGGGTAAAGGTTAGTGTTATGGTTAGGGGTAGGGTGAAGGTGAATGTGAGGCTTAGGGTTAGTCTTAGGCTACGGCTTAGGCTTAGGCCGAGCATAAGTGTGAGGGTGAGGGTTAAGGTGTTAGGATTAAGGTGAGACTGAGGGTGAGGTTTAGGGTTAAGATTAGGGTTAGTTTGAGGGCTAGAGTGAGGGTGAGGGTTAGTGTTAGCATTAGGGTGAGGTTAGGGTTAGGGTTAGGGTTAGGATTAGGATGAAGTATAGGGTGAGGGTTAGGGTTAATATTAGGATTAGGGTGATGTTAAGTGTTATTGTGAGTATGAGGGTTAGGTTGAGGTTTAGGGTGAGGGTGAGGGTTAGGGTTAGGATTAGGCTGAAGGTGAGGGTGATGTTTGGGGTTAGTGTTTGGGTTAGAGTGAGGATGAGGGTTAGGGTGAGGAGTACGGTTAGGGTAAGAGTGAGGGTGAGGGTTAGGTTTAGCTTTAGGGTTAGGGTTAGGGTTAGGCTGAAGATGAGGGTGAGGGTTAGGGTTAGGGTTAGGATGTTGGTTAGGGTTAGTGTTAGGGTGAGGGTGAGGGTGAGGTTTAGGGTTAGGATATTTGTTAGGCTGAGGGTGAGGGTGAGAGTGAGTGGTAGGGTTGGGGTTAGGGTGAGGATTAGGGTTAGTGTGATTTTTAGGGTGATGGTGACTGTAACGGTTAGGGTGATGATTAGGGTGAAGTAAGGTTTATGGTTAGTGTTAGTGTTAGGGTTAGGGTTAGGGTTAGGGAGAGGTTTAGGGTTATGCTTAGGTTGTGGGTAAGTGTTAGAGTGAGGGATAGGATGAAGGTTAGGGTTAGTTTGAGGGTTATAGTCAGGGTTATGGTTATGTTGAGGGTAAGGATTAGGGTGCGGTTTAGGGTGAGGGTGATGGTTAGGGTTAGGATGAGGGTTAGGGTTAGTGTGAGGGTTTGAGTTAGGGTTAGGGTTAGGTTGAGGGTAAGGCTTAGGGTTAGGTTTAGGGTGACGGTGAGGGTTAGTGTGAGGGTTATTGTTTGGTTTAGCTTAAGGTTTATGGTGAGGTCTAATGTGAGGTTGAGGGTTTTGTTGAGGGTGACGGTGAGGGTGAGCGTTTCGGTTAGGTAAGGCTTAAGGTTAGGGTTAGGGGGAGGATTAGGGGGAGGATCAGGGATAGGATGAATTTAGGGTTAGAGTGATGGTTATAGTTAGTGTCAGGTTTAGGATGAGGGTTAGGATTAGGGTGAGGTTTAGGGTTCGGTTTGCATTAGGGTTAGGGTGAGGGATAGGGTGTTTTTGACAATTAGGTATAGGTTTAGAGTTAGTGTTAGGGTGATGGTTAGGGTTAGGGTTAGGGTTAGGATGAGGGTTAGGGTAAGGGGTAGGGTTAGGGTTAGGGTGAATATTAGGCTTAGGGTGACGGTTAGAGTAAGGGTAAGGGTTAGGGTTAGGGTGAAGTTAAGGATAAGGGTGAGGGTGAGGGTTAGTGTTAGGTTTAGGATTATGGTGAGGGTGAGGGTTAGGGTTAGGGAAATTGTTAGCTTTTCGGTTAGTTTGAGGATTAGGGTGAGGTTTTGGGTTAGGGTGACCGTTCGCTTTAGGCTGAGTGTTAGGTTTAGGGTTAGGGTGAGGCTTAGGGTTAGTGTGATGTATAAGGTGAGGGTGAGGCTGAGGGTTCGGTTCGGGTTCTCGTGAGGGTTAGGGTTTTTGTGAGGGTTAGGGTTAGGGTGAGGGTGATGTTGAGGTTGAAGTTTATGGTGAGCATGAGGGGTAGGGGTAGGGTTAGGGTGAGGTTTAGGTTTAGGGTTAGTGTTAGGTGAGTGTTACAGGGAGGGATAGGGTTAGGGTGAGAGTTAGGATTACTGTGTGGGTTAGGGTTATGGTTAGGGTGAGGGTAAGGATTAGGGTTAGGTTTAGTGTGAGGGTGAGGATTAGGGTTAGGGTTAGGGTTATGGGGAGGGTGAGGGTGAGGGTTAGGGTTAGGTTTAGGGTTAAGTTTAGGGTGAGGGTTTCAATGAGCGTTAGGTTTAGGGCTAGGGTGAGGGTAAGGTTTAAAGTGAGGGTTAGAGTGAGGGTGAGGGATAGGGTTAGGATTATTGTGAGTAATAGGGTGAGGGTTAGTGTTAGGGTGAGGGTGAGTGTTAGGATGAGGTTTTGGTTAGTGTTAGGGTTAGTGTGAGGGTTAGGGTGAGGGTGATGGTTAGGGTTAGGGTTAGTGGTGAGGGTGAGGGTTAGGGTTAGGTTTAGGATTAGGGATAGAGAGAGGATTAGTGTTATGATTTGGGTGAGTGTTAGGCTGAGGGATAGGGTTAGGGTTAGGTTTAGTGTGATGATTCGGGTTAGGGTTAGGGTTAGGGTTAAGGTGAGGTTAAGGGTTAGGGTGAGGGTTAGGGTGAGGGTGAAGTTTAGGGTTAGCATTAGCGATAGGGTGAGGGTTAGGGTGTGGGTAAGGGTTTGGGTAAGGGTTAGGGTGAGGGTGAGGGTGAGGTTTAGGGTTAGGGTTTTTGTTAGGCTGAGGTTGAGGGTGAGGGTGAGTGTTAGGGTTGGGGTGAGGGTGAGGGTTAGGGTTAGTGTGATTGTTAGGTTGAGGGTGACTGTAACGGTTAGGGTGATGATTAGGGTGAAGTGAGGGTTAGGGTTAGGTATAGGGTTAGGGTGAGGGTTTGGGTTAGGGTGAGGGTTAGGTTTCACGTGAGGGTTAGTGTTAGGTTTAGGTTTAGGATGAGGCTTAGGGTTGGTGAGAGGGTTAGGGTGAGGGTGAGGGTTAGGATTAGCGTTAGGGTTAGGATGAGGGTGAGGGTTAGGGTTAGGTTAGGCTGAGGGTGAGGGTGAGGGTGAGGGTTAGAGTTGGTGTTCGTGTTAGTGCTAGTGTTAGGGTTAGGGTGAGGGTTACGCTGAGGGTTAGATTGTGGGTAAGTGTTAGAGTGAGGGTTAGAATGAGGGTGAGGTTAGGTTTAGGGTGAGGGTAAGGGTTAGTGTGAGGGTTAGGGTGAGGTTGAGGGTTAGGGTAAGCATAAGGGTTAGGGTGAGCAATAGGGATAGGGTTAGGGTTAGGGTTAGGGTGAGGGTGAGGGTTAGGGTGAGGCTGAGTGTGAGGTTGAGGGTTAGGATTAGGGTTAGGGTGAGGGTGTGGGTGAGGGTTAGGGTTAGGATTAGTGTTAGTGTTAGGGTTAGGCTGAGGGTGAGTTTGAGGGTGAAGGTGAGGGTTAGGTTTAGGTTTAAGGTGAGGGTTAGGGTTAGTGTGAGGGTTAGGGTGAGCGGGAGGGTTAGGGTTATGGTTAGGGTGAGTGTTAGTGTGAGGGTTAGTGTTAGGGTTAGAGTTAGGTTAAGGTTAGGTTTAGGTTTAGGGTTAGGGTTAGGGTTAGCTTGTGGGTAAGTGTTAGAGTGAGGGTTAGGATGAGGGTTAGGGTTATTTTGAGGTTTAGATTTAGGGTTAGGTTAGGGTGAGGGTAAGGTTTAGGGTGAGGTTTAGTGTGAGGGTGAGGGTTAGGTTTAGGATGAGGGTTAGGGTTAGTGTGAGGGTTAGAGTTAGGGTTAGGGTTAGGGTAAGTTTAAGGCTTAGGGTTAGGTTTAGGGTGACGGTGAGGGTTAGTGTGAGGGTTATTGTTAGGTTTAGGGTAAGGTTTATCGTGAGGTCTAATGTGAGGTTGAGGGTTAGGGTGAGGGTGAGGTTGAGGGTGAGGGTTTCGGTTAGGTAAGGGTTAAGATTAATGTTGGGGTGAGAATTAGGGGGAGGGTCAGGGATAAGATGAAATTTAGGGTTAGAGTGATGGTTAGGGTTAGTGTGAGGTTTAGGGTTAGGGTGAGGTTTAGGGTTCTGGTTTGCATTAGGGTTAGGGTGAAGTTTAGTGTGTTTTTGAGGGTTGGGGTAGGGTTAGGGTTAGTGTTAGGGTGAGGGTTAGGGTTAGGGTTAGGGTTAGGATGAGGGTTAGGGTAAGGGGTAGCATTAGGATTAGGGTGAATGTTAGGATTAGGGTGATGGTTAGAGTAAGGGGAAGGGTTAGGGTTAGGGTGAGGTTAAGGATTAGGGTGAGGGTGAGGGTTAGTGTTAAGTTTACGGTGATGGTGAGGGTGAGGGTTAGGGTTAGGGTAATGTTTAGCGTTAGGGTTAGTTTGAGGATTAGGGTGAGGTTTTGGGTTAGGGTGACCGTTCGCTTTAGGCTGAGTGTTAGGTTTAGGGTTAGGGTGAGGCTAAGGGTTCGTGTGATGTTTAGGGTGAGGGTGAGGCTGAGGGTGATGGTTCGGTTTCTCGTGAGGGTTAGGGTTTTGGTGAGGGTTAGGGTTAGGGTGAGGGTGATGGTGAGGTTGAAGTTATGGGTGAGCATGAGGGTTAGGGTTAGGGTTAGGGTGAGGTTTAGGTTTAGGGTTAGTGTTAGGTGAGGGTTACAGGGAGGGATAGGGTTAGGGTTAGGGTGAGAGTTAGGATTACTGTGTGGGTTAGGGTTATGGTTAGGGTGAGGGTAAGGATTAGGGTTAGGTTTAGTGTGAGGGTGAGGATTAGGGTTTGGGTTAGGGTTATGGGGAGGGTGAGGGTGAGTGTTAGGGTTAGGTTTAGGGTTAAGTTTAGGGTGAGGGTTACGGTGAGGTTTACGGTTAGGTCTAGGGTTAGGGTAAGGTTTAGAGTGAGGGTTAGAGTGAGGGTGAGGGTTAGGGTTAGGGTTAGGGTGAGGGATAGGGTGAGGTTAGGGTTGGTTTAGGGTGAGGGTTAGGGTGAGGGTAAGTGTTCGGGTAAGGTTTAGGGTGAGGATGAGTGTTAGGGTTAGGTTTAGGGTTAGGGATAGGGTGAGGGTTGGAGTT
The DNA here is from genome assembly GCF_024711535.1 of Dipodomys merriami. Classification (NCBI taxonomy): domain Eukaryota; kingdom Metazoa; phylum Chordata; class Mammalia; order Rodentia; family Heteromyidae; genus Dipodomys; species Dipodomys merriami. The sequence continues at coordinate 3,888,665 of NW_027202460.1, read as the reverse complement.
AGGGTGAGGGTTACTTTGAGGGTTTTTGTTAGTATTAGGGTTAGGTCTAGGGTGTGGTTTAGGGTGAGTGTGAGGGTTAGTGTTAGGGTAAGTGTTACGGTTTGGGTGAGGGTTAGTGTGAGGTTTAGGGTTAGGGTTAGAGTAAGTATTATGGTGAGGGTTAGGATGAGAGTTAGGGTGAGGGTTAGGGTGAGGGTAAGAGTTCGGGTGAGGGTTAGGGTTAGGTTGAGGGTTAGTGTTAGGGTTAAGATGAGGTTTAGTGTGAGGGTGAGGATTAGTGTTAGGGTTAGGGTTAGGGTGAGGTTAGGGTGAGGGTTTTGGTTAGTGTTAGGGTTAGGGTTAGGGTGAGGGTGAGGCTTAGTGTTAGGGTAGGGGTTAGGGTTAAGTGAGGGTTAGGGTTAGATTGAGGGTTAGAGTGAGGGCTAAGGTGAGGGTGAGGGTGAGGTTAGGGTTAGGGTGAGAATTGGGGTTAGGGATAGGGTTAGGGTTAGGGTAAAATTTACAGTGAGGGTTAGGGTTTGGGTTAGGGTGAATGTTAGGGTTAGGGGTAAAGTGAGGGATAGGTTTAGTGTGAGGCTTAGGGTTAGGTTTAGTTTTAGGGTTAACGTGAGGGTAAGGGTTAGTGTGAGTGTTAGGGTGAGGGTGAGGTTTAAGGTAAGTGTGAGGTTTAGGGTGAGGTTTAGTGTTAGAAGTAGGTTTAAGTTTAGGTTGAGGTTTAGTGTGAGGGCTAGGGTTAATGTCAGGGTTAGGGTTAGGTTGAGGGTTAGGGTTAGGATTAGGGTGAGGATTAGAGTGAGGGTTAGGGTTAGGATAAGTGTGAGGCTTAGGGTTAGTGTGACGGTTAGGGTTAGGCTTAGGGATATTGTGAGGTTTAGGGTTAGGTTTAGGTTTAGGGTTAGGGAAAAGTTTACGGTGAGGGTTAGGGTTAGGGTTAGGGTTAGGGTGAATGTTAGGGTTAGGGGTAGGCTGAGAGATAGGTTTTTTGTGAGGTTTAGGGTCAGGATTAGAGTTAGGATTAAGGTCAGGGTAATTGTTAGGGTGAGGCTTAGGGTGAGGGTGAGGGTTAGGGTTAGCATTAGTGTTAGGATGAGGGTTATGCTGAGGGTTAGGGTTAGGTTTAGGCTTAGGGGTTGGGTTAGGGTGATGGTGAGGGTTAGGGTTAATGTTAGGGTTAGGTTGAGAATTAGGGTGAAGTTTAGGGTTAATGTTAGGGATGGGTTTAGGGTGAGGGTTAGGGTTAGGGTTAGTGTGAGGGTTAGAGTTAGATTTAGGGTTAGGTTGAGGGTGAGGGTAAGTGTTCTGGTGAGGGTTAGGGTGAGGGTGATTGATAGGGTTAGCATAAGGTTTACGGTGAGGATGAGATTTACGATTAGCATTAGGGTTAGGGGAAGGTCTAGGGTGAGGATTAGTGTTAGTGTTAAGGTGAGGGTGAGTTTGAGGTTTAGGATGAGAGTGAGAGATAGCGTTAGGGTTAGGGATAGAGTGAGGGTTAGGGTGAGGGTGAGGGTTAGGGTGTGGGTGAGGTTGAAGGTGAGGTTTTCGCTTACGTAAATTTGAGGGTTAGGTTTAGGGTTAGGGTTAGGTTTAGGGTTAGGTTGAGGGTCAATATTAGGGTTAGGGATAGGATGATTATTAGCGTGAGGGTTTGGTTAAGGTTTGGGTGAGGTTTAGGATTAGTGTGAGGGTTAGGTTAAGGGTTAGACTTAGGGTTGGGATGAGGGTAAGTGTGAGGGTGAGGTTTAGGGTGAGGGTGAGGTTTAGGGTTAGTGTTAGGGTTAGGGTGTGAGTTAGGGTGAGGGTTGGGGTTAGGGTTAGGGTGAATGTTAGGGTTAGGTTTAGGGTTAGGGTGTGGGTGAGTGTGAGTGTGAGGGTTAGTGTTAGAGTTAGGGTGAGGGTTAGGGTTAGGATTATGGTTAGGGTTAGGGTTAGGTTGAGGATGAGGATGAGGGTGAGAATGAGGATATGTGTGAGGGTTAGGTTTAGAGTTAGGGATAGGATGAGGATTAGGGTAAGGGGTAGGGTTAGGTTTAGAGTGAGGGTTAGGGATAGTGTGAGGTTTAGGTTAAGGGTTAGGTTTAGAGTAAGGAGGAGGATAAGGGTTAGGGTGAGAGTTAGGGTCAGGGTAAGGGTTAGGTTTAGGGTTAGGGATGTAGTGAGGGATAGGGTGAGGGTTATAGGGTTAGGGTTAGTGTGAGGGTTAGGGTGAGGGTTAGTGTTAGGGATAGGGTGAGGGTTAGGATGAGTGTAAGAGTTCAGGTGAGGGTTAGGTTGAGGGTGAGAGTTAGGGTTAGGGTTAGGGTGAGGGGTAGGGTGAGGGGTAGGATTAGGGTTAGGGTTAGGGTGAGGTTTAGGCTGAGGGTTTTGTTTAGTGGTATGGTTAGGTTTAGGGTGAGGGTTAGGTTGAGGATGAGTTAGGTTTAGGTTGAGGGTTGGGGTTAGGTTGAGGGTTATGGTGAGGGCTAGGGTGAGGTTGAGGTTTAGGGTTAGCGTTAGGGATAAGGTGATGTTCAGGGTTAGGGATAGGTTTAGGGTTAGGGTAAGGGTTAAGCTGAGGGTTAGGGTGAGGGTTAGTGTTAGGGTAGGGAGAATGTTAAGTTTAGTGTTAGAGTGAGATGTAGGTTTAGTGTGAGGGGTAGGGTTAGGTTTAGCGTTTGAGATAAGGTGAGGGTAAATGTTAGGGTGAGTGTTAGGGTGAGGGTGAGGATTAGGGTGAGCATTAGGGTTAGGGTCAGAGTTAGGTTTAGCTTTAGGTTTAGGGTGAGTGTTAGGGTTAGTGTGAGAGTTAGGGTGAGGTTGAGGGTAAGGGTTAAGGTGAGGGTTAGGTTGAGGTTGAGAGTTAGGGTATGGGTGAGCTTTAGGGTGAGGGTTATGGTTAGGGTTAGGGTTAGGATGAGGGTTAGGGTAAGGGGTGGGGTTAGGGTTGGGGTGAATGTTAGGATTAGGGTGACGGTTAGGGTAAGGGTAAGTGTTAGGGTTAGGGTGAGGTTAAGGATTAGGGTGAGGGTGAGCGTTAGTGTTAGGTTTAGGGTGATGGTGAGGGTGAGGGTTAGTGTTAGGGTGAGGGTGAGGCTGAGGTTGAGGGTTAGGGTTAGTGTAATGGTTAGCATTAGTGTTAGTTTGAGGTTTAGGATGAGTTTTTGTGTTAGGGTGACCTTTAGGTTTAGGCTGAGTGTTAGGGTGAGGGTTAAGGTTAGTGTGATGTTTAGGGTGAGGGTGAGGCTGAGGGTGAGGGTGAGGGTTCACGTGAGGGTTAGGGTTTAGGTGATGGTTAGGGTTAGGGTGAGGGTGATGTTGAGGTTGAAGGTTAGGTTGAGCATGAGGGGTAGGGTTAGGGTAAGTGTGAGGTTTTGTTTTAGGGTTAGTGTTAGGTGAGGGTTACAGGGAGGGATAAGGTTAGGGTTAGGGTGAGAGTTAGGATTACTGTGTGGGTTAGGATTATGGTTAGGGTGAGATTAAGGATTAGGGTTAGGTTTAGGTTGAGGGTGAGGGTTAGGGTTAGGGTTAGGGTTATGGGAAGGGTTAGGGTGAGGTTTAGGGTTAGGTTTAGGCTTAAGTTAAGAGTGAGCGTTATGGTGAGCGTTAGCGTTATGGCTAGGGTAAGGGTAAGGTTTAGAGTGAGGGTTAGATTGAGGGTGAGGGTTAGGGTTAGGGTTAGGGTAAGTGATAGGGTAGGGTAAGGGTTAGATTTAGGGTGAGGGTTAGGGTGAGGGTAAGTGTTCTGATGAGGGTTAGGGTGAGGATGTGTTAGGGTTAGGTTTAGGGGTAGGGGTAAGGTGAAGGTTAGAGTTAGTGTGAGGGTTAATGTCAGGATTTTGGTTAGTGTTCGGGTTAGGTCTAGGGTGAGGTTTAGGGTGAGGGTGAGGGTTAGTGTTAGGGTAAGTGTTACGGTTTGGGTGAGGGTTAGGGTGAGGGTTAGGGTTAGGGTTAGGTTTAGGATAAGGATTACGGTGAGGGTTAGTATGAGAGATAGCGTGAGGGTTAGGGTGAGCGTAAGAATTCGGGTGAGGGTTAGTGTTAGGGTTAAAATGAGGTTTAGTGTGATGGTGAGAATTAGGGTTATGGTTAGGGTTAGGGTGAGGTTAGGGTGAGGGTTTTGTTTAGTGTTATGGTTAGGGTTAGGGTGTGGGTTAGGGTGAGGGTGAGGGTTAGTGTTAGAGTAGGTCTTAGGGATACAGTGATTGTTAGGTTTAGATTGAGGGTTAGAGTGAGGCCTAGGGTGAGTGTGAGTGTGAGTGTGAGGGTTAGGGTTAGGATTAGGTTGATAATTGGGGTTAGGGATAGGTTTAGGGATAGGGTAAGTTTACAGTGAGGGTTAGGGTGAGGGTTAGTTTTAGTGTTATGGTGAATGCTAGGGTTAGGGGTAAGGTGAGGGATAGGTTTAGTGTGAGGTTTAGGGTTAGGTTTAGTGTTAGGGTTAACGTGAGGGTAAGGATTAGGGTGAGGGTTAGAGTGAGGGTGAGGGTTAGGGTAAGTTTGAGGTTTAGGGTGAAGGTTAGGGTTAGGGATAGGGTTAGGTTTAGGTTGAGGGTTAGGGTTAATGTTAGGGTTAGGGTTAGGGTGAGGGTTAGATTTGGATTAGGGTGAGGATTAGAGTGAGGGTGAGAGTTAGGATGAGGATTAGGCTTAGGGTGAGGGTGATGGTTAGGTTTAGGGTTAGGGATATTTTGAGGTTTAGGGTTAGGTTTAGGTTTAGGGTTAGGGAAAAGTTTACGGTGAGGGTTAGGGTGAGGGTTAGGGTTAGGGTAAGGGTGAATGTTAGGGTTAGGGGTAGGCTGAGGGATAGGTTTTTGAAGTATAGGGTCAGGATTAGGGTTAGGGTTAAGGTTAGGGTAAGTGTTAGGGTGAGGCTTAGGGTGAGGGTGAGGGTTAGGGTTAGCATTAGTGTTAGGGTGAGGGTTACGGTGAGTGCTACGGTTAGGACTAGGGTGAGGGTAAAGTTTAGAGTGAGGGTTAGAGTAAGAGTGAGTGTTAGGGTTAGGGTTAGGGTGAGGGATAGTGTGAAGGTTAGGGTTAGGGTGAGGGTAAGGGTTAGATTGCGGGTTTTGGTTAGTGTTAGGATTAGTGTGAGGGTTAGGGTGAGGATGATGGTTAAGGTTAGGGTTAGTGTTAGGGTGAGGTCTAGGGTGAGGGTGAGGGTTAGGGTTAGGGTTAGGGTTAGGGATAAGGAGAGGATTAGTGTTATGATTTGGGTGAGGGTTAGGGTTAGGGTGAGGGTGAGGTTTAGGGTTAGGGTTTTTGTTAGGCTGAGGTTGAGGGTGAGTGTGAGTGTTAGGGTTGGGGTTAGGGTGAGGGTTATTGTTATTGTGATTGTTAGGGTGAGGGTGACTGTAACGGTTAGGGTGATGATTAGGGTGAAGTGAGGATTAGGGTTAGGGATAGGGTTAGTTTGAGGGTTTGGGTTAGGGTGAGGGTTAGGTTTCATGTGAGGGTTAGGGTTAGGTTTAGGATGAGGGTTAGGGTTGGTGAGAGGGTGGGGGTGAGGGTGAGGGTTAGGGTGAGCGTTAGGTTTAGGATGAGGGTGAGGGATAGTGTTAGTTTAGGCTGAGGGTGAGGGTGAGGGTGAGGTTTAGGGTTGGTGTTAGTGTTAGTGTTAGGGTGAGGGTTAGCGTGAGCGTTAGGTTTTGGGTAAGTGTTAGAGTGAGGGTTAGAATGAGGGTGAGGTTAGGGTTAGGGTGAGGGTAAGGGTTAGTGTGAGGGTTAGGCTGAGGGTGAGGGTTAGGGTTAGCATTAGGTTTAGGGTGAGCGATAGGGATAGGGATAGGTTTAGGGTTAGGGTTAGGGTGAGGGTGAGGGTTAGGGTGAGGCTGAGGGTGAGGTTGAGGGTTAGGATTAGGGTTAAGGTGAGGGTGAGTGTGTGGGTGAGGTTTAGGGTTAGGATTAGTGTTAGCTTTAGGGTTAGGCTGAGAGTGAGCTTGAGGGTGAAGGTGAGGGTTAGGTTTAGGTTTAACGTGAGGGTTAGGGTTAGTGTGAGGGTTAGGGTGATGGGGAGGTTTAGGGTTAGGGTTAGACTGAGTGTTAGTGTGAGGGTTAGGGTTAGTGTTAGGGTTAGGTTTAGGGTTAGGGTTAGGGTGAGGGTTAGGGTTATGTTTAAGGTTATGGTGAGGGTGAAGGTGAGGGTTTGGGTTAGGGTGAGGGTGAGGGTGAGGGTTAGGGTTAGCCTTAGTTTGAGGGTGAGGATTGGATTTAATGTGAGGTATAGGTGAGGGTGCGGGTAAGGGTTAATGTGAGGGTGAGGGTGAAGATTAGGTTTGGCATTAGGGGTAGATGTAGGGTTAGTGTGAGGTTTAGGGTTTGTATTAGGGTTAGGGTTAGGATTAGGCTGAGGGTGAGGGTGAGGTTGAGGGTGAAGGTGAGCTTTAGGGTTAGGGTTAGGGTTAGAGTTATGGTTAGGTTGAGCGCTAGGATGATGGTGAGGGTTAGGTTTAGCGTTAAGTTTAAGGTGAGGGTTGAGTGTTAGGTTTAGGGTTAATGTGAGGGTGAGGGTTAAGGTTAGGTTGAGGGTTAGGGTTAGGGTGATGTTTAGGGTGAGAGTGAAGGTGAGAGTGAGGGTTCGGGTGAGGGTTAGGGTTAGGGTGAGGGTTATTGTTAGGTTTAGGGATAGGGTGAGGGTAAGGGTTACGATGACAGTTACGGTGAGGGTGAGGGTTAGGGTTACGTTTAGGGTTAGGGTGAGGGTTAGGGTTAGGTTAGGGTGAGAGTTAGGGTGAGGGTTAGGGTGAAGGTTAGGGTTAGGTTTAGGGTTTGGGTTAGGGTTAGGCTTAGGGTGAGGGGAAGGTGTAGGGTGCGGGTTAGAGAGAGGGTAAGGGATAGGGTTATGGTGAGGGTAAGGGTTAGGCTGAGGCTTCGGTTGAGAGTGAGCATTTGTGTTAGCAACAGTGTTGAGTTGATGGTGAGGGTTAGCGTTAGGCTGAGGGGTAGTTTTAGGGTTAGGGTGAGGGTTAGGTTTAGGGTTAGGATTAGGGTTATGGTGAGGTGAGGTTTAGGGTTAGGTTTAGGGTCATTTGGAGGGTTAGGTCGAGGGTTAGGGTTAGGGTTAGTTTTAGGTTTAAGGTTAGGGTGAGTGTTAGGTTGAGGTTTAGGGTTAGTGTTAGAGTTAGGGTTAGGATTAGGGTTAGGGTGAGGGTGAGGGTGAGGGTTACGCTTAGGCTCAGGCTTAGGGTTAGGCTGAGTGTGAGGGTGGGGTTGAGGATTAGAATTAAGGTGATGGTTAGTTTTAGGGTTATGGTGAGTGTTAGGATGAGGGTTATGGTTAGGATTAGGGTTAGGGTGAGGGCTAGGGTGAGGGTGTGGGTTAGGGTACGTTTTAGGCTTAGGCTTAGGTTTAGGCTGAGCCTTTGGTTGAGGATAAGGGTTAGGGTGAGGTTTACTGTTAGAGTTAGGGTTAGGTTGAGGGTGAGGTTTAGGGGTAGAGTTAGGGTTAGGGTGAGGTTTAGGGTTAAGGTGAGGGTCAGGGTGGGTGTGACGGTAAGGGTAAAGTTGAGGGTTCGGCTGAGGGTGAGGGTTATGGTAAGGGTGAGAGTTAGGGTTAAGGTGAGGTTTAGGGTTAGGGTTAGAGTGAGAGTGAGGGTTAGATTGAGGATAAGTGTTAGGGTTAGTGTGAGGTTTAGGGTGAGGATGAGGGTTAGGGTTAGGCTGAGGGCTAAGGTGAGGTTGAGGTTTAGGGTTAGTGTTAGGGTGAAGTTTAGGGTTAGGGTGATGGTTAGGGTTAGTGTGAGGGTTAGTGTTAGGGTTAGGGTTAGTGTTAGGGTGAAAGTGTTAGGGTGAGGGTTAGGTTTAGGATGAAGGTTATGTTTAGGGTGAGGGTTAGGGTTAGGGTTAGATTTATTGTTAGTGTTAATGTTAGGGTTAGGGTTACGGTGAGGGTGAGGGTGAGGTTTCGGGTTAGGGTTAGGATTAGGATTAGGTTTAGTGTTATGGTGTGTAAGGACGAGGGTTAGTGTTAGGGTGAGATTTAAGGTTAGGGTTAGGGTTCCATTTAGCGTGAGGGTTAGGGTTAGGGTGAGGGTTAGGGTTACGGTTCGGGTTAGGGTGAGGTTAAGTTTAGGGCTAGTGTGAGGGTTCGTGTTGGGGTTAGGGTTAGTGTTAGGGTGAGGATATGTGTTAGGGTAAGGGTTTGGGTTAGGGTGAGGTTTATGGTTAGGTTGAGGGTTAAGATTAGGGTTAAGGTAATTGAAAGGGTTAGGTTTATTGTTAAGGTTAAGGTGAGGGTGAGTGTGTGGGTTACGGTTATGGTTAGGGAGAGGTTTAGGGTTTGCATTAGGGTTAGAGTTAGGTTTTGGGTGGGGGTGAGTTTTAGGGTTAGAGTTAGGGTTAGGGTGAGGGTTAGGTTGAGGGTTAGGGTTAGGGTTTGTGTTAGGGTTAGGGTTAGGGTGAGAGTTAGGATTAGGGTTAGGGTGAGGGTGAGTGTTAGCATTAGGGTTAGGGTTAGGGTTAGGTTTAGGCTTAGGATTAGTGTTATTGTTAGGGTTAGGGTTAGAGTTATGGTGAGGGTGAGGGTTAGGTCCAGGGTTGGGGTGAGGGTGAGGTATAGGGTTAGGTTTAGGGTTAGTTGGAGGGTTAGGTCAGGGTTAGGGTTAGGGTTAGTTTTAGGGTTAAGGTTAGGGTGAGGGTTAGGTGGAGGTTTAGGGTTAGTGTTAGAGTTAGGGTTAGGATTAGGTTTAGGTGAGGGTGAGTGTGAGTGTTAGGGTTAGTGTTAAGCTTAGGCTTAGGGTTAGGCTGAGGGTGAGGGTGGGTGTGAGGCTTAGAGTTAGGGTGATGTTTAGGGTTAGGGTTAGGGTGAGTGTTAGGATGAGGGTTATGGTTAGGATTAGTGTTATGGTGAGGGCTATGGTGAGGGTGTGGGTTTGGGTAAGTGTTAGGCTTAGGCTTAGGGTTAGGCTGAGCGTTTGGTTGAGGATAAGTGTTAGGGTTAGAGTTAGGATGAGGTTGAGTGTTAGGGTTAGGGTTAGAGTTAGGATTAGAGTGAGGGTGTGGTTTAGGGGTTAGGGTTAGGGTTAGGGTGAGGGTTAGGGTTAGGGTCAGGTTTAGGGTGGGGGTAACGGTAAGGGTAAATTTGAGGGTTAGACTGAGGGTGAGGGTTATGGTAAGGGTGAAGGTTAGGGTTAGGGTGAGGGTTAGGGTTAGGTTTAGAGTGAGGGTGAGGGTTAGATTGAGGGTAAGTGTTAGGGTGAGTTTGAGGTTCAGGGTGAGGATGAGGGTTAGGATTAGGGTGAGGGCTAAGTTGAGGTTGAAGTTTAGGGTTAGTGATAGGGTGAGGTTTAGGGTTAGGGTGATGGTTAGGGTTAGTGTGAGGGTTAGTGTTAGGGTTAGGGTTAGTGTTAGGGTGAGGGTATTAGGGTGAGCTTAGGGTTATGGTGTGGGTTATGGTTAGGGTGAGGGTTAGGGTTAGGGTTAGGGTTATTGTTACCGTAAGGGTTAGGGTTACGGTTATGGTGAGGGTTAGGGTTAGGGTTAGGATTAGGATTAGGGTTAGTGTTAGGGTGAGTGTAAGTGTTAGGATGAGGGTTAGGGTTAGGGTGAGGATTATGGTTAAGGTTAGGGTTAAGTTGAGCATGAAGATTAGGCTTAGGTTGAGGGTTCGTGTTATGGTTCTGGTTAGGGTGAAGTTAGGGTTAGGGCTATTTTAAGGGTTAGTGGTAGGGTTAGGGCAAGTGTTATGTTGAGGTTTAGGGTTAGGGTGAGGATTATGGTTAGGGTGAGGATTAGGGTTATTGTTAGTGTTAGGGTTAGGGTTAGATTTAGTGTTAGAGTGAGGGTGAGGGTGAGATTTAGGGTTAGAGTTAGGGTTAGGGTTGGGTTTAGGGTTAGGGTGAGGGTTAGGCTTAGGTTTAGGCTTAGGCCGAGCATGAGGGTGAGGGTTATGGTTCAGGTTAAGGTGAGGGTTAGGGTTATGATTAGTGTCAGGTTTAGGATGAGGTTTAGGGTTGTGGTAAGATTTAGGATGAGGGTTAGTGTGAGGCTGAGGGTTAGGGTTAGGGTAAGGGTTAGGTTTAGGGTTATGGGGAGGGTTAGTTTTAGGATTAGGGTTAGGGTGAGGGCTAGGGTGAAGGTCAGGTTTAGGGTTAGGGTGAGGTTTAGGGTTAACATTAGGGTTAGGGTTAGGGTGAGTGTAAAGGTTAGAGTTAGGGTTAGTATTAGTGTTACGCTTAGGGTTTGGCTGAGGGTGAGGGTGAGTCCCTGTGTCTCTTACTCCAATTAAGCAGCAAAAAGCCACCAGTGGATCTGTGGCTCAAGTGGTAGAGTACCAGCCATGAACACAAAGACTAAAGTACAGTACCCAAGCGTTAAAACCCAGTACTTCCACCACACACAACCATTAAAACATCAACAACATCCACAAATAGGAGAAGGGAGTTATTATATTCTCCGCTTATGACATGGCAGCTAAGATACAACAAGTCTATGTGATCTCTCCAAGTCACAAGTAGTGGAGTTGGAAATATGACCACCTGATTGGAAATCTGTATCTTTGCTGGTCTGTTCAGTTTGCACTGGACTTTGAGGATTAGGGTTAGGGTGAGGGTTAGGATAGTTAGGGTTAGGATTAGAGTTATGGTGAGGGTGAGGGTGAGGGTGAGGGTGAGGGATACGGTTAGGTTTAGGGTGTGGTTTAGGGTTAGGGTAGGATTAGGTTTAGGATGACGGTGAGGTTTAGGGTTAGATTTAGGGTTACTTGGAGGGTTAATGTTAGGGTTGGTGTTAGGTTTAAGGTTAGGGTGAGGGTTAGGTTGAGGTTTAGGGTTAGGGTTAGGGTTAGGATTAGTTTTAAGGTGAGGGTGAGTGTTAGGGTTAGGGTTAGGCTTAGGCTTAGGCTTAGGGTTAGGCTGAGGGTGAGGGTGTGGGTGAGGATTAGGGTTAGGGTTATGGTTAGGTTTAGGGTTAGAGTGAGAGTTAGGATGAGGGTTAGGGTTAGGATTAGGGTTAGGGTGAGGGTGAGGGTTAGGGTAAGGGTTAGGCTTAGGCTTAGGGTTAGGCTGAGCATGAGGTTGAGGCGGAGGGTTAGGGTTAGGGTTAGGGTGAGTTTTAGTGTTAGGGTTAGTGTTAGAGTTAGGGTTAGGTTGAGGGTGAAGTTTAGGGGTAGAGTTAGGGTTAGGGTCAGGGTTAGGGTTAGGGTGAGTGTTAGGGTTGGCATGATGGTAAGAGTAAAGGTGATGGTTAGGCTGAGTGTGAGGTTTACGGTAAGGGTGAGGGTTAGGGTTAGGGTGATTGATAGTGTTAGGGTTAGGGTGAGGGTGAGGGTTAGATTGAGGATTAGTGTTAGGGTTAGTGTGAGGTCTTGGGTAAGGTTGAGGGTTAGGGTTAGGGTGAGGGCTAGGGTGAGGTTAAGGTTTAGGATTAGTATTAGGGTGAGGTTTAGGCTTAGGGGGATGGTTAGATTTAGTGTTACGGTGAGGTTTAGTGTTAGGGTTAGGGTTAGGATTAATTTTATGGTTAAGCTTAAGGTGAGTGTTAGGGTGAGTGTGAGGGTTAGGGTTAGGGTTAGGATTAGGATTAGGGTTAGTGTTAGGGTGAGTGTGAGGGTTAGGGTTAGGGTTAGGCTTAGGGTTAGGGTGAGGGCTAAGGTGAGGGTGAGGGTTAGGGTTAGCGTTTGGGTGAGGTTTAGGGTTAGGGTTAGGGATTGGGTGAGGGTTTGGATTAGGGTTAGTGTTAGGGTGAGTGTGAGGGTTAGGGTTAGGCTTAGGCTTAGGGTTAGGCTGAGGGTGAGGATGAGGGCGAGGGTTAGGGTTAGGGTGAGGGTTAGGGTTAGGGTTAGGGTGAGAATTAGTTTTCGGGTTAAGTTTAGGGTTAGGGTGAGGTTTATGGTAAGGGGTACTGTGAGGGTGAGGGTTAGGGTTAGGTTTAGAGTTAGGGTGAGGGTGAGCGTTAGGGTTAGTGTTACGGTGAGGGTTAGGATGAGTGTTAGGGTTAGGATTCAGATTAGGGTCAGGGCTAGTGTGAGGGTGAGGGTTAGGGTTAGGGTTAGGGTGAGGTTTAGGGTTAGTGTTAGGGTTAGTGTTACGGTTCGGGTTACGTTTCGGGTTAGGGTGAGGGTTAGGGTTAGTGTTACGGTCAGCCTGATGGTTAAGGTTAGGGTTAGGGTGAGGGTTAGGATGAGGATTAGGGTTAGGATTATGATTAAGGTGAGGGCTAGGGTGAGGGTGAGGGTTAGGGTTAGTATTTGGGTGAGGTTTAGGTTTAGGTTTAAGGTTTGAGTGAGGGTTAGGATGAGGGATAGAGTTACGGTGACGGTGAGGCATAGGGTTAGGTTGAGGTTTAGGGTTAGAATTTGGGTTAGGGTGAGGGTTAGTTTTAGGGTTAGATTTAGGGTTAGGGGGAGGGTGAGGTTGAGGTTTAGGGTTAGGGTTAGGGTTAGTGTTAGTGTTAAGGTTAGGGTGAGGGTGAGTGTGAGGGTTAGGTTTAGGGTTAGGCTTAGGCTTACGGTTAGGCTGAGTGTGAGGATTAGGGTTAGGCTTATGGTTAGGGTTAGGGTTAGGGTTAGGATTAGGGTTAGGGTGAGGGCTACGGTGAGGGTGAGAGTTAGGATAAGGTTTAAGCTTAGGCTTAGGGTTAGGCTGAGCGTGAGGGTGAGGGTGAGTGTTAGGGTTAGGGTGATGGTTAAGTTTACGGTTAGGGTGAGTGTTAGGATGAGGTTTAGGTTTAGGGTGAGGGTTAGGGTGCGGATGATGGTAAGTGTAAAGGTGAGGTTTAGGCTGAGGTTGAGGGTTAAGATAAGGATGAAGGTTAGGATTAGGTTTAGGGTGAAGGCTAGGGTGAGGTTTAGGGTTAGGGATAGAGTAAGGTTTAGGATTTGGGTTAGGGTGAGTGAGTGTGAGTGTTAGGCTGAAGGTTAGGTTTAGGCTTAGGGTTAGGTGAGGGTTAGGTTTAGGGTTTGGGTTAGAGTGAGGGTGAGGGTGAGGATGAGAGTTAGGTTTAGGGTTAAGTTTAGGGTTAGGGTTAGTGTTAGTGTTAGGGTTAGGGTTAGGTTTACAGTGAGGGTTAGGGTTAGGGTTAGGGTTAGTGTTAGGGTTAGGCTGAGGGTGATGGTGGGGGTGAAGATTAGGGTTAGGTTTAGGGTTAGGGTTATTGTTAGTGTTACGGTTAGTGTTAAGTTTGTGTTGAGCATGAGGCTAACGGTGAGGGTTATCGTTATGGTTATGGTTATGGTTAGTGTTAGTCTTATTGTAAGGGTTAGGGTTAGAGTTACTGTGAGGTTGAGGGTGAGGGTGAGGGTTAGGGTTAGTGTTAAGGATAGATTTAGGGTGAGGTTTAGGGATAGGTTTACGTTTAGGATTAGGGTTAGGAATAGGGTCAGTGTGAGGGTTAGGGTGAGGGTTAGGCTTAGGCTTAGGGTTAGGCTGAGGATGAGGGTGGGGATGAGGATTAGGGTTAGGGATAGTGTTATTGTTAGGGTTAGGGTTAGAGTTACCTTAAGGTTGAGGGTAAGGGTTTGGTTTAGGGTTAGGGTGGGGATTAGGTTTAGGGTTAGGGTTAGGGAAAGGTTGAGGGTGAGTTTTAGGGTTAGATATAGGTTTAGGGGGAGGGTTAGGGTGAGGGTTAGGGTTAGGGTTAGTGTTAGGGTTTGGGTGAGGTTTAGGGTTAGGGTTAGGGTTAAGTTTAGAGTTACGGTGAGGGTGAGTGTGCCTGTGAGTGTGAGGATTAGGGTTAGGTTTAGGGTTAGGCTTAGGGTTGGGCTTAGAGTTAGGCTGAGGGTGAGGTTTAGGGTTAGGGTGAGGGTTAGTGTGAGGGTTATGGTGAGGGTTAGATTGAGGGTAGGGTTAGGTTTAGGGTTAGGGTGAGGCCTAGGGTGAGGGTGAGGTTTAGGTTTAGGGTCAGGGTGAGGTTTAGGGTTAGGGTTAGGGTTAGGGTTAGGGTGTGGATGAGGTTTAGGGTAAGAGTTAGGGTTAAGGTGAGGCTGAAGGTGAGGGTTAGGGTTAGGGTTAGGAATAGGATTATGATAACGTTTGGGTGAGTGTGAGGTTTAGGGTTAAGCTTAGTGTTAGGCTTAGGGTTACACTGAGGGTTAGGGTGAGGGTGAGCGTTAGGGTTAGGGTGAGGTTTAGGGTTAGGGTTAGGTTGAGTGTTAGTGTTCAGGTTATGTTTAGGGTTAGGGTGAGGGTTAGGGTTACGGTTAAGTTTTGCGTGAGGCTTAGGGTTAGGTTGAGGGTTAAGGTTAGGGTTAGGGTTAGGGTGAGGTTTAGGGTTAGGGTTAGGGTGAGGTTTAGGATGAGGATTAGGATTAGGATTAGGGTTAGGGTGAGGGCTATGGTGAGGGAGAGGGTTAGAGTTAGTGTTAGGGTGAATTTTAGGGTTAGGATGAGGGTTAGGATGAGGGTTAGTGTTACGATAAGGGTGAGGGTTAGGGTTAGGGTGAGGGTTACGGTTAGGATTAGGTTTAGGGTGAGGGTGAGGGTTAGGATTAGGGTTAGGGTTAGGGTTATGGTTACTGAGAGGGTGAGGGTAAGGGTTAGGGTTAGGGTTAGGCTGAGGTTTTTAGTGTTAGGGTTAGGGTTAGACTTAGGGTTAGGGTGAGGTTAGGGTTAGGGTTAGTGTGAGGTTTAGTGTTAGTGTTAGGGTTAGGGTGAGGCTGAGGATGAGGGTTAGGGTTAGGGTTGGTGTTAGAGTTAGGGTTACAGTGAGGGTTAGAGTGAGGGTGAGGGTTAGGCTTAGTGTTAGGATTAGGATTAGGGTAAGGGTTAGTGTGAGTTTGAGGTTTAGGGTTAGGTTTAGGCTGAGGCTGAGGATGAGGGGGAGGGTTAGGGTTAGAGTGAGGGTTAGGGTTAGGGTTTGGGTGAGAGTTAGGGTTCGGGTTAAGTTTAGGGTTAGAGTGAGGGTTAGGGTTATGTTGTGGTTTAGGGTTAGGCTTAGTTTTAGGGTGAGGGTTAGGGTTAGGGTTTGGGTTAGGGTGAGTGTTAGGATGAGGATTAAGGTTAGGATTAGGGTTAGGGTGAGGGCTAGGTTGAGGGTGAGGTTTAGGGTTAGTGTTTGGGTGAGGTTTAGGGTTAGGTTTAGGGTTTCGGTGAGGGTTATTATGAGGGTTAGAGTTACGGTGAGGGTGAGGGTTAGGGTTAGGTTGAGGGTTAGGGTTAGGATTTGGGTTAGAGTGAGGGTTAGTTTCAGGGTTAGATTTAGGGTTAGGGGGAGGGTTAATTCCAGGGTTAGGGTTACTGTTAGGGTTAGTGTTACGGTTAAGTTTAGGGTGAGGGTTAGGTTGAGGTTTAGGGTTAGGGTTAGGGTTAGAGTTAGGGTTAGGGTTAGGGTGACGGTGAGTCTGAGGGTTAGGGTTAGGCTTAGGCTTAGGCTTAGGGTTAGGCTGACGGTGAGGGTGGGTTTGAGAATTAGGGTTAGGTTTATGGTTATGGTTAGGGTTAGGGTGAGGGTTAGGATGAGGGTTAGGGTTAGGATTAGTGTTAGGGTGAGAGCTAAGGTGAGGGTGAGGGTTAGGATAAAGTTTAAGCTTAGGCTTAGGGTTAGGCTGAGCGTGAGGTTGAGGGTGAGGGTTAGGGTTAGGGTGATGTTTAGGTTTACAGTTAGGGTGAGTGTTAGCATGAGGTTTAGGTTTAGGGTGAGGGTTAGGGTGAGGATGATGTTAAGGGTAAAGGTGAAGTTTATACAGAGGGTGAGGGTTAAGATAAGGGTGAGTGTTAGAGTTAGGTTTAGGCGTAAGGTAAAGTTTAGTGTTAGATTTAGGTTGAGGGTTAGATTGAGGATTAGGGTTAGGGTTAGGGTTTGTGTGAGGTTTAGGGTGAGGATGAGGGTTAGGGTTACAGTGGGGTTGAGGGATAGAATTAGGGTTAGGGTGAGGTTTATTGTGAGGGTTAGGGTTAGAGTTAAGGTTAGGGTTAGGGTTTGGTTTAAGGTTTGGGTGAGGGTTAGGATTAGTGTGAGGGTTAGGGTTAGGGTTAGTGTTAGAGTGAAGATAAGGGTTAGGGTGAGGGTGAGGGTTAGGTTTAGGGTTAGGTTGAGGTTTAGTGTTAGGGTTAGGGTTAGAGTTAGGGTTAGGGTGAGGGTGAAGTTTATTGGTAGAGTTAGGGTTAGGGTGAGGTTTAGGGTTAGGGTGAGGGTTAGGGTGAGGGTTAGGGTGGGGGTGAGGGTTACGTTAAGGGTGAGGGTTAGGATTAGGTTAGGCTGAGGTTGAGATTTAGATTGAGTATTAGTGTTAGGGTTAGTGTGAGGTTTATGGTGAGGTTGAGGGTTAGGGTTCGGGTGAGGGCTAGGGTGAGGGTGAGGGTTAGGGTTGGTGTTAGAGTCAGGTTTAGGGTTAGGGTGATGTTTGGGTTAGTGTGAGCATTAGTGTTAGCTTTACCATTAGTGTTAGGGTGAGGGTAAGTGTTAGGGTGAGAGTTAGGGTTAGGGGAGGTTTATGTTTAGGGTGACTTTGAGTGTTAGGGTTATCTTTAGGATGAGGTTAAGTTTATTGTTAGGGTTAGAGTTAGGGTTATGGTGTGGGTGAGGTTTAATGTTAGAGTTAGGGTAGTGTTAGGGTTTGGGTTAGGGTGAGAGATAGGGTTAGGCATAGGCTTAGGCTTAGGCTTAGGCTTAGACCGAGCATGTGGGTAATGGTTAGGGTTCGGGTTAGGGTTTGGGTTCGGGTTAGGGTTAGGGTGAAGTTTAGGATGAGGTTTAGAGTTCGGATTAGGTTTAGGGTGAGGGCTAGGGTGAGGGTTAGGGTGAGGTTTAGTGTTAGGGATAGGGTTAGGTTTAGGATTTGAGTTAGGGTGAGGGTTAGTTGAGGGTTAGGGTTAGGTTTAGTGTTAGGGTGATGGTTAGGGTTAGGGTTAGAGTTAGTGTTATGGTTACGGTTAAGTTTGTGGTGAGGTTGAGGCTTAGGGTGAGGGTTATGGTTCTGGTTAGGGTTAGGGTTAGTATTATGGCTAGTGTTATTGTTAGGGTTAGGGTTAGAGTTACGTTGAGGTTGAGGGTGAGGGTGAGAATTAGGGTTAGGGTGAGGTTTGGGGTTAGGGATAGGGTTAGGGTTAGAGTGAGGGTGAGGTTTAGTGTTAGAGTTAGGGTTAGAGGGGAGGGTTAGGGTGAGGTTGAAGGCTAGGGTTAGTGTTAGGTTTAGGGTGAGGGTGAGGTTTAGGTTGAGGTTTAGGGATAGGGTTAGGTTTAGGATTATGGTTAGGGTGAGGGTGAGTGTGAGGGTTAGGGTGAGGGTTAGGATTAGGCTTAGGTTTAGGCTGAGGGTGAGGGTGGGGGTAAAGATTAAGGTTAGGGTGATGATTAGGGATAGGGTTAGTGTTATTGTTAGGGTTAGGGTTAGAGTTACAGAGAGGGTGAGGGTGGAGGTGAGGGTTAGCGTTAGGATTAGGGTAGGGTTTAAGGTTAGGGTTAGGGTTAGGGTGAGTGTGATGTTTAGGGTTAGATATAGGGTTAGAGGGAGGGTAAGGATGATGGTTAGGGTTTGGGTTAGTGTTAGGGTTAGGGTGAGGGTGAGGGTTAGGTTTAGGTTTAGGGTTATGCTTAGGGTTAGGCTGAGGGTGATGGTGAGGGTGAGTGTTAGGGTTAGGGTGAGTTTTAGGGTTAGGTTTATGGGGAGGATTATGATGAGGGTTAGGCTTAGGTTTAATGTTAGGGTGAGGGTTAGGGTTACAGAAGGGTGAGAGTTAGCTTAGGTTGAGGGTTAGGGTTAGGATTAGTGTTAGGGTGAGGGTGAGTTTTAGGATTAGGGTTATTATTAGGGTTAGGGTTAGGGTTATGGTTATGGTGAGGGTGAGGCTTAGGGATAAGGTTAGGGTGCGGTTTTTAGTGTTAGGGTTAGGTTTAGAGTTAGGCTTAGGGTGAGGGTGAGGTTTAGGGGTAGAGTTAGGGTTAGGGTGAGGGTTAGGTTGAGGGTTAGGGTTAGGGTGAGGGTTAAGTTGGGGGTGACGATGAGGGTAAAGATGAATGTTAGGCCTAGGGTGAGGGTTATGTTAAGAGTGAGGGTTAGGGTTAGGGTGAGGGTGAGGGTTAGATTGAGGATTAGTGTTAGGGGTAGTGTGAGGTTTAGGGTGAGGATGAGGGTTAGGGTTAGGGTGAGCGCTAAGGTGAGGGTGAGGTTTAGGGTTAGTGTTAGGTTGAGGTTAGGGTTAGGGTGAGAGTTCTTTTTAGGTTTAGGGTTAAGGTTAGTATTAGGGTTAGGTTTAGTGTTAGGATTAGGGGTAGGGTTAGGGTAGGGTTAAGGTTAGGGTTAGGGTTATTGTTAGGGTCAGGGTTAGGATGAGGTTTAGATTTAGGGTTAGGATTAAAATTAGGCTTAGGGTAAGGGTGAGGTTTAGGGTTAGAGTTAGGGTTAGTATTAGGGTAAGGGTTATGGTGAGGTTTTGGGTTAGGGTTAGGCTTAGGCTTTGGTTTAGGCTTAGGCCCAGTATATGGGTGAGTGTTCGGGTTAGTGTTAGGGTGAGGGTTAAGGTTAGGGTTAGGGTGAGGGTTAGGATGAAGTTTAGGTTTAGGATTAGAGTTAGGGTGAGGGCAAGGGTGAAGGTTAGGGTGAAGGTTCGGGTTAGGGATAGGGTTAGGTTTAGGATTAGGGTTAGGGTGAGGGTGAATATGAAGGTTAGGGTTAGTGTTAGGGTTACACTTAGGGTTAGGGTGAAGGTTAGGGTTAGGGTTTGGTTAGGGTGAGGGTGAGGCTGAGGAGTAGGGTTAGGTTGAGGTTTAGGTTTAGGGTTAGTTTTACTGTTATGTTTCGGATTAAGTTTAAGTTTAGGGTTAGGATTAGTGTTATTGTTAGGGTTAGGATTAGTGTTACTGTTAGGGTTAGGGTTAGAGTTACGGTGAGGTTGAGGGTGACGGTGAGGTTTAGGATTAGTGTTAGGGTGAGATTTAGCGTTAGGGTTTTGATGAGGGTTAGGGTTAGGGTGAGGGTTAGGGTTAGGGTTAGTGTGAGGGTGAGGTTTAGGGTTAGGGTTAGGGATAAGGGGAGGGTTACGTCGAGGGTTAGTGTTATGGTTCGTGTTAGGGTTAGGGTTAGGTTGAGGGTGAGGTTTAGAGTTAGGTTAAGGATTAGGGGGAGGTTTAGGTCGAGGATTAGCGTTAGGGTTAGTGTTAGGTTTAGGGTTAGGATTAGGGGTAGGTCGTGGGTTAGTGTTATTGTTAGGTTTAGTGTTAGAGTTGCGGTGAGGTTGAGGGTGAGGGTGAGGTTTAGGGTTAGCGTGAGGTTTAGGGTGAGGTTTAGGGTTAGGGTTAGGGTGTTGTTGAGGTTTAGGGTTAGAGTTAGGGTTAGGGGGACGGTTAGGGTGAGGGTTAGGGTCAGGGTTAGTGTTAGAGTTAGGGATAAGGTGAGTGTTAGGGTGAGGGTGAGGGTAGGCTTAGGGTTAGGATTAGGAATAGGGTAAGGGTTAGAGTTAGTGTGAGGGTTAGGGTTAGGGTTCGGGTTAGGCTTAGGGTTTCGCTGAGGGAGAGGGTGAGCATGAGGGTTAGGGTTAGGGTCAGGTTTAGTGTTAGAGTTAGGGTTAGTCTTAGGGTTTCGCTGAGGGAGAGGGTGAACATGAGGGTTAGAGTTAGGGTGAGGTTTAGTAGTAGAGTTAGGGTAGGGTGAGGGTTAGGGTTAGGCTGAGGGTGAGGTTTAGGGGTAGAGTTAGGGTTAGGGTGAGGTTGAGAGTGAGGGTTAGGTTTATAGTGAGGGTTACGGTTAGGTTTAGGGTGAGTGTGATGGTTAGATTGAGGATTAGTTTTCAGTTAGTGTGATGTTTAGGGTAAGGATGAGGGTTAGGGTTAGGGTGAGGGTTAGGGTTAGGATTAGGGTGAGGTTTAGGGTTAGGGTGATGGTTTGGTTTAGTGTGAGTGTTTGTGTTAGGTTTAGGTTTAGTGTGAGGGTGAGGATTAGTGTTAGGGCGGTGGTTAGTGTTATGGTGAGGTTTATGGAAATGGTGAGAGTTAGGGTTAGGGTTATTGTTAGGGTTAGGTTTAGGGTTACAGTTACGGTGAGGGTGAAGGAGAGGGCTAGGGTAGGGTTAGGATGAGATTTTGGTTTAGCGTTAGGGTTAGAGTTAGGGTTAGGGTGAGAGTGAGGTTTACGGTTAGTGTTAGGGTTAGTGTTAGGGTTAGGGTTAGGGTTAGGGTTCGGGTTAGGGTTCGGGTTAGGCTTAGGCTTAGGCTTAGGCTTAGGACGAGCATGAAGGTTAGGGTTAGGGTTAGGGTTAGGGTGAGGGTTAGGGTTATGGTTAGGGTGAGGGTTACCATGAGGTTTAGGGTTAGGATTAGGGTTAGGGTGAAGGATAGGGTGAGGCTTAGGGTGAGGGTTAGGGTTAGGGATAGTGTTAGGTTTAGGATTAGTGTTAGGGTGAGGGTGAGTGTGAGGGTTAGGGTTAGGGTTAGGTTAGGCTTAGGGTTAGGGGGACCGTTAAAGTTAGGGTTAGGGTTAGGGTGAAGGTAAGGCTGAGGATTAGGGTTAGGTTTAGGGTTTGGGTTAGGGTTATTGTTATTGTTAGGGTTAGGGTTAGAGTTAAGCTGAGGGTGAGGGTGAGGGTGAGGGTGAGGGTTAAGATTAGGGTTAGATTGGGGTTCAGGGTTAGGGTTAGGGTTAGGGTTAGTTTGAGGGTGAGTTTTAGGGTTAGATATAGGTTTAGAGGGAGGGTTAGGGGGAGGGTTAGGGGGAGGGTCAGTGTTAGGGTTAGAGTGAGGGTGAGGGTTAGGTTGAGGTTTAGGGTTGTGGTTAGGGTTAGGATTAGTGTGATGGTTAGTGTTAGGGTTAAGGTTAGTGTTAGGGTGAGGGTAAGTGTTAGGGTGAGGGTTTGTGTTACGGTGAGGTTTATGGTTAGGGTGAGGGTTAGGATTAGGGTTAGGTTTACTGTTAGGGTTAGGTTTAGTGTTTGGGTTGCTGTGAGGGTGAGGGTGAGGGTTAGGTTTAGGTTTAGTGTGAGGTTTAGGGTTTGGGTTAGGGTTAGAGTTAGGTTTAGGTTGAGTGTGATGTTTGGGGTTAGACTTCGGGTTAGGGTGAGGTTTAGTTTGAGGTTTAGGGTTAGGGATAGTTTTAGGGTTGGGTTTAGGTTGAGTGTTAGCTAGAGGGTTAGGGTTTGGGATAGGGTTAGGAATAGGGTTAGGGTGAGGGTGAGTGTAAGGGTTAGGATGAGGTTTAGGTTTACGCTTAGGGTTAGGCTGAGGGTGAGGGTGAGGTTGAGGGTTAGGGTTAGGTTGAGCATGAGGGTTAGAGTTAGTGGGAGGGTTAGGATGAGGGTTATGGTTAGGATAAGGGTTAGGGTGAGGGCTAGGTTGTGGGTGAGTTTTAGAGTTAGATTTAGAGTTAGGATTAGGGTCAGGTTTAGGGTGAGGTGAGGGCGAGGTTTAGGGTTAGTGTTAGGGTTAGGGTGAGGCTAAGGGTGAGGGTTAGGGTTAGGGTTAGTGTTAGGGTTAGGGTTAATGTGAGGGATAGGGTTAGGTTGAGGGTTAGGATGAGGATTAGGGTTAGCATTAGGGTTAGGGTGAGAGTGAGTGTTAAGATTAGGGTTAGGTTTAGGGTTAGGGTTAGGTTTAGGGTTAGGATTAGTGTTATTGTTATGGTTAGGGTTAGATTTATGGTGAGGGTGAGGGTGATGGTGAGGGTTAGGGTGGGTTTATGGTTAGGGTTTGGATTAGGGTTAGGGTGAGGGTGAGGTTTTGGTTTAGATTTAGAGTTAGGCGTAGGGTTAGGTCGAGGTTTAGGGTTAGGGTTAGTGTTAGGGTTAATGTTCGGGTGAGGGTTAGGTTATGGTTTAGGGTCAGGATTAGTGTTAGATTTCGGATTAGGGTTCAGCTCACGGCTAGGGTGAGGGTGAGTGTTAGGGTAAGGCTTAGGCTTAGGGTTAGGCTGAGCATGAGGTTGAGGGTGAGGATTAGGGTTAGGGTCCTCGGTAGTTTTACGGTTTGGGTGAGGGTTAGGATGAGATTTAGTGTTAGGTTGAGGGTGAGTTTGATTATGATGGTAAGGGTAAAGGTGAGGTTTAGGCTGAGGGTGAGGGTTAAGATAAGGGTGAGGGTTAGTGTTAAGTTTAGAGTTAGGGTAAGGTTTAGGGTTAGGGTTAGGGTGAGGGTTAGATTGAGGATTCGGTTTAGGGTTAGCGTGAGGTTTAAGGTGAGGATGAGGGTTAGTGTTAGGGTGAGGGTGAGGGTTAGAATTAGGGTTATGGTGAGGGCTAGGGTGAGGTTGAGGGTTAGGGTTAGGTTTAGGGTGAGTGTAGGGTGAGGGTTAGGGTTAGGTTTAAGATTAGTGATAGGGATAGTTTTAGGATTAGGTTTAGGGTGAGGGTGAGTGTGAGGGTTAGGGTAACCGTTAGGATTAGGCTTACGGTTAGGGTGAGGATTAGGGTTAGGGTTTGGGTTAGGGTGAGGGTTAGGCTGAGGATTAGGGTGAGGTTTAGGGTTAGAGTTAGGGTTAGGTTTAGGGTTAGGATTAGGGTTAGGTTTAAGGTTAGGGTTAGGATTACAATGAGGGTTAGGTTTAGGGTTAGGGTTAGGCTTAGGGTTAGGCTGAGGATGATGGTGGGGGTGAGGATTAGGGTTAGGGTTAGTTTTAGGGTTATTGTTAGTGCTATGGTTAGGGTTAAGTTTGCTGAGAGGGTGAGGCTGAGGGTGAGGGTTATGGTTAGGGTTAGGTTAAGGGTTAGTGTTATTGTTAGGGTTAGGGTTAGAGTTACGGTTAGGTTGAGCGTGAGAGTGAGGGTTAGGTTTAGGGTGAGGTTATAGTTAGGGATAGGGTTATGGTTAGGGTATGGGGGAGGTTTAACGTTAGAGTTCGGGTTACTTTTAGTGTGATTGTTAGTGTTAGGGTTAGTGTTAGGGTGAGGGTAAGTGTTAGGGTGAGGTTTTGGGTTACGGTGAGGGTTATCATTAGGGTGAGGGTTAGGGTTATGGTTATTGTTAGCGTTAGGGATATGGTTACGGTGAGGGTGAGGGTGAAGTTTAGGGTTAGGGTTAGTGTTAAGGTCAGGGTGAGGGTGAGGGTTAGGTTGAGGTTTAGGGATAGTGTTAGGTTTAGGGTTAGGTTTTGGGTGAGGGTGAGTGTGAGGGTTAGGGTGAGGGTTAGGCTTAGATTTCGAGTTAGGCTGAGGGTGAGGGTTGTGGTGAGGATTGGGGTTAGGTTGATGATTAGGGTTAGGATTAGTGTTATTGTTAGGTGTAGGGTGAGGGTGAGCATTAGGTTGAGGTTTAGGTTTAGGGTTAGGGTTCGGATTAGTGTGAGGGTTAGTGTTAGGGTTAGGGTTAGTGTTGGGGTGAGGGTAAGTGTTAGGGTGAGATTTTGGTTTACAGTGAGGGTTATGGTTAGGGTGAGGGTTAGGGTTATGGTTATTGTTAGGGATAGGGATACGGTTACGGTGAGGATGAGGGTGAAGTTAGGGTTAGGTTTGGGACGAGGTTTAGGTTTGGGGTTAGGTTAGATTTAGGGTTAGGGTTTGTGTTACGGTTAGGGTGAGGTTTAGGGTAAGGGTTCGGGTAATGGTTAGGGGGAGCGTTAGATTGAGGATTAGGGTTAGGGTTAGTGTGAGGTTTAGGGTGTGGATGAGGATTAGGGTTATGCTGAGGGTGAGGGTTAAGATAAGGGTGAGGGTTAGGGTTATGGTGAGGGTTAGGGTAAGGGTTCGGTTTATGCTTAGTGTGAGGGTTAGATTGAGGATTAGGGTTAGTGTTAGTGTGAGGTTTAGGGTGTGGATGAGGATTAGGGATAGGGTGATGGTGAGGGTTAGAATTAGGGTTAGTGTGAGGGCTAGGTTGAGGGTTAGGGTTAGGGTGAGGTTTAGAATTAGCGTGAGGGTTAGGGTTAGTGTGAGGGTTAGTGTTAGGGTTAGGATTAGTGTTAGGGTGAGGGTAAGTAATATGTTGAGAGTCAGGGTTAGGGTGAGGGTTATTTTTAGGGTTAGGGTTAGGGTTACGGTTACTGTGAGGGTGAGTGTGAGGGTTAGGGTTAGGGTGAGCTTTAGTGTTAGGGTTATGGTTAGAATTAGGGTTAGTGTGAGGGTGAGGTTTAGGGGTAGAGTTATGTTTAGGGTCGGGGTTAGGGTGAGGATGACGGTTAGGGTGAAGTTTAGGGTGGGGTTGAAGGTAAGGGTAAAGGTGAGGGTTAGGCCAAGTGTAAGGGTTATGGTAAGGGAGAGGGTTAGGTTTAGGGTGAGGATTAGGGTAAGGGTTACGGTGAGGGTGTGGGTTAGATTGAGGATTAGTGTTAGGGTTAGTGTGAGGTTTAGGGTGAGGATGAGGCTGAGGGTTAGGGTGAGGGCTAGGGTGAGGGTGAGAGTTAGGGTTAGTGTTAGGGTGAGGTTTAAGTTTAGGGTGATGGTTAGGGTTAATGTAAGGGTTAGGGTGAGTGTTAGGGTTAGGGTGAGTGTTAGGGTTAGGGTTAGGGTTATGGTTACAGTGAAGGTAAGGGTGAGGGTTAGGGTTAGTCCTAGGATGAGGTTTAGGTTTAGGGTTTGGGTTAGAGTTAGGGTTAGGGTTAGGATGAGGTTTAGGGTTAGGATTAGGGTACGGGTGAGGGCTAGGGTGAGGGTTAGGGTCAGGGCTAGGAATAGTAATAGGGTTAGGTTTAGGATGAGGGTTAGGGTGAGTGTGAGTGTGAGAGTTAGGGTTAGAGTTAGGCTTAGGCTTAGGCTTAGGGTGAGGTTGAGGGTTAGGGCTAGGGTTTGGGTTAGGGTGAGGATGGGGCTGTTTATTAGGATTAGTTTTAGGATTAGGGTTAGGGTTAGGGTTAGGTTTACGGTGAGGGTTAGGGTTAGGCCTAGGTTAGGCTTAGGGTTAGGCTGACGTGAGGGTGGGCGTGAGGATTAGGGTTAGGCCTAGGGTTAAAATTCTGGTTATTGTTAGTGTTTTGGTTTGGGTTAAGTTTGAGTTGAGGGTGAGGCTGAGGGTGAGGGTTACTGTTAAGGTTAGGATTAGGCTTAGGGTTAGGCTGAGGGTGAGGTTGGGAGTGAGGAATAGGTTTTGGGTGATGGTTAGTTTTAGGGTTAGGGTGAGGGTTAGGATAAGGGTTAGGGTTAGGATTAGGTTTAGGGTGAGGGCTATGGTGAGGGTGAGGGTTAGGGTTAGGCTTAGGCTTAGGCTTCGGGTTAGGCTGAGGGTGAGGGTGAGGGTGAGGTTTAGGGTTAGGGTGATGGACTGGGTTAGGGTTAGGGTGAGTGTTAGGATGAGGGTTACGGTTAGGATGAGGATTAGGGTGAGCGTGACGGTAAGAGTAAACGTGAGGGTTAGGCTGAGGGTGAGTGTTCCCCAAACGGTGAGGGTTAGGATTAGGGTGAGGGTTAGGGTTAGGTTTAGGGTGAGAGTTAGGATGAGGGGGAGGTTTAAGGTTAGGTTTAGGGTGAGGACTAGGGTTAGGGTGATGTTTATGTTTAGTGTTAGGGTGAGGTTTAGGGTTAGGGTTAGGGTTAGGATCAGTGTGCGTTTGAGGTTTAGGGTTAGAGATATGGTTAGGGTGAGGGTTACGGTGAGGGTTAGGGTTAGGGTTAGGTTTAGGGTTAGGTTTTGGGTGAAGGTTAGGGTGAGGGTGTGTGTTAGGGTTAGGGTTGGGGTGAGGGTTTGGTTTAGGATTAGGGTTAGGGTGAGGGCTGGGGTGAGGATGAGTTTTAGGATTCGGTTTAGGGAGAGGGTGAGTGTGAGGGTTAGGTTTAGGGTTAGGGTGAGGTTGAGGATGAGGATGAGGGTTAGGGTTAGGGTGAGTTTTAGGGTTAGGGTTAGGGTGAGAGTTAGGTTTTGGGTTAACTTTAGGGTTAGGCTCTGTGTTAGGTTGAAGGTGTCGGTAAGGTTAACGGTGAGGGTAAGTCTGAGGGTGAGGGTTATGGTAAGGGTGAGGGTTATGGTTAGGGTGAGGGTTATGGTTAGGGTTAGAGTTAGGTTTCACCTGAGGGTGAGGGTGAGGATTAGGCTTAGGGTTAGGGTGAGGTTTAAGGTTAGAGTTATGGTTAGGGTGAGGGTTAGTGTGCGGGTTAGAGTTAGGTTTAGTGTTAGGGTTGGGTTAGGGTTAAGGTTAGGGTTAGGGATAGGGTTACATTTAGGATTATGGTTAGGGTGTGGGTGAGGGTGAGGTTTAGGGTTAGGGTTAGGCTTAGGCTTAGAGTTAGGCTGAGGGTGAGGGTGAGGGTTAGGTTTAGGGTGAGGGTTAGGGTTAGGCTTAGGGTGAGGGTTAGGATAAGGTATAGGGTTAGGATTCGGGTTAGGTTGAGGGCTAGGGTGAGGGTTAAATTTAGGTTTAGGTTTAGTGTGACATTTAGGGTTTGGGTTAGTTTTAGGGTTATGGTGAGGGTTCGGGTTAGGGTTACTGTATGGGTGAGGGTTAGGGTTAGGTTGAGGGTTAGGGTTAGGGTTAGGCAGAGGGTTAGGTTGGGGGTGAGGAATAGGTATTGGGTGATGGTTAGCGTTTGGGTTAGGGTGAGGGTTAGGATGAGAGTTAGGGTTAGGATTAGGTTTAGGGTGAGGGCTAGGGTGAGGGTGAGGATTAGGGTTAGGGTGAGGTTTAGGCTTAGGGTTATGCTGAGGGTGAGGGTGAGGTTGAGGGTTAGTGTTAGGTTGATGGATAGGGTTAGGGTTAGGGCGAGTGTTAGGATGAGGGTTATGGTTAGGGTGAGGGTTAGGGTGAGCGTGATGGTAAGAGTAAAGGTGAGGGTTAGGCTGAGGGTGAGTGTTCCTCTAACGTTGAGGGTTAGGATTAGGATGAGGGTTAGGATAAGGGTTAGGGTGAGGGTTAAGGTGAGTGTGAGGGTTAGATTGAAGATTAGGTTTAGGGTAAGTGTGAGGTTTAGGGTGAGGATGAGGGTTAGGATTAGGGTGAGGGTTAGGGTTAGAATTAGGGTTAGGGTGAGGGCTACGGTGAGGGTGAGGTTTAGGGTTAGGGTGAGGTTTAGGGTTAGGGTGAGTGTTAGGGTTACTGTTAGGGTTAGGGTTAGGGTTAGAGTTAGGGTTAGGGTAAGGGTGAGGGTAATTGTTAGGGTGAGGGTTAGGTTTAGGGTGAGGTTTATGGTTAGGGTTTTTGTTAGGTTTAGGGTTAGGGTTACAGTGAGGGTGAGGGTGAGGGTTAGGGTTAGTGTGAGGTTTAGGTTTAGGGTTAGGGTTTAAATTATGTTTAGGTTGAAGGTGAGGTTTAGGGTTAGAGTTAGGGTTAGGGTGAGGTTTAGGATGAGGGTTAGGGTTAGGGTTAATTTTAGTTTTGTGGTTAGGGTGATGGTTAGGGTGAAGGGTAGGGTTAGGTTTATGATTAGGATTAGGGTTAGGGTGAGAGTGAGTGTGTGGGTTAGGGTTAGGTTTAGGGTTAGGCTTAGGGTTAGGCTGAGGGTTAGGTTGAGGGTGAGGGTTAGTGTTAGAATGAGGATTAGCGTTAGGTTTAGTTTGAGGGTTAGGATGAGGGTTAGGTTTAGGATTAGGGTTAGTGTGAGGGCTAGGGTGAGGTTGAGATTTAGGGTTCGGGTTAAGGTGAGGTTTAGGGTTAGGGTTAGGGATAGGGTCAGGGTGAGTTTGAGGTTTAGGTTTAGAGATAGGGTTAGGGTGAGGGTTCGGATTAGTGTTAGCCTTAGGGTTAGGTTTAGGGTGAGGGTTAGTGTTAGGGTGTGTGTTAGGGTTAGAGTTAGGTTTAGGATTAGGGTTAGGGAGAAGGTGAGTTTGAGGGTTAAGTTTAGGGTTAGGTTTAGGGTTAGGCTTAGGGTTAGGCTGAGGTTTATAATGAGGGTGAGTGTTAGGGTTAGGGTGAGGGTTAGGATAAGGGTTAGGGTTAGATTTAGGATGAGGGTGAGGCTTAGGGTTAGGGTTACGGTTAGGGTTAATGTGAGGTGTAGGGTGAGGATGAGGGTTAGGGTTAGGGTGAGGGTTAGGATTAGAATGAGGGTTATGGTGAGCGTTACGTTTAGGGCTAGGTTTCGGGTGAGGTTTACGGTTATGTTGAGGGTTAGAGTTAGTGGGAGGTTTAGTGTTAGTGTGAGGGTAAGTGTTAGGGTGAGGGTTAGGGCTAGGGTGAGAGTTATGTTTAGGGTGAGTTTTAGGGTTATGGTAAGGGTGAGGTTGAGGGTTAGGGTTAGGGTGAGGTTTAGGGTTAGGTTTAGGGTTAGAGTTAGGGTTAGGGTGAGGGTGAGGTTTAGTGTTAAAGTTAGGGTTCAGGTGAGGTTTAGGATGAGGGTTAGGGTAAGGGTTAGTTTTAGGTTTAGGGATAGGTTGGGGTTTAGGGTTAGGTTTATGATTAGGATTAGGGTTAGGGTGATGGTGAGTGTGTGGGTTAGGGTTAGGTTTAGGGTTAGGCTTAGGGTTAGGCTGAGGGTTATGTTGAGGTTGAGGATTAGTGTTAGGGTTAGTGTTAGGGTTAGGGTGAGGGTTAGGATGATGGTTAGCTTTAGGATTAGGGTTAGGGTGAGGGCTAGGGTGAGGGTGAGGTTTATAGTTAGTGTTAGTGTGAGGTTTAGGGTTAGGGTTAGGGTTAGGATCAGTGTGAGTTTGAGGTTTAGGGTTAGAGATAGGGTTAGGTTGAGGTTTACAGTGAGGGTTAGGGTTAGGTTTAGGGTTAGGGTGAAGGTTAGGATGAGGGTGTGTGTTAGGTTTAGGGTTAGGGTGAGGGTTAGGTTTTGGATTAGGGTTAGGGTGAGGGCTGGGGTGAGGGTGAGGTTTAGGAATAGGGTTAGGGAGAGGGTGTGTGTTAGGTTTAGGGTTAGGGTGAGGGTTAGGTTTTTGATTAGGTTTAGGGTGAGGGCTGGGGTGAGGGTGAGGTTTAGGAATAGGGTTAGGGAGAGGGTGAGTGTGAGGGTTAGGGTTAGGGTGAGTGTTAGGGTTAGGGTTAGTTTGAGAGTTAGGTTTCGGGTTAAGTTTAGGGTTAGGGTGAGAGGTTGAGGGTGTCGGTAAGGTTAAAGGTTAGAGTTAATCTGAGGGTCAGGGTTACCGTAAGGGTGAGGGTTATGGTTAGGGTGAGTGTTATGGTTAGGGTTAGAGTTAGGGTTCAGCTGAGGGTGAGGGTGAGGTTTAGGATTAGGGTGTGGGTGAGGTTTAGGTTTAGAGTTAAGGTTGGGGTGAGGGTTACGGTGAGGGTTAGGGTTATGGATAGGGTTACATTTTGGATTATGGTTAGGGTGTGGGTGAGGGTGAGGGTTAGGGTTAGGCTTAGGCTTAGGCTTAGGGTTAGGCTGAAGGTAAGGGTGAGGGTTAGGGTTAGGGTGAGGGTTAGGTTTAGTGTTAGGGTGAGTGTTAGGATGAGGTATAGGGTTAGGATTCGGGTTAGGTTGAGGGCTAGGGTGAGGGTTAAAGTTAGGATTAGGTTTAGTGTGAGGTTTAGGGTTTGGGTTAGGTTTAGGGTTAGGGTGAGGTTTAGGGTTAGGGTTACTGTATGGGTGAGGGTTAGGGTTAGGTTGAGGGTTAGGGTTAGGGTTAGGCTGAGGGTTAGGTTGGGGGTGAGGAATAGGTTTTGGGTGATGTTTAGCGTTTGGGTTAGGGTGAGGGTTAGGATGAGGGTTAGGGTTAGGATTAGGTTTAGGTTGATAGCTAGGGTGAGGGTGAGGATTAGGGTTAGGGTGAGGCTTAGGCTTAGGGTAGGGCTGAGGGTGAGGGTGAGTGTGAGGGTTAGTGTTAGGTGGATGGATAGGGTTAGGGTTAGGGTGAGTGTTAGGATGACAGTTAGGGTTAGGGTGAGGGTTAGAGTGAGAGTGATGGTAAGAGTAAAGGTGAAGGTTAGGCTGAGGGTGAGTGTTCCCCTAAGGTTGAGGGTTAGGATTAGGGTGAGGGTTAGGTTAAGGGTTCAGGTGAGGGTTAGGGTGAGGGTGAGGGTTAGGGTTAGGGTGAGGGCTACGGTGAGGGTTAGGGTTAGTGTGAGGGTTAGGGTGAGGGTGAGGATGATGGTAAGTGTAAAGGTGAGGGTTAGGATAGGCTGAGGCTGAGGGTTAAGGTAAGGGTGAGTGTTAGGCTTAGAGTGAGGGTTAGGGTAAGGGTTTGGGTTAGAGTTAGGGTGAGGGTTAGATTGAGGATTAGGGTTAGGGTTAATGTGAGGTTTAGGGTGAGGATGAGTGTTAGGGTTAGGTTGAGGGTTAGGGTTAGAATTATGGTTAGGGTGAGGGCTAGGTTGAGGTTTAGGGTTAGAATTAGGGTTAAGGTGAGGTTTAGGGTTAGGGTGAGGGTGAGTTTAAGGTTCAGGTTGAGGGTTAGGCTGAGGGTAAGTGTTAGGGTTAGAGTTAGTTTTAGGGTGAGGGTAAGGGTGAGGGTTAGGGTGTCGTTGAGGGTGACGGTTAGGGTGAGGTTTAGGTTTGGGGTTAGGGTTAGGGTGAGGGTTAGGGTGAGGAGTAGTGTTAGGCTTAGGGTGAGGATTAGGGATAGTGTGAGGGTTAGGGTTAGAGTGACAGTAAGGCTTAGGGTGAGGGTTAGGGTTAGGGTGAGGGTTAACATTAGGGTTACCTTGAGGGTTAGTGTTAGGTTGGAGGTTAGGGTTAGGGTGAGGGTTAGGGTGAGTGTTAGGGTTAGTGTGAGTGATAGGATTAGGGTTAGGGTGAGGGTTAGGCTTAGGGTGATGTGTAGAATGAGGGTAAGGGCTAGGGTGAGGGTGAAAGTAAGGGTTAGGGTATGGGTGAGGGTTAAACTTAGGTTTAGGGTTAAGGTAATGCTGAGGGTTAGGGTGAGGGTGAAGTTAAGGGTTAGGATTAGGGTGAGGGTTAGGGGTAGTTTTAGGGTTCTAGTTAGGGTGAGAGGTAGGATGAGGGGTAGGTATAGAGTTAAGGTTAGAGTTAGTGTGAGGGTTAGGGTTAGGGTGAGGATAAGGTAAGGGTGAGGTTTGGGGTGAGGGTGAGGGTTAGGGTTACTCAATGTGAGGTTTAGGGTTATGGTTATGGTGAGGGTTAGTGTTAGGGTTATGTTTTGGGTGAGGGTGAGTATTTG
Source organism: Dipodomys merriami (assembly GCF_024711535.1). Lineage (NCBI taxonomy): Eukaryota > Metazoa > Chordata > Mammalia > Rodentia > Heteromyidae > Dipodomys > Dipodomys merriami. The sequence continues at coordinate 3,857,915 of NW_027202460.1, read as the reverse complement.
AGGATGAGGGTTCTGGAGAGTGTGATGGTTAGGGTTTCAGTGAGGGTTAGGGTTAAGGTGAGTGTTAGGGTGACGGTGAGTGCGAGGTTTAGGGTTGGGGTTAGGGTTAGAGTGAGTGGTAAGGTGAGGGGTAGGGTTATGCTTAGGGTGAGGTTTAGGGTTACTGTGAGGGTTAGGGTTAGGGTGAGGTTTAGGGTTACTGTGAGGGTTCAATTTAGGGTTAGGCTTAGTGTTAGGGTGAAGGTAAGGGTTTGGTTGAGGGTTAGGGTTAGGTGGAGGGTTTGGGTTAATGTGAGGGTCAGGGTTAGGGTGAGAGTTAGGGTTAGGTTGAGGGTTATAGGGTGAGGTTGAGGGTGAAGGTAAGGCTTAGGGTTAGGGTTAGGGTGAGGGTGAGTGTGAGGGTTAGGGATAGGGTTAAAGTTAGGCTTAGGGTTAGGCTGAGGGTGAGGGTGAGGATGAGACTGAGGGTTAAGGTGTGGGTGAGGGTTAGGTTTAATGTAAGTTTAAGGGTGAAAGTGAGTGTTAGGGTGCAGGTGAGGGTTAGAGTTAGGGTTAGGGTTAGTATCAGGGTTAGGTTTAGGGTTAGGTTGAGAGTTAGGATGAGGGTTAGTGTTAGGGTTAGGGTTAGGGTTAGGGTTAGGGTTAGGCTGAGGGTGAGGTTGAGGGTGAGGGTTAGGGTTAGTTTGAGTGTTAGGGTTGGGAACAGGGTGAGGGTTAGGATGAAGGTTAGGGTGAGGGTAAGGTTTAGCTTGAGGGTTAGGGTGAGTGTGAGGGTTAGGGTTAGGGTTAGTGTTAGGGTGAGGGTAAGTGTTAGTGTTAGGTTTAGGTTTACGGTGAGGGTGAGGGTTAGGTTTAGGTTGAGGGTTAGGGTTAGGGTTAGGGTGAGGGTGAGGGTGAGGTTTAGGATAAAGGTTAGTGTTAGTGTTATTTTTAGGGTTATGGTTAGGTTTATGGTTACGTTGAGGGTGAGGGTTAGGGTTAGGGTGAGGTTTAGGTTTAGGTTTAGGTTTAGGGTTAAGGTTAGGATGAGGTTTAAGGTGAGTGTTAGGGTTAAAGTTTGAGTGAGGGTTAGGGTTATTGTGAAGGTTAGGTTTAGGGTTAGGGCTAAGGTGAGGGTTAGGGTGAGGGTAATGTAAAGGTAAGGATGAGGTTTTTGATGAGGGTGAGTGTTACGGTAAGGGTTACGGTTAGTGTTAGGGTGAGGGTTAGGGTTAGCAATAGGGTTAGTGTGAGGGCTAAGGTGAGGGTGAGGGTTAGGGTTAGGGTTAGGTTTAGGGTGAGGGTTAGGCTTAGGCTGAGGGTTAGGGTTAGTGGGATGGTTGGTGTTAGGGTTAGGCTTAGTGTTAGGGTGAGCGTAAGGGTTAAGGTGAAGGTTAGGGTTAGGGTGAGGTTTAGGGTTAGGGTGAGGGTCAGGGTTAGGGTTAGGGTTAGGCTGAGGGTTAGGTGAGGGTTAGGGTTAGTGTTAGGGTAAGGGTTAGTGTTAGGGTGGGGGTTAGTGTTAGTGTTAGAGTTAGGGTTAGTGTTAGGGTTAGGTTGAGGGTTAAGGTGAGGGTGAGGGTTAGGGTTAGGTTTAGGTTTATCATGTGGGTAAGTGATAGCGTTAGGGTTAGGGTGAGTGTTAGAATTAGCATTAGGGTTGGAGTGAAGGTTAGGGTGAGGGTTAGGTTTAGGGTTAAGGTGAGCTTGAGGGTGAGGTTTAGGGTTAGGGTGAGTTTGAGGGTTAGGGTGAGGGTTAGTGTTAGTGTTAGCGTGACGGTAATGGTGAGGGTGATGGTTAGGGTTAGAGTTATGGTGGGGGTTAGGTTTAGTGTGAGGTTTAGGGTGAGGATGAGGTTAAGGCTTAGGGTGATGTTTAGGTTAAGGGTGAGGGTTAGGGTTAGGGTTAGGGTTAGTGTGAGAGTTAGGGTTGGGGTTAGATTTAGGATTAATGTGAGGGTAAGCATTAGGGTGATGGTTAGGGTGAGGGTGAATTTTAGGGTTAGGAATAGTGATAGAGTTAGTGTTACGCTGAGCATGAGGGTGAGGGTGAGGGTTAGGGTTAGTGTTAGGGTGAGGGTGATAGTAAGGGTAAAGGTGAGGGTTAGGCTGAGGGTGAGGGTTAAGATAAGGGTGAGTGTTAGGGTTAGAGTGAGGGTTAGGGTAAGGATTCTGGTTAGGGTGAGGGTTAGATTGAGGATTAGGGTTAGGGTTAATGTGAGGTTTAGGGTGAGGATGAGGGTTAGGGTTAGGTTAAGGGTTAGGGTTAGAATTATGGTTAAGGTGAAGGCTAGGGTGAGGTTTAGGGTTAGGGTTAGGGTGAGGTTTAGGGTTAGCGTGAGGGTGAGGTTTAGGGTTAGCGTGAGGGTGAGGTGAAGGTTCAGGTTGAGGGTTAGGCTGAGGGTAAGGGTTAGGGTTAGAGTTAGGTTTAGGGTGAGGGTAAGAGTGAGGGTTAGGGTGACGGTGAGGCTGACGGTAAGGGTGAGGGTTAGGTTTGGGGTTAGAGTTAGGGTGAGGGTTAGGGTGAGGGGTAGTGTTAGGGTTAGGGTGAGGATTAGGGATAGTGTGAGCGTTAGGGTTAGAGTGACGGTAAGGCTTAGGGTGAGGGTTAGGGTTAGGGTGAGGGTTAGCGTTAGGTTTAGGTTGAGGGTTAGTGTTAGGTTGGAGGTTAGGGTTAGGGTGAGTGTTAGGGTGAGTGTTAGGGTTAGGCTGAGTGATAGTACTAGGGTTATTGTGAGGGTTAGGTTTAGGGTGATATGTAGAATGAGGGTGAGGGTTAGTGTGAGGGTGACAGTTAGGGTTAGGGTATGGGTTAGGTTTAAGTTTAGGGTGAGGGTTAAGGTAATGCTGAGGGTTAGGGTGCGGGTGAGGTTAAGGGTTAGGATTAGGGTGAGGGTGAGTGTTAGGGTTAGGGTTATAGTTAGGGTGAGGGGTAGGGTGAGGGGTAGGGTTAGAGTTAAGTTTAGAGTTAGTGTGAGGATTAGGGTTAGGGTGAGGATAAGTTAAGGGTGAGGGTTGGGATGAGGGTGAGGGTTAGGGTTACTCTTAGTGTGAGGGTTAGGTTTACGGTTATGGTGAGGGTTAGGGTTAGGCTTATGTTTAGGGTGAGGGTGGGTCTTAGAGTGAGGATGAGGGTTCTGGAGAGTGTGACGGTTAGGATTTCCTTGAGGGTTAGGGTTAGGGTGAGGTTTAGGGTTAGGGTTAGGGTTAGGTTTAGGGTGAGGGTGAGGTTTGGGGTTAGAGGTAGGGTTAGGGGGACTGTTAGCGTGACGTTTAGGGTTAGGGTTAGTGTTAGGTTTATGGTTAGGGTGAGGCTGAGGTTGAGGTTTAGGGTTAGGGTTAGTGTCAGAGTTAAGGTTAGGGTGAGGGTTAGGGTGAGTGTGAGGGTTAGCCTGAGGTTTAGGTTTATGATTAGGGTAAGGGTTAGGGTGAGTGTGAGGGTTAGGGTTAGGGTTAGGCTTAGTCTTAGGGTTAGGCTGAGGGTGAAGCTGAGGGTGAGAGTTAGGGTCAGGATTAGGGTTAAGATTAGGGTTAGGATTAGCGTTAGGGTGAGGGCTTGGGTGAGGTTGAGGGTTAGGGTTAGTGTTAGGGTAAGGTTTAGGATTAGGGTTAGGGTTAGGGTGAGGGTTAGGATGCGGGTTAGGTTTACAGTGAGGGTGAGGTTTAGGGTTAGGTTGAGGGTTAGGGTTAGGATTAGAATTGGAGTGAGGGTGAGTGTTAGGATTAGGGTTAGGGTTAAGGTTAGGTTTAGGTTTAGGATTAGTGTTATTGTTATGGTTAGCGTTAGAGTTATGGTGAGGGTGAGTGTGAGTGTGAGGTATAGGGTTAGGTTTAGGGTGAGGATTAGGGTTAGGGCTAGGATTAGGGTTAGGACGACGATGAGGTTTAGGGTTAGATTTAGGGTTAGGTGGAGGGTTAATGTTAGGGTTATTGTTCATTTTAAGGTTAGGGTGAGGGTTAGGTTGAGGTTTAGGGTCAGGGTTAGGGTTAGGATTAAGTTTAAGGTGAGGGTGAGGGTGAGGGTTAGCGTTAGGCTTAGGCTTAAGGATAGGCTGAGGGTGAGGGTGGCGGTGAGGATTAGGGTTAGTGTTATGGTTATGGTTAAGTTTAGGGGGAGAGTTAGGATGAGGGTTAGGGTTAGGATTAGGGTTAGGTTAAGGGCTAGGGTGAGGTTTAGGGTTAGGGTTAGGGTTAGGATTAATTTTAGGTTTGGGCTTAAGGTGAGTGTTATGGTGAGGGTGAGGGTTAAGTTAGGGTTAGGGTTAGGATTAGGGTTAGTGTTAGGGTGAGTGTGAGGGTTAGGGTTAGGGTTAGGCTTAGGGTTAGGTTGACGGCTAGGGTGAGGGGGAGGTTTAGGGTTAGTGTTTGGGTGAGGTTTAGGGTTAGGTTTAGGGTTTGGGTGAGGGTTAGGATTATGGTTATTGTTAGGGTTAGTGTGAGGGTTAGGGTTAGGCTTAGGCTTAGGTTTAGGCTGAGCGTGAGGGTGAGGGTGAGGGTTATGGTTAGGGTTAGGGTGAGAGCTAGGGTTCGGGTTAAGTTTAGGGTTAGCGTGAGGTTTAGGGTAAGGGTTACAGTGAGGGTGTGGTTTAGGGTTAGGTTGAGGGTTAGGGTTAGGTTTAGAGTTAGGGTGAGGGTGAATGGTGAGTGTTAGGGTTAGTGTTAGGGTGAGGGTTAGGATGAGGATTAGGGTTAGGATTAGGATTAGTGTGAGGGCTAGGGTGAGGTTGAGGTTTAGGGTTAGGGTTAGGGTGAGGCTTAGGGTTAGGGTTAGGTTTAGTGTTAGGGTTTGTGTTACGTTTCGGGATAGGGTGAGGTTTAGGGTTAGGGTTACGGTCAGCCTGAGGGTTAAGGTTAGGGTTAGAGTGAGGTTTTGGATGATGATTAGGGTTAGGATTAGGGTTAGGTTGAGGGCTAGGGTGAGGGTGAGGGTTAGGGTTAGTGTTTGGATGAGGTTTAGGTTTAGGGTTAGGGTTTGGGTGAGGGTTAGGATGTGGGTTAGAGTTACAGTGAGGGTGAGGGTTTGGGTTAGGTTGAGGGTTAGGGTTAGGATTTGGGTTAGGGTGAGGCGTTAGTTTTAGGGTTATATTTACGGTTAGGGAGAGGGTTAGGTTGAGGTTTAGGGTTAGGGTTATGGTTAGTGTTAGGGTTAAGGTTAGGGTGAGGGTGAGTGTGAGGGTTAGGGTTAGGGTTAGGATTAGGCTTACGGTTAGTCTCAGGGTGAGGGTGGGGGTGAGGATTAGGGTTAGGGTTATAGTTAGGGTTAGGGTTAGGGTGAGGGTTAGGGTTAGGGTTAGGTTGAGGGTGAGGTTTAGGGGTAGAGTTAGGGTTATAATCAGGGTTTGGGTCAGGCTGAGGGTTAGGGTGGGGGTGATGTTAATGGTAAAGTTGATTTTAAGGCTGAAGGTGAGAATTAAGGTAAGGGTTAGTGTTAATGTTAGGGTGATGGTTAGGGTTAGGGTTAGGGTGAGGGTGAGGTTTAGATTGAGGATTAGTGTTAGGGTTATTGTGAGGTTTAGGGTGAGTATGAGGTTTAGGGTTAGGGATAGGGTTAGGGTGAGGTTGAGGTTTAGGGTTAGTGTTAGGGTGAGGTTTAGGGTTAGGGTTAGGGTGATGGTTAGGGTTAGTGTTAGGGTGAGGTTTAGGGTTAGGGTTAAGGTTAGGGTGAGGGCTATGGTGAGGGTGAGGGTTATGGTGAGTGTTAAGATGAGGTTTAGGTTTAGGGTAAGGGTTAGGTTGAGGATGATGGTAAGAGTAAAGGTATGGTTTAGGCTGAGGGTGAGGGTTAAGATAAGGGTGAGAGTTAGGATTAGGTTTAGTGTGAGGGCTAGGTTGAGGGTTAGGCTGAGTTTTAAGCTTAGGGATAGGGTTAGGTTTAGGATTTGGGTTAGGGTGAGTGAGTGTGAGCATTAGGGTTAGTGTTAGGGTTAGGCTGAGGGTGATGGTGGGGGTGAGGATTAGGGTTAAGATTAGTGTTATTGTTTGGGTTAGGGTTAGAGTTACCTTGAGGTTGAGGGTGAGGGTTAGGGTTAGGGTGGGGTTTGGGTTAGGGTTAGGGTTAGGGTTAGGGTGAGGGTGAGGTTTAGGGGTAGATATAGGTTTAGGGGGAGGTTTTAGGTGAGGGTTACGGTTAGGATGAGGTTTAGGGTTAGGATTATGTTTAAGTTTAGACTTATGGTGAGGGTGAGTGTGCGGGTGAGTGTGAGGGTTAGGGATAGGTTAGGGTTAGGCTTAGGGTTAGGCTTAGGTTTAGGCTGAGGGTGAGGTTTAGGGTTAGGGTGAGGGTTAGTGTTAAGATTATGGTGAGGGTTAGATTGAGGGTAGGGTTAGGATTAGGGTTAGGGTGAGGTATAGGGTGAGGGTGATGTTTAGGATTAGGGTTAGGGTGAGGGCTATGGTGAGGGTGTGGTTTAGGGTTAGGGTTTGGCTGAGGTTTAGGGTTAGGATTAGGGTTAGTGTTGGGGTGTGGGTGAGGTTTCGGTTAAGGTTAGGGTTAAGTTGAGGCTGAGGGTGAGGGTTAGTGTTAGGGTTAGGCATATTATTAGTTTAAGGTTTAGGGTGAGTGTGAGGGTTAGGGTTAGGTTTAGTGTTAATATTAGGGTTACACTGAGGGTGAGGGTGAGGGTTAGGGTGAGAGTTAGTGTTCAGGTTAAGTTTAGGGTGATGGTGAGGGTGAGGGTTAGGGTTACATTGAGCGTGAGGTTTAGGGTTAGGTTGAGGGTTAGGGTTTGGGTTAGGGTTAGTGTTAGGGTGAGGTTTGGCATGAGGATTAGCGTTAGGATTAGGGTTAGGGTGAGGGCTAGGGTGAGGGTGAGGGTTAGGGTTAGTGTTAGGGTGAGGTTTAGGTTTAGGGTGAGGATTAGGATGAGGGTTAGGGTTACGGTAAGGGTGATGGTTAGGGTTAGGGTGAGGGTGAGGGTTAGGATTTGCGTTAGGGTGAGGGTTAGTTTTAGGGTTAAATTTAGGGTTAGTGGGAGGGTTAAGTTGAGGTTAAGGGTTAGGGTTAGGGTTAGTGTTAGGGTTAAGCTTAGGGTGAGAGTTAGTGTTCAGGTTAAGTTTAGGGTGAGGGTGAGGGTTAGGTTGAGGGTTAGGGTTAGGGTGAGGGTTAGGGTGAGGTTTAGGATGAGTATTAGGGTAAGGATTAGGGTTAGGGTGAGGGCTAGTTTGAGGGATAGTGTGAGGGTATGTTTTAGGGTTAGTGTTAGGGTGAGTTTTAGGGTTAAGGTGAGGGTTAGGATGAGGTTTAGGGTTACGGTAAGGGTGAGGGTTAGGGTTAGGGTGAGGGTTAGGATTAAGATTAGGTTAAGTGTCAGGGTGAGGGTTAGGATTAGGGTTAGGGTTAGGGTTATTGTTAGGGTTAGGGTTACGGTTACGGTTACTGAGAGGGTGAGGGTGAGGGTTAGGGTTAGGGGTAAGGTGAGGTTTTTAGTTTTAGGGTTAGGGTTAGACTTAGGGTTAGGGTGAGGTTAGGGTTAGGGTTAGTGTGAGGTTTAGTGTTAGGGTTAGGGTTAGGGTGAGGCTGAGGAGGAGTGTTAGGGTTAGGGTTAGTGTTAGAGTTAGGGTTACAGTGAGGGTTAGAGTGAGGTTGAGGGTTAGGCTTAGTGTTAGGATTAGGATTAGGGTAAGGGTTAGGGTGAGTTTGAGGGTTAGGGTTAGGTTTAGGCTTAGGGTTAGGCTGATGGTGAGGATGAGGGTGAGGGTAAGGGTTAGGGTTAGGGTTTGGGTGATAGTTAGTGTTTGGGTTAAATTTATGGTTAGGGTGAATGTTAGGGTTAGGGTTATGTTGAGCGTGAGGGTTAGGGTTAGGTTGAGGATTAGGGTTCGGCTTAGGATTAGGGTGAGGGTTATGGTTAGGGTTAGGGTGAGGGTTAGGATGAGGATTAGGGTTAGGATTAGGGTTAGGGTGAGGACTAGGGTGAGGGTGAGGTTTAGGGTTAGAGTTTGGGTGAGGTTTAGGGTTAGGGTTAGAGTTTGGGTGAGGGTTATGATGAGGGTTAGAGTTACGGTGAGGTTGAGGGTTAGGGTTAGGTTGAGGGTTAGGGTTAGGATTTGGGTTAGAGTGAGGGTTAGTTTCAGGGTTATATTTAGGGTTAGTGGGAGGGTTAGGTCCAGGGTTAGGGTTAGGTTTAGGGTTAGTGTTAGGGTATAGTTTAGGGTGAGGGTTAGGTTGAGGTTTAGGGTTAGGGTTAAGATTAGAGTTAGGATTAGGTTTAGGGTGAGGGTTAGTTTGAGGGTTAGGGTTAGCGTTAGGGTTAGGGTGAGGGTTAGGTTTAGGATTAGGGTTATTGTTAGTGTTATGGTTATGGTTAAATTTGCAATGAGGGGGAGGGGGAGGGGGAGGGTTATGGTTCGGTTTGGGTTAGGGTTAGTGTTAGGGTTAGTGTTATTGTTAGGGTTAGGGTTAGCGTTACGGTGAGGTTGAGGGTGAGGGTGAGGATTAGGGTTAAGGTGAGGTTTAAGTTTAGGGTTAGGGTTAGGGTTAGGGTGAGGGTGAGGTTTAGGGATAGAGTTAGGCTTAGGGTGGAGGATTAGGGTGAGGTTTAGGGCTAGGGTTAGTGTTAGGTTTAGGGTGAGGGTGAGGGTTAGGTTGAGGTTTAGGGATAGGGTTAGGTTTAGGATTAGGGTTAGGGTGAATGTTAGTGTGAGGGTTATGATGAGGGTTAGGCTTAGGCTTAGGTTTAGGCTGAGCTTGAGTGTGGGTGTAAGGATTAAGGTTAGGGTGATGATTACGGTTAGGGTTAGTGTTATTGTTAGGGTTAGGGTTATAGTTACAGTGAAGATAAGGGTGGGGGTGAGGGTTAGCGTTAGGGATAGGGTGCGGTTTAGGGTTAGGGTTAGGGTTAGGGTGAGGGTGAGGTTTAGGGTTAGATATAGTGTTAGGGGGAGGGTAAGGGTGATGGTTAGGGTTAGGGTTAGTTTTAGAGTTAGGGTGAGGGTGAGGGTTAGGTTTAGGTTTAGTGTTAGGCTAAGGGTTAGGCTGAGGGTGATGGTGAGGGAGAGGGTTAGGGTTAGGTTTGGGGTTAGGGTTAGGTTTATTGGGAGGGTTATGATGAGGGTTAGGGTCAGGATTATGGTTAGGGTGAGGCTTAGGGTTACAGAAGCGTGAGGGTTAGGGTTAGGGTGTGGGTTAGGGTTAGGATTAAGGTGAGGGTGATTGTGAGGGTTAGGATTAGGGTTAGGGTTAGGGTTATTTTTAGGGTTAGGGTTAGGGTTAGGGTTATGGTGAGGGTGAGGTTATGGTTAAGTTTAGGGAGAGGTTTTTAGTGTTAAGGTTAAGGTTAGAGTTAGGGTTATTGTTAGGGTGAGGTTTAGGGGTAGAGTTAGGGTTAGGGTGAGGGTTAGGGTATGGGTTAGGGTTAGGGTGAGGGTTAAGTTGGGGGTGACCACAAGTTTAAAGATGAGTGTTAGGCCTAGGGTGAGGGTTGTGGTAAGGATAAGGGTTAGGGTTAGGGTGAGGGTGAGGGTTAGATTGTGGATTAGTGTTAGGGTTAGTGTGAGGTTTAGGTTAAGGATGAGGGTTAGGGTTAGGGTGAGGGCTAGGGTGAAGTTGAGGATTAGGGTTAGTGTTAGGGTAATGTTAGGGTTAGGGTTAGGGTTATGGTTAGGGTTAGGGTTAGGGTTGGTTTAGTGTTAGGCGTAGGGTTGAGGTATGTTTAAGGTTAGGGTTAGGGTTATTATTAGGGTTAGGGTTAGGATGAGGTTTAGGTTTAGGGTTAGGGTTAGGCTTAGGGTTTCGCTGAGGGAGAGGATGAGCATGAGAGTTAGGGTTAGGGTTATTTTTAGGTTTAGGGTTTGGTCGAGGGTTAGTGTTATTGTTAGGTTTAGTGTTAGAGTTGCGGTGAGGTTGTGGGTGAGGGTGAGGGTTAGGGTTCGGTGAGATTTCGCGTTAGGGTTAGGGTGAGGGTGAGGTTTAGGGTTAGAGTTAGGGTTAGGGCGATGGTTAGGGTGAGTTTTAGGGTGAGGGTTAGTGTTAGAGTTAGGGATAGGGTGAGTGTTATGGTGAGGGTGAGGATTAGGCTTAGGTTTTGGATTAGGAATAGGGTAAGGTTTAGAGTTAGTGTGAGGGTTAGGGTTAGGGTTCGGGTTAGGCTTAGGGTTTTGCTGAGGGAGAGGGTGAGAATGAGGGTTAGGGTCAGGTTTAGGTTTAGGGTTAGGGTTAGGCTTTTGGTTTCGCTGAGGGAGAGTGTGAGCATGAGGGTTAGGGTTAGGGTGAGGTTTAGGAATAGAGTTAAGGTAGTGTGAGGATTAGGGTTGTAGGGAGCCGAGGCGAGACTCCGCCCACTCCCTTGCAGTTTTGAGGATTACCACTCCAGACGGTGCTTGGCGGGACGCCTGGGCTGTGCGCGTGCGCGAGCCCGGTAGTGTCCCCAGCCAATCCCATGACACCTGGTGACGGTAAAAGGCAAGCGACCAACAATAGAAAAGACCCGTGTTCGAATTCCCTATATAAGCGGCTGTGTTTCGGGTGCACGCTCTCTCGCGCCCAAGCTCTCCTACAACTACAAGGCTCTCCAATAAAGCGTGATCTGAGAAGACTCCTGGTGTGGTGGTCGTTTTTCCTCGCTGGTCGAGTAGGCGGTCACTACAACTGGTGCCGAAACCCGGGAACGAACCTGGGACGGGACCCGCGCAAGAGGCCGAATTGGAGCCAGAACTCAACACGCGGAGAGGAGACGTCGGTAAATATCCCCCGGTATGCTGTTCACTATAGATTTAGATATTTATTGGTTGCTTGCATTGCTTCTTCCCTTGTGGCTTGTCTTTTTGATGGTGCGCACTTGCCTCGAGGAGGGAGGGTTTGATTTAATCCAGGAAGGACGCAAAGTACTAACGCAGCATCAGGATAGTCTATCAGAGTCAGCATACAGTAAGGGGGAGGAAAATAGGCCTAAAAGAAAAAGGGAAAAAAGAGAAAAGGATCCTAAAGAATTAAAGCAAGAGGGGCTGCAGCCCTCACAAAAGGAGAAGGGTTTCAGAGAGGAGGGGGTCTCAAGGAGACTCCCGCGCCCTTCTTTAAAAGCAAACCGGTTCTCAGCCCTACATGTGGAAGGGCGGGACCAAGAATATAGTAATCTTGTGAGTGACTCAGAGGAAGAAATGTTAGAGGAGGAGGGAGAACAGCTCGATCCAGCTGATAGTGAAGACTTAGAAGAGGCTGCGGCGGAGCACGTGGCAGACAGATATGGAGGGTGGCGCCCCCTAGGGGTGGGAGTAACGCACCAGCCAGGGAGAGGAAACGGAGCTGCCCCTCACCCGTCAGCCCCCCCGCCGTGCCCGCCGGCAGGGAAGAGTCAATTTATAAAAGGCAGCACCTGGTCGCCGTTAGCGGCCGCCTTTCCAGTTTTTGAAAATCCCATTACTAATGAGAGAATTCTTGAGCCGGTTTCCTACTCCCAGTTAAAAGATTTAGTTGAGGCAGTCAGGACTTATGGAGTGACGGCCAATTATACCACTGCCTTGCTTCGAAGGCTAACTATTAATGCTATGATTCTGTGGGAGCAAAAACTGTTCAATATTTTCCTGAATTAGTGGCTAAACAGACAATTTTGATCTGAGAAAAAAAAATAAAAATAAAAAAAATAAAAATAAAAAAAAAATTTAAAAAAAACAGGCAATTTTGGGTATGAAGTATTGTTTGATGCACTTTGCAAAAATTCCAGATAAATTAATTATTCCATACACCCGTGAGCAAGTTGAAATTTTAGCAGCCACAATGGATATGTGGGCAATTCTTGTTTGCTCATTTCCAAATGTAATTGATAATCATTATCCTAAGCATCCTCTGCTTGCCATAGTTAACAAAAATTTAGTGTATTTTCCTGTTGTCACTTCAAAGGAGCCCTTGGCTGATGCTCTAACCATCTTTACGGATGGATCAAAATCTGGACAAGGTGCCTTTTTTGTTCAAGGACACAAACAGCCGGTAGTCTTTAATTTTCGGCCGAATGTCCCACAGGCTGTTGAATGTTTAATTGTGCTTGAAGTTTTTAAAAGATTTGATCAACCTTTTAACTTATTTTCTGATTCATTATATGTTGTAAATGCCGTTGCTTCTCTTGAAGTTGCTGCTTCAGTTAAGCAGGCCAGTACAATTTCTAATGTTTTGTTACAGATTCAATCCCTTATCTTAAACAGAAAACATCCTTTTTATATTGGACATATTCGTGCCCACTCCATGTTGCCAGGCCTGATGGCAAAGTGTAATGATTTGGTGGACCAGGCAACTCGGGCTGTGGCTGTGGTCGCTGCTGATCCTGTAGAATTGGCAAAAGACTTTCATAAATTGTATCATGTACCTGCTAATACCCTTAAGAAAAGATATAATTTGTCCAGGCATGTGGCAAGAGATATTGTTAAAGCCTGTAAATCTTGTGTTACCTTTCTTCATCTTCCCCATGTGGGGGTAAACCCCAGGGGGTTGAGACCAAACGCCCTATGGCAAATGGATGTTACTCATCTGACGGAATTTGGTAAGTTGAAATATTTACATGTGTCTGTGGACACCTTTTCCGGTGTCATTCATGCCACACCTCTGGCAGGAGAAAAGGTGTCTCACGTCAGAATACACTGCTTAGAAGCTTGGGCAGCTTGGGGAAAGCCCCTTAGACTCAAGATGGATAATGGCCCTGCTTATACTTCCCATGGTTTTCGCGCCTTTTGCGCACAAATGCAGGTTGCCCACACCACTGGATTGCCCTACAATCCTCAAGGACAAGGTATAGTGGAAAGAGCTAATAGAAGCATAAAAGAAATGCTTCAAAAACAAAAAGGGGGAGTTGCTGAGTCCGCGTCCCCCAGGTAAAGACTTTCTCTTGCGCTCTTTACCCTTAATTTTTTAATTCTAAATGACAATTATCAGTCTGCCGCAGATCAGCATATGACAAAAGACTCCATGGATACTAAAGACATGGTTATGTGGAAGGATGTTATTAATAATAAATGGTATGGACCGGATCCGGTAATAACGAGATCCAGGGGAGCTGTTTGTGTTTTTCCACAGAGTCAAGAAGTACCTCACTGGGTGCCAACGAGACTGACCAGGCCGGTGGAGACTGCAGAAAAACCCCCTCTTGAAGATGCAGCTGATCTTCCTGCTGTTAGCAACAGTGCTAATAGCAATCCCTGTGATAGCTAAACCAATGATGCTGTGGGCTGTTACAATTTACTGACTGGATTGCCTCTGTGGTGTCCTTTGTCAAAGAGCGGGTGGGAGTCGGAATGTTTTTAGCCTGCTGCTTGGGAGGATGCGTGGTCTGCCTATGGTTGGTCTGTCGCCTTCGAGCCCAAACCAGAAGGGACAAGGTTGTTATCTTGCAAGCATTAGCCGCTTTGGAGAGTGGATCCTCACCCCAGATTTGGCTGTCGGCCCTAAGAGGCAGTTAAGCCTTACCATTCTGCATAGCCTTAGCACCCCGAGGGATCAGGGGATCCCATTGCACCGGGACAGGTATGCAACTTGCAATTTGGGACAGGGTGCTAGGCAAGTGCACTGCACTTGAGGGTCTCATCCCCTCAAGAAGAGCATGCTGGGTAGCAAGTGGGTTGATGCCCAAGATCCCACCTCTGCAAAAAAGGCATCGGACGGGCCTGGTCATCACTGGGGAAGGCGCCCCTCAGGCGAAGGCCAGTGCAATGTCCTCTCATTAATGTCTTAGACAGAGGCCCAACCTCTACTCTTACCTGTTGCCATAAAACAAAGAAGGGGGAACTGTAGGGAGCCGAGGCGAGACTCCGCCCACTCCCTTGCAGTTTTGAGGATTACCACTCCAGACGGTGCTTGGCGGGACGCCTGGGCTGTGCGCGTGCGCGAGCCTGGTAGTGTCCCCAGCCAATCCCATGACACCTGGTGACGGTAAAAGGCAAGCGACCAACAATAGAAAAGACCCGTGTTCGAATTCCCTATATAAGCGGCTGTGTTTCGGGTGCACGCTCTCTCGCGCCCAAGCTCTCCTACAACTACAAGGCTCTCCAATAAAGCGTGATCTGAGAAGACTCCTGGTGTGGTGGTCGTTTTTCCTCTCTGGTCGAGTAGGCGGTCACTACATAGGGTGAGGGTTAGGGTTAAGGTGAGTGTGAGGCTTGGGGTTAGAGTCAGGGTTAGGGTGAGTTTTAGGGTGAGGGTTAGGTTTAGAGTGAGGGTTAGGGTTATGGTTAGGATGAGATTGATGGTTAGATTGAGGATTAGTGTTCGGTTAGTGTGAGGTTTATGGTGAGGATGAGGGATAGGGTTAGGATGAGGGTTAGGGTTAGGATTAGGGTGAGGTTAAGGGTTAGCGTGTTGGTTAGGGTTAGTGTGAGTGTTTGTGTTATGTGTAGGTTTAGTGTTAGGGTGAGGGTAAGTGTTAGGGTGAGGGTTAGTGTTATGGTGAGGGTTATGTTAAGGGTGAGGATTAGGGTTAGGCTTATTCTTAGGGTTAGGTTTAGGGTTACAGTTACGGTGAGGGTGAGAGTTAGGGTTAGGAAGAGGTTTCGGTTAAGGGTTAGGGTTAGTGTTAGGGTTAGGGTGAGAGTGAGGTTTACGGATAATGTTAGGGTTAGTGTTAGGGTTAGGGTTAGGGTGAGGGTTAGGGTTCGGGTTAGGCTTAGGCTTAGGCTTAGGCTTAGGATGAGCATGAGGGTGAGTGTTAGGGTTAGGGTTAGGGTGACGGTTAGGGTTAGGGTTAGGGTGAGGGTTACCATGAGGTTTAGGGTTAGGATTAGGGTTAGGCTAAAGGCTAGATTGAGGCTTAGGGTGAGGGTTAGGGTTAGGGATAGTGTTAGGTTTAAGATTAGGGTTAGGGTGAGGGTGAGTGTGAGGGTTAGGGTTAGGGTTAGGTTAGGCTTAAGGTTAGGGTGAGCGTTAGATTTAGGGTTAGTTTTAGGGTGAGGGTAAGGGTGAGGATTAGGGTTAGGTTTAAGGTTAGGGTTAGGGTTATTGTTAGGGTTAGGGTTAGGGTTAGAGTTAAGGTGAGGGTGAGGGTGAGGTTGAGGGTTAGGATTAGGGTTAGATTGGGGTTTAGGGTTAGGTTAAGGTTAATGTTAGTGTGAGGGTGAGTTTTAGGATTAGATATAGGTTTAGGGGGAGGGCTAGGGTGAGGGTTAGGGTGAGGGTCAGTGTTAGGGTTAGAGTGAGGGTGAGGGTTAGGTTGAGGTTTAGGGTTAGGTTAGGGTTAGGATTAGTGTGATGGTTAGTGTTAGGGTTAGGGTTAGTTTTAGGGTGAGGGTAAGTGTTAGGGTGATGGTTTGGGTTAGGGTGAGGTTTATGGTTAGGGTGAGGCTTAGGATTAGTGTTAGGGTTACTGTTAGGTTTAGGTTTAGGGTTTGGGTTGCGGTGAGGGTGAGGGTGAAGGTCAGGGTTACGGTTAGTGTGAGGTTAGGGTTTGGGTGAGGGTCAGAGTTAGGTTTTGGGTGAGGGTGAGGTTTAGGGTTAGACTTAGGGTTAGCGGGAGGTTTAGGTTGAGGATTAGGGTTAGGGTTAGTTTTAGGGTTAGGTTTAGGTTGAGAGTTAGGGAGAGTGTTAGGGTTATGGATAGGGTTAGTAATAGGGTTAGGGTGAGGGTGAGGTTTAGGTTTAGATTTAGGTTTATGGGTAGGGTTATTTCGAGGGTTAGGGTGAGGGTTAGGTTGAGGCTTAGGTTTAGGGTTAGTGTTAGGGTTGGGATAAGGCTTAGGGTGAGGGTGAATGTGAGGGTTAGGGTTAGGGTTAGGCTTAGGCTTAGGGTTAGGCTGAGGGTGAGTTTGGGTGATGATGAGGGCTAGGGTGAGGGTGAGGGTTAGGGTACGGCTTAGGCTTAGGTTTAGGCTGAGCATGAGGTTGAGGGTGAGGGTTAGGGTTATGGTCCTGGGTAGGTTTACGGTTAGGGTGAGGGTTAGCATGAGATTTAATGTTAGGGTGAGGGTTAGGGTGATTATGATGGTAAGGGTAAAGGTGAGATTTAGGCTGAGGGTGAGGGTTAAGATAAGTGTGAGGGTTTGGTTAAGTTTAGGGTTAGGTTAAGGTTTAGGGTTAGGGTTAGGGTTAGGGTTAGACTGTGGATTCAGTTTAGGGTTAGTGTGAGGTTTAGGGTGAGGATGAGGGTTAGTGTTAGGGTGAGGGTGAGGGTTAGAATTAGGGTTAGGGTGAGGGCTAGGGTGAGGGTGAGGGTTAGGGTTAGGGTTAGGATGAGGGCTAGGGTGAGGGTTAGGTTGAGGTTTAGGGTTAGTGATAGGGATAGGTTTAGGATTAGGGTTAGGGTGAGGGTGAGGGTGAGGGTTAGGGTTAGGTTTAGGTTTAGGCTTACGGTTAGGGTGAGGATTAGGTTTATAGTTTGGGTTAGGGTGAGGGTGAGGCTGAGGATTAGGGTTAGGTTTAGGGTTAGGGTTAGGGTTAGGGTTACAGTGAGGGTTAGGGTTAGGGTTAGGCTTAGGGTTAGGCTGAGGGTGAGGGTGGGGGCGAGGATTAGGGTTAGGTTTAGTTTTAGGTTTATCGTTAGTGCTATGGTTAGGGTTAAGTTTGCCGAGAAGGTGAGGCTGAGGATGAGGGTTATGGTTAGGTTTAGGGTTAGGGTTAGTGTTAATGTTACGGTTACGGTTAGATTTATGGTTAGGTTGAGGGTGAGGGTGAGGGTTAGGGTAGGGTGAGGTTTAGGGTTAGGTTTAGGGTTAGGGTTAGGATTAGGGTTAGGGTATGGGTGAGGTTTAGGGTTACCGTTAGGGTTAGGGGGAGGGTTAAGTTGAGGTTTAGGGTTAGGTTTAGTGTTAATGTCAGGGTGAGGGTTAGGTTGAGGTTTAGAGATAGAGTTAGGTTTAGTTTTAGGGTTTGGGTGAGGGTGAGTGTGAGGGATAGGGTCAGGGTTAAGTTTAGACTTAGGGTTCCGCTGAGACTTAGGGTTAGGCTGAGGGTGAGGGTTAGGTTTAGGATTGGGGTTAGGTTGATGGTTAGGGTTAGGGTTAGTGTAATTGTTAGGGTAAGGGTGAGAGTGAGGGTTAGGTTGAGGTTTAGGGTTAGGTTTAGGGTTAGGGTTAGTGTGAGGGTTAGTGTTAGGTTTAGGGTTAGTGTTAGTGTGAGGGTAAGTGTTATGGTGAGGCTTTGGGTTACGGTGAGGGTTATGGTTAGGCTGAGTGTTAGGGATATGTTTATTGTTAGGGTTAGGGTTACGGTTACAGTTTCGGTGAGGGTGAGGGTTAGGGTTAGGTTTAGGATGAGGTTTAGGGTTAGGGTTAGGGTTAGAGTTAGGGTTAGGGTTAGGGTTAGGGTAAGGTTTAGGGTAAAGGTTCGGTTTATGGTTAGGGTGAGGCTTATATTGAGGATTAATGTTAGGTTTAGTGTGAGGTTTAGGGTGAGGATGAGTATTAGGGTTAGGCTGAGGGTGAGTGTTAAGATAAGGGTGAGGGTGAGGGTTAGGGTGAGGGTTAGGGTAAGGTTTTGGGTTATGGTTAGGGTGAGGGTTAGATTGAGGATTAGGGTTATGGTTAGTGTGAGGTTTAGGGTGAGGATGAGGATTAGGGTTAGGGTGAGGGTGAGGGTTAGAATTAGCGTTAGGGTGAGGGTCAGGGTTAGGGTTAGGGTTATGGTTAGAGTGAGGTTTAGGATTAGGGTGAGGGCTAGGGTTAGTGTGAGGGTTAGTGTTAGGGTTAGGGTTAGTGTTAGGGTGAGGGTAAGTTTTAGGTTGAGGGTTAGGTTTAGGGTGAGGGTTATTGTTAGAGTTAGGGTTAGGGTTTCGGTTACTGTGAGGGTGAGGGTGATGGTTAGGGTTAGGGTGAGCTTAAGTGTTAGGGTTATGGTTAGAATTAGGGTTAGTGTGAGGGTGAGGTTTAGGGGTAGAGTTATGTTTAGGGTGAAGTTTAGGGTGACGTTTAGGGTCAGGGTGAAGTTTAGGGTGGGGGTGACGGTAAGGGTAAAGGTAAGTGTTAGGCCAAGGGTGAGGGTTACGGTAAGGGTGAGGGTTAGTGTTAGGGTGAGGGTTAGGGTAAGTGTTAGGGTGAGGGTCAGGGTTAGATTGAGGATTAGTGTTAGGGTTAGTGTGAGGTTTAGGGTGAGGATGAGGGTTAGGCTTAGGGTGAGGGCTAGGAAGAGGGTCAGGGTTAGGGTTAGTGTTAGGGTGAGGTTTAGGGTTAGTGTGAGGGTTAGTGTTAGTGTTAGGGTGAGTGTTAGGGTTAGGGTTATTGTTAGGGTTAGGATTAGGGTTACAGTTACGGTGAAGGTAAGTGTGAGGTTTAGGGTTGGGGTTAGGATGAGGTTGAGGTTTAGGTTTTGGGTTAGAGTTAGGGTTAGGGCTAGGGTGAGGGTGAGGTTTAGGGTTGGGGTTAGGATGAGGTTTAGGTTTAGGGTTTGGTTTAGAGTTACGGTTAGGGTTAGGGTGAGGGTGAGCTTTAGGGTTAAAGTTAGGATTAGTGTTAGGGTTAGGTTTAGGGTGAGGGTTAGGTTTAGGCTTAGGGTGAGGGTTAGGATGAGGTTTAGGGATAGGATTAGTGTTAGGGTGAGGGCTATGGTGAGTGTTAGGGTGAGGGTTAGGGTTGAGGATAAGGTTATGTTTAGGATTAGGGTTAGGGTGAGTGTGAGTGTGAGCATTAGGTTTAGGGTTAGGTTTAGACTTTTGGTTAGGGTGACGGTTAGGGCTAGGGTTTGGGTTAGGGTGAGGGTGTGGCTGATTATTAGGGTTAGGTTTAGGATTAGGGTTAGGGTTAGTGTTAGGTTTACGGTGAGGGTTAGGGTTAGGCCTAGGTTAGGCTTAGGGTTAGGCTGAGGGTGAGGGTGGGGGTGAGGATTACTTTTAGGGATAGTGTTAAAATTCGGGTTATTGTTAGTGTTTTGGTTTGGGTTAAGTTTGAGTTGAGGGTGAGGCTGAGGTTGAGGGTTAAGTTTAGGGTTAGGTTTAGTGTGAGGTTTAGGGTTTGGGTTAGTTTTAGGGTTAGGGTGAGGGTTAGGGTTAGGGTTACTGTATGGGTGAGGGTTAGGGTTAGTTTGAGTGTTAGGGGTAGGGTTAGGCTGAGGGTTAGTTTGGGGGTGAGGAATAGGTTTTGGGTTAGGATGAGGGTTAGGATGAGGATTAGGGTTAGGATTAGGTTTAGGGTGAGGGCTAGGGTGAGGGTGAGGATTAGGGTTAGGCTCAGGCTTAGGCTTAGGATTAGGCTGAGGGTGAGGTTGAGGGTGAGGGTTAGTGTTAGGTTGATGGATAGGATTAGGTTTAGGGTGAGTGTTAGGATGAGGGTTAGGGTTAGGGTGAGGGTTAGGGTGAGCGAGATGGTAAGAGTTAAGCTGAGGGTTAGGCTGAGTGTGAGTGTTCCCCTCAGGGTGAGGGTTACTATTAGTGTGAGGGTTAGAATAAGGGTTATGGTGAGGGTTAGGGTGAGGGTGAGGGTTATATTGAGGATTATGGTTATGTTTAGTGTGAGGTTTAGGGTGAGGATGAGGGTTAGGGTTAGGGTGAGGGTTAGGGTTTGAATTAGGGTTAGGGTGAGGGCTAGGGTGAGGGTGAGGGTTAGGGGTAGGGTGAGGTTTAGGGTTAGGGTGAGAGTTAGGGTTACTGTTAGGGTTAGTGTTAGAGTTAGGCTTAGGGTAAGCTTGAGGGTAAGTGTTAGGGTGAGTGTTAGGTTTAGGGTGAGGGTCATGGTTAGGGTGAGGGTTAGGTTTAGTTTTAGGGTTATTGTTAGGTTTCGGGTTAGGGTTACAGTGAGGGTGAGGGTGTGGGTTAGGGTAAGGATTAGGTTTAGGGTTAGGCTTAGTTTTATTGTAAGGGTTAGGGTTATGGTTACGGTTAAGGTAAGGGTTAGGGTTAAGGTGAAGGTTAGGGTGAGGGTTAGTTTTAGGTTTAGGGTGAGGGTTAGGTGAGGGTTAGGGTTAGGGTTAGGTTGATGGTTAGGTTTACGGTGAGGGTTAGGGTTAGGATTAGGGTTAGGCTGAGGGCTAGGATGAGGTTTAGGTTTAGTGTGAGGTTTAGTGTTAGGGTTAGGCTTAGTGTTAGGTTGAGGGTAAAAATTAGGTTGAGGGTTAGGGATAGGTTTAGGTTTAGGGTGATGTTAAGGGTTAGAGTGAGGGTTAGGGTCAGGGTGAGTGTTAGGGTTAGCATTATCGTTAGGGTGAGGGTTATTGTGAGGGTTAGGGTAAGGTTAGGGTGAGAATTAGGGTTAGGGTGAGGGTTAGGTAGAGTGTGAGGGTAAGGGTAAGTGTGAGGGTTAGGGTGAGTGTAAGGATTATGGTAAGGGTGTGGGTTAGGGTGAGGGTTAGGTTTAGGTTTACAGTAAGGGTGAGGGTTAGGGTGAGTGTTAGGTTTGGGGTTAGGGTTAGGGCGACGGTGAGATTGAGGTTTGGAATCAGGGTGAGGGTTAGGTTTAGGGTGAGGTTTAGGATTAGGATTAGGGTTAGGGTGAAGGCTAGGGTGAGGGTGAGGGTTAGGGTTAGGGATAGGGTTAGGGTGAGGGTTAGGGTTAGGCTGAGGATTAGGGTTAGTGTAACGCTTAGTTTTAGTGTTAGGGTTAGTGTTATTATGAGCATAAATTTTAGGGTTAGGATTAGGGTTAAGTTGAGGGTGAGGGTTAGGTTAAGGGTGAGGGCTAGGGTTAGTGTGTGGGTGAAAGTGAGGGTTAGGATAAGGGTTAGGATTAGGGTTATTTTTTTGGTGTAGGGTTAGGTTTATGGTTATGTTGAGGGTGAGGGTAAGGGTGAGGGTTAGGGTTAGGGTGATGTTTAGGGTTTGGGTTAGGTTTAGGTTTAGGGTTAGGATGAGATTTATGGTGAGGGGTAGGGTTAAGGTTAGGTTTAGGGTAAGGATTTGTGTGAAAGTTAGGGTTAGGGTGAGGGTTAGGTTAAGGATTAAGGTTTGGATTAGGGTTAGGGTGAGAGTGAATGTTAGGGTGAGTTTAAGGGTTAGCTTAGGGTTAGGGCTATGGTGAGGGTTAGTGTGAGGGTAGGGGTTAGGTTGAGGGTTAGGCTTAGTGTGAGGTTTAGGGTGAGGTTGAAGGTTAGGGTTAGGGTTAGGGTGAGGATAAGGTTTATGGTGAGGTTTAGGGTGAGGGTGAGTGTTAGGGTTAGCATTAGCGTTAGGGTGAGTTTTAGTGTGAGTGTTTTGGTTAGGTTAGGGTGAGGTTTTGGGTTAGTGTGAGGGTTAGGGTCAGGGTAAGTTCAGGGTAAGGGTGAGGTTTTTGGTGAGGGTGAGGGTTACGGAAAGGGAGATGTTTAGGGTTAGGTTGAGGATTAGGGTTAGGGTTAGGAAAAGGGTTAGTGTGAGGGGTAAGGTGAGGGTGAGGATTAGGATTAGGGTTAGGTTTAGGTTGAGGGTGACATTTAGACTGAGTGTTAGGGTTAGTGTGAGGGTTGGTATTAGGGTTAGGCTTAGTGTTAGGGTGAGGTTAAGGATTACGGTGAGGGTTAGGTTTAGGGTGTGCGTTAGGTTTAGGGTGAGGGTTAGGGTTAGGGTTAGGGTAAGGGTAAGGGTTAGGTTTAGGGCTAGTTTTAGGGTTACTCAGGGTTTTGGTGAGGTTTAGGGTTAGGGATAGTGTAAGGGTTAGGGTTAGGGTTAGTTTGAGGATTAGGTTGAGGGTTAGCGTGAGGGTTAGGGTTAGTGTGAGGGTTAGGGTTAGGCTGAGGGTGAGGGTGAGGTTGAGACATAGGGTTAGGGTTAGTGTTAGGGTTAGAGTTATGATGAGGGTGAGGGTTAGGGTTAGGATTAGGGTTAGGGAGAGGTTTTGGGTTAGGTTTGCGGTTAGGATGTGTTTTAGGGTGAGGCGTAAGTTTAGGTTTAGGGTTAAGTTTAGGTTAGGGTGAGGGTGAGGATAAGGTTTAGGCTGAGGGTTAGGGTGAGGGTTAGGGTTAGGAATAGGGTTAGGGATAGGGTGACTGTTAGCTTGAGGGTTAGGTTTAGGGTTAGGGTTAAGGTTTCGAGTGAGGGTTAGGGTTCAGTTTAGGGGTAGGTTAAGGGTTTCGTGTTTGGGTTAGGGTTAGGGTTAGGGTGAGGTTCAAGGTGAGGGTGAGGGTTAGGGTTAGGTTTAGGTTTATGGTGTGTTTAAGTGATATCATGAGGTTTAGGGTGAGTGTTAGAGTTATTAGTAGGTTTTGGGTGAGGGTGAGGGCGAGGGTTAGGGTTAGGGTTAGGGTGAGTTTTAAGGTTAGGGTGAGGGTTAGGGTTAGGGTTAGCGTGAGGGTGAGGGTGACGGTGAGGGTTAGGGTTAGTGTTAGGTTGAGGGTTAGGTTTAGTGTGAGGTTTAGGGTGAGGATGAGGTTAAGGGTTAGGGTGAG
This sequence comes from Dipodomys merriami, assembly GCF_024711535.1. Lineage (NCBI taxonomy): Eukaryota > Metazoa > Chordata > Mammalia > Rodentia > Heteromyidae > Dipodomys > Dipodomys merriami. Next base: position 3,835,750 of record NW_027202460.1, on the reverse strand, counting down.
GGTTAATGTAAAGGTGAGGGTTAGGTTTAGGGTTAGTATTAGGATGAGGGTTAGGGTTAGGTTTAGGGTTAGGGTGAGGGTGAGGGTTAGGGTTAGGGTTAGGGTGAGGGGGAGGGTTAGGGTAAGGTTTAGGGTGAGGGCTAGGGTGCGTATTATGGTTAGGGTGAGGTTTAGGGTTAGGGTGAGGCTTAGGGTTAGGGTTACTTTGAGGTTGGTGTGAAGGTGAAGTTTAGGATGAGGGATAGGATTAGGTTGAGGGTTAGGGTTAGCCTTAGGGTGAGGGTTATGGTTAGGTTTAGATTGAGGTTTGGGGTGAGGGGTAGGTTTAGGTTTAGGGTTAGTGTTAGGTTTAGTGAGAGGGTTATGGTTAGGGTTAGGGTGAGTGTGAGGTTAAGGGTTATGGTGAGGGTTATGATGAGGTTGATCGTTAGGGTTAGGATTAGGGGTAGGGTTAGGGTAAGTCTGAGCATGAGGGTGTGGGTGCGGTCAGGTTTACGGTTAGGGTTATGTTTAGGGTGAGGGCTAGGGTGAGGGTTAGGGTTAATGTGAAGGTGAGGGTGAGGGTGAGGGTCTTTGTTAGATAATCATTAGGGTTAGGGTGAGGATTAGGTGAGGGTGAGGGTGAGGGTGAGCTTTCGGGTTAGGGTGTGGGTGAGTGAGGGTTAGGGTGAGGGTTCAGGTGATGGTGAGAGTTAGGGTAAGGTTGAGAGTTAGGGTTAGGTTTAGGGTTAGAGTTAGGTTTACGGTTAGAGTTAAGGTGAGGGTTCGGGTAAGGGGTACTGTTAAGGTTAGGGTGATCATTAGGGTTAATGTGATGGTTAGGGTTAGGGTGAGGATACATTAAGGGTGACGGTTAGGGTGAGGGTGAGGGTTAGGGTTACTGTTAGGATGAGGGTTAGGCTTAGCTTTAGTGTTAATGTGAGGGTGAGGGTGAGGGTTAGTGTTAGGCTTAGGGTTAAGGTGAGGGTGAGGGTGAGGATGAGGTTTAGCTTGAGGGTTAGGGTTAGGGTGAGGGTTAGGTTTAGGGTTAGGGTTATTGTTAGGGTTAGGTTTAGGGTGAGGGTGAGGATGAGGGTGAGGGTGAGGGTGTGGGTTAGTGTTAGGGTTAGTTTTAGGGTGAGGGTGAGGGTTAGAGTTAGGTTGAGGGGTAGGGATAAAGTTGGGGTGAGGGTTAGGGTTAGTCTGAAGTTTAGTGTTAGTGTTAGGGTTATGGTGAGGGTTAGGTTGAGGGTTAGGGTTTGGATTAGGGTTAGGGTGAGAGTGTGGATTAGGGTGAGGTTAAGGGTTAGCTTAGGGTTAGGGTTAGGGTGAGGGTTAGGGTGTGGGTAAGGGTTAGGGTGAGAGTTAGGCTTAGGGTGGGGTTTAGGGTGAGATTGAGGGTTAGGGTTAGGGTTAGGGTGAGGTTAAGGTTTAGGGTGAGGTTTAGGGTGAGGGTGAATGTTAGTGTTAGCATTAGGGTTAGGGTGAGGTTTAGTGTGAGTGTTTTGGTTAGGTTAGGGTGAGGTTTTGGGTTAGTGTGAGGGTAAGGGTGAGGGAAAGGTAAGGGTAAGGGTGAGGTTTTTGGTGAAGGTGAGGGTTACAGAAAGGGAGAGGGTTAGGGTTAGGGTGAGGGTTAGGTTTAGGGTTAGGAAAAGAGTTAGTGTGAGGGATAAGTGAGGGTGAGGATTAGGGTTAGGGTTAGGTTTAGGTTGAGGGTTAGGTTTAGGCTGAGCGTTAGGGTTAGTGTGAGGGTTGGTGTTAGGGTTAGGCTTAGTGATAGGGTCAGGGTAAGGTTTAGGGTGAGGGTTAGATTTAGGGTGAGGTTTAGGGTTAAGGTGAGGGTTAAGGTTAGCGTTAGGGTAAGGGTAAGGGTTAGGGTTAGGTCTAGGTTTAGGGTTATTGAGAGTTTTGGTGAGGTTTAGCGTTAGTTTTAGTTTAAGGGTTAGGGTTATGGTTAGTGTGAGGATTAGGTTGAGGGTTATCGTGAGGGTTAGGGTTAGTGTGAGGGTTAGGGTTAGGCTGAGGGTGAGGGTGAGGGTGAGAGTTAGGGTTAGGTTTAGGGTTAGAGTTATGATAAGGGTGAGGGTTAGGTTTAGGATTAGGGTTAGAGAGAGGTTTTGGGTTAGGTTAAGGGTTAGGATAAGGGTTAGGGTGAGGGCTAAGGTTAGGTTTAGTGTGAGGTTAGATTTATTGTGAGGTTAACATTAGGGTTAGGGTTAGGGTGACGGTGAGGATAAGGTTTAGGGTGAGGGTTAGAGTGAGGATTAGGGTTAGGGATAGGGTTAGGGTTAGGGTGACTGTTAGCTTGAGGGTTAGGTTTAGGGTTAGGGTTAAGGTTTCTGGTGAGGGTTAGGGTTCAGTTTAGGTTTAGGTTAAGGGTTTCGTGTTTGGGTTATGGTTAGGGTTAGGGTGAGGTTTAGGGTGAGGGTGAGGGTTAGGTTTAGGTTTATGGTGTGGGTAAATGGTAGTGTGAATGTTAGGGTGAGTGTTAGAGTTAGCAGTAGGGTTGGGTTGAGGATGAGGTTAGGGTTAGGGTTAGCGTGTTTTAGGGTTAGGGTGAGGGTTAGGGTTAGGGTGAGCGTTAAGGTTAATGTGAGGGTTAGGTTGAGGGTGAGGATAAAGTAAGGGTGAGGGTTAGGGTGAGGGTGAGGGTTAGGGTTACAGTTAGGGTGAGGTTTAGTTTTAGGTTTAGTGTTAAGGTGAGGGTAAGTGTGAGTGTTAGGGTTAGGCTTAGGGTTAAGTTGAGGTTGAGGGTGAGGGGCAGGGCTAGCCGTGAGGGTTAGGGTTAGGGTGAGGGTTAGGTTTAAGGTTAGGGTTAGGGTTATTGTTAGGGTAAGGGTTAGGGAGAAGATGAGGATAAGGGTGAGTGTGAAGTTTAGGGTTAGGATTAGGGTTAGGGTGAGCCTGTGGGTGAGGGTGAGGGTGAGGGTTAGGGTCAGGGTTAGGCTAATGGTTGGGGTGAGGCTTAGGTTTAGGATGATGTTTAGGGTGAGGGTGAGGGTAAGGGTGAGGGTGAGGGTTTGGTTGAGCGTTTGGATTAGGGTTAGGGTGAGGTTGAGTGTTAGGTTGAGTGTTAGGGTTAGGTTTAGGGTGAGGGTGAGTGTGAGGGTTAGGGTTAGGGTTAATGTTAGGCTTAGGTTAATCTGAGGGTGAGGGAGAGTGTGAGGGTTAGGGTTAGGGTGAGTGTGAGGATTAGGTTTAGGGTTACTGTGAGGTGTAAGGTGAGGGTTAGGGTTAGAATTAGGGTTAGGGTTAGAATTAGATTTCGGGTTAGGCTGACTGTGAGTGTGAGGGTTAGGGTTAGGGTTAGGCTTATGCTTAGGTTTAGGCTGAAGGTGAGGGTGAGGGTAAGACTGATAGTTAAGGTGTGTGTTAGGGTTAGGTTTAATGTAAGGGTTAGGGTGAAAGTGAGTGTTAGGGTGCGGTTGAGGGTTAATGTTACGGTTAGTTAGGGTCAGGTTTAGATTAAAGGTTAGGTTGAGACTTTGGATGATGGGTAGGGTTAGGGTTAGGGTGAGGTTTAGGGTTAGTTTGAGGGTTAGGGTTAGGGATAGGGTGAGGGTTAGGATGAGGGTTAGGGTGAGGGTAAGGTTTAGGGTGAGGGTTAGTGTGAGTGTCAGGGTTAGGTTTAGGGTTAGTGTTAGGGTGAGGGTGAGGTTTAGGTTTACTGTTAGGGTTTTGGATAGGGTTAGGTTTAGGGTTCAGGAGACGGTTAGGATGAGGGTTAGGGTTAGGGTGAGGGTTAGGTTTAGGGTGAGGATAAGTGTGAGGTTGAGGTTTAGGGTTAGGGTTAGGGCTAGAGGTAGGATGAGGGTTATTGTTAGTGTTAGGATTAGGTTTAGAGAGATGGTTAGGATGAGGGTTAGGGTAAAGGTTAGGGTTAGGGTTAAAGGTTAGGGTGAGGGTTAGGGTCAGGGTGAGGGTTAGGGTGAGTGAGAGGGTTAGTTAGCATTAGGTTTAGGGTTAGGTTTAGGGTGAGGTTTAGGGTTAGGATTAGGTTTAGGGTGAATGCTAGGGTGTCGGTGAGGGTTAGGGTTAGGGTGAAGGTGAGGGTTAGGTTTAGGGTTAAGCTGAGGGTTTGGGTGAGGTATAGGGTTAGGAGTAGTGTTATGTTTAGAGTTAGGTGACTGATAGGGTTAGGTTTAAGGTGAGGGTTAGGGTGAAGATGAGGGTGAGTGTTAGGGTGAGGGTGAGGATTTGGGAAAGTATGAGGTTTAGGGTTTGGGTGAGGGTTAGGGTTGGGTGAGTGTTAGGGTGACAGTGAGGGTTAGGGTTAGGGTTGGGTTTAGGGTTAGGGTGAGGGGTAGGGTTAGGGTTAGGGTGAGGGTTAGGGTTAGTGTGAGGGTTAGGGTTAGGGTGAGGTTTAGGGTTACATTGAGGGTTCATGTTAGGTTTAGGCTTAGTGTTAGGGTGAGGGTAAGTTTTAGGTTGAGGATTAGGTTTAGGGTGAGGTTTAGGGTTAGTATGAGGGTTAGGGCTAGACTGAGGTTAAGGGTGGGGGTTAAGGTTAGGGTGATATTTAGGGTGAGGGTGAGTGTTAGGGTGAGGGTGAGGGTTCACTTGAGGGTTTGGGTTAGGGTTAGAGTGAGGTTGAGGGTGAGGGTGAGACTTAGGGTTAGGTTTAAGGTGACAGTGAATGTGAGGATTAGGGATAGTGTTAGGCTTAGGTTTAGCGTTAGGCTGAAGGTGACTGTGAGCATGATGGTTAGGGTTAGGGTGAGGCTTAGGGTTAGGGTGAGGGTTAGCGTTAGGGTTAGGGTTAGGTTTAGGTTGGAGTTTAGGTTTAGGGTGAGGGTTAGCGTTAGGGGTAGGGTTAGGTTGAGGGGGAGGGGGAGGTTTAGGTTTAGGATGAGCCTGTGGGTGAGGGTGAGGTTTAGGGTTAGGGTGAGGGTTAGGCTAAAGTTTAGGGTGAGGGTTAGTTTTAGGTTGATGTTTAGGTTGAGGGTTTGGGTTAGGGTTAGGGTGAGTGAGAGGGTTAGGATTAGTGTTTGGGTTAGGTTTAAGGTGAGAGTGAGTGTGAGCGTTAGGTTTAGGGTTATTGGTAGGTTTAGGTTTAAGCTGAGGGTGAGGGTGAGTGTGAGGGTTAGGGTTATGTTGAGTGTGAGAATTAGGGTTAGGTTTTGGGTGAGGTTGAGAATGAGAGTTAGGGTGAGGGTTAGGGTTTGGGTTAGGGTGAGGGTTAGATGAGGTTGAGGGTTAGGGTTAGGGTGTGGTTAGGGTTAGGGTGTGGGTGAGGGTTAGCATTAGGGTGAGCGTTAGGGCTTGAGTGCGGATTAGGGTGAGGGTTAGGGTTAGGGTGATGTTTAGGGTGAGGTTGAGGGTTTGTTTTAGGATTTGCGTTAGGTTTAGGGTGAGGTTGAGGGTGAGGGTGAGGCTTAGGGTTAGAGTTAGGGTGAGGGTGACTGTGAGGGTTAGAGCTTAGGGTTAGGCTTTAGGCTAAGTGTTAGGCTGAGGTTGAGGGTGAGGGTGATGGTTAGGGTTATGGTGAGAGTTAGGGTTAGGGTTAGGGTGAGAGATAGGGATAGTGTGAGGGTTAGGGTTAGGGTGAGCCTTAGGGTTACTGTGAGGGTTCATGTTAGGTTTAGGCTTAGTGTTAGGGTGAGGGTAAGTGTTAGGTTGAGTGTTAGGTTTAGGGTGAGGTTTAGGGTTAGTATGAGGGTTAGGGCTAGTGTGAGGGTAAGGTTCAGGGTTAGGGTTAGGGTGATGTTTAGGGTGAGGGTGAGGGTTAGGGTGAGGGTGAGGGTGAGGATTCAGTTGAGGGTTTAGGTTAGGGTTAGGGTTTGGTTGAGACTTAGGGTTAGGTTTAGGGTAAGGATGAGTGTGAGGTTTAGGGTTAGGGTTAGGCTTAGGTTTAGAGTTACGCTGAGTCTGACTGTGAGCTTCAGGGTTAGGGTTACGGTGAGCATTAGTGTTAGGCTTAGGGTGAGGGTAAGGGTTGGGGTGAGTGTTAGGGTTTGGGTGAGGGTTAGCGTTAGGTTTAGGGTTTGGGTTAGGTTGGAGGTTAGTGTTAGAGTGAGGGTTAGCATTAGGGGTAGGGTTAGGTTGAGGGTAAGGGTGAGGGTTTGGGTTAAGATTAGGTTTAAAGTGAGCCTGAGTGTGAGAGTGAGGGTTAGGGATAGGGTTAGAGTGAGGGTGAGGTTTAGGGTTACGGTAAGGGTTACGGTTAGGGTTAGGTTGAGGGTTAGGGAGAGGGTGAGGATGAGGGTTAGGGTGAGGGTTCGGGTTAGGGTTCGTGTTAGGATTATGGTGAGGGTGGAGGTGAGGGTGAGAGTGAAGGTTAGGGTTAGATTTAGGATGAGGGTGAGGATTAGGGTTAGGACTAGGGTTAGGGTTATGTTTATTCTGAGGATGAGTCTGAGGGTGTGGGTGAGGATTAGGGTTATGTTGAGTGTTAGAGTTAGGGTTAGGGTGAGGGTTTGGGTTAGTGTTCAGTTTAGGATGAGAATTAGTTTGAGGGGTACAGTTACGGTTAGGATAAGCGTTAGGTTTAGCGTTAGGGTTAGGGATAGGGTTGGTTTACAGTGAGGTTTAGGATGAAGGTTAGGGTTAGGTTTAGGTTTTTAGTGAGGGTTAGGGTGCAGGTTATGGTTAGAGTTAGGGTTAGGGTGAGGGTTATGTTCAGGGTGAGGGTTATTGTTAGGGTTAGATTTCCGGTGAGAGTAAGGGTTAGCGTGAGGTTAAGGGTGAGTGTGAGGGTTGGAGTTAGCATTAGGGTTAGGGTGAGGTTTAGGGTGAGGGTTAGGGTTAGGTTTAGGGTTAGGGTGAGGTTTAGGGTGAGGGTTAGGGTTAGGTTTAGGGTTAGGGTGAGGTGAGGGTGAGGGTGATTGTGAGGTTTATGGTTAGGGTGAGAGATAGGTTTAGCGTGAGGATTAGGGTTAGGGTTAGGGTGAGGGTTAGCATGAGGGTGACAGTGAGGCTTAGGTTTTGGGTGAGGGTGAGTGTGAGGGTTAGGCTAAGGGTTAGGGTTAGGGTTAGTGTGAGGGAGAAGTTGAGGGTTAGTGTTAGGAATCGCGTTAGGTTTAAAGTTAGGCTGAGGGTGAGCGTGATGTTGAGAGTGACGGTTAGGGTTAGGGTTAGGGTGAGGGTTAGGGTGAGGGTAAGGCTAAAGGTTAGGGAGAGGGTGAGGGTTAGGTTTAGGGTTCAGGTGAGGGTTAGGGTGAGGTTTAGGGTTAGGGTTATGGTTAGGGTTATGGTGAGGGTGAGGGTGAGGGTTAGTGTGAGGGTTAGTGTTAGGGTGAGGGTTATTGTGAGTGTTACGGTTAAGGTGAGGTTGCGGGTTAGGTGAGGTTTAGAATTAGGGTCAGGGTTAGGATATGAGTTAAGGTGAGGGTAAGTGTTGGGGGGAGGGTTAGGGTTAGGGTGAGGTTTAGGATGAGGTTTAGGGGTAGTGTTAGGGTTAGGGTTGTTAGGGAGAGTTTAAGGGTTAGGTTGAGGGTTAGTGTGAGGGTGAGTGTTAGTGTTAGCATTAGGGTTAGTGTGAGGGTTAGGGTGAGTGTTAGGGTTAGGTTAGGGTCAGGGTTAGGGTTAGGGTGAGGGTTAGGGTTGGGTTAGGGTGAGGGTTAGATGCGGGTTAGGGTTAGGGTTAGGTTGAGGGTTAGGTTTAGGGTGAGGGTTATGGTTAGGATTACGGTTAGGGTGAGGGCTAGGGTGAGGGTGAGGGTTAGGGTTAGGGTGAGGCTTAGGGTTAGGTTGAGGGTTAGGTTTAGTGTGAGGGTTAGGGTGAGGGTAAGGTTAAATTTTAGGGTGAGGGTGAGTGTTAGAGTTAGGGTTAGGGTGAGGGTTAGGGTGAGGTTTAGGTTTAGGTTTATGGTTAGGGTTAGCATGAGGGTGAGCGTGAGGGTGACAGTGAGGCTTAGGGTGAGTGTGAGGGTGAGTGTGAAGGTTAGGCTTAGGGTTAGTGTGAGGGTGAAGGTGAAGGTTAGTGTTAGGAGTAGGGTTAGGTTTACATTTAGGCTGAGGGTGATCGTCAGGATGAGGGTGACTGTTAGGGTTAGGGTTAGGTTGAGGTTTAGGGTTACTGTGAGGGTTAGGGTGATGGTAAGGTTCAAGGTTAGGGTGAGGGTTGGCTTAGGGTTAGGGTTAGGGTTAGGTTGAGGATGAGGGTGAGTGTTAGAGTGAGTGGTAGGGTGAGGTGTAGGGTTAGGGTTAGGGTTAGGGTGAGGGTTAGGGTTAGTGTGAGGCTTAGGGTTAGGGTATGGTTTAGGGTTACTGTGAGGGTTCATACTAGGTTTAGGCTTAGTGTTAGGGTGAGGGTAAGGGGTAGGTTGATGGTTAGGTTTAGGGTGAGGTTTAGGGTTAGAATGAGGGTTAGGGCTAGGGTGAGGGTTAGGGTGAGCTTTCGGGTTGGGTGATGTTTAGGGTGTGGGTGAGGGTTAGGGTGAGTGTGAGAGTGAGGGTGAGTGTTCAGTTGAGGGTTTGAGTTAGGGTTAGGGCGAGTTTGATGATCAGGGTGAGACTTAGGGTTAGGTTTAGTGTGAGGGTGAGTGTGAGGGTTAGCGATAGGGTTAGGCTTAGGTTTAGAGTTATGCTGAGGGTGACTGTGAGCGTGAGGGTTATGGTTAGGGTGAGGGTTAGTGTTAGGGTGAAGGTAAGGGTTGGGGTGAGTGTTAAGGGTAGGGTTAGGGTTATCGTTAGGTTTAGGGTGAGGGTTAGGGTTAGGTTGGAGGTTAGGGTTAGGGTGAGGGTTAGCGTTAGGGTTAGGGTTAGGGTTAGGTTGGAGGTTAGGGTTAGGATATGGGTTAGCATTAGGGGTAGGGGTAGGGGTAAGTTGAGAGTGAGGTTGAGGGTTAGGGTTAGGATTAGGTTTAGTGTGAGGCTGAGGGTGAGAGTGAGGGTTAGAGTTAGGGTGAGGGTTAGGCTAACTGTTAGGGTGAGGGTTAGGTTTAGGGTGATGTTTAGGTGGAGGGTGAGAGTTAGGTTGAGGTTGAGGGAGAGGGTTCGGTTGAGGATTTGGGTTAGGGTTAGGTTGAGGGTGAGGGTGAGTGAGAGGGTTAGATTTATGGTTATGATTAGGTTTAGGGTGATGCGGACTGTGAGGGTTAGGGTTGGGGTTATTATTAGGCTTAGGTTTAAGCTGAGGGTGAGTGTGAGTGTGACCGTTAGTGTTATGTTGAGTGTGAGCATTAGGGTTAGGGTTAGGGTGAGGGTGAGGTTGAAGGTTAGGGTGAGGGTTAGGGTGAGGGTTAGGTTGAGGGTTAGATGAGTATGAGTGTTAGGGGTAGGGTGAGGGTTAGGGTTCGGGTTCGGGTGAGGTTTAGCATTAGGGTGAAGGTTAGGGTTATGCTGCGGATTAGGGTGAGGATTAGTGTTAGGGTGATGTTTAGGGTGAGGTTAAGGGTTAGGTTGAGTGTGAGGGTGAGGGTTGGTTTGAGAGTTTGCGTTAGGTTTAGAGTGAGGTTGAGGGTGAGGGTGAGGCTTAGGGTTAGGGTTAGGGTGAGGGTGACTGTGAGGGTTAGGTTTAGGGTTAGGCTTAGTCTGAGGGTTAGGCTGAGGGTGAGGGTGAGGGTTAGGGTTAGGGTCAGGGTTAGGGTTAATGATAGGGTGATTTTTAGGGTGAGGGTTAGTGTGAGAGTTAGTGTTAGGATTAGGATTAGTGTTACAGTGAGTGTAAGGGTTTGTTTGAGGGTTAGGGTTAGGGATCGGGTGAGGGTTAGGGTGAGGGTTAGGGTGAGGTGAGGTGAGGGTGATTGTGAGGTTTTTGGTTAGGGTGAGAGATAGGTTTAGGGTGAGGGTTAGGGTTAGTGTTAGGGTGAGGGTGAGCATGAGGGTGACAGTGAGGCTTATGGTGAGGGTGAGGGTGAGGGTGATGGTTAGGGTTAGGGTTAGGGTGAGTTTTAGGGTTAGTGTGAGGGTTAGGGTGAGGGTAAGGTTAAAGGTTAGGGTGAGGGTGAGGGTTAGGTTTAGGGTTAGGGTTAGGGTGAGGGATAGGGTGAAGTTTAGGGTTAGGGTTACGGTTAGGGTTAGGGTGAGGGTGAGGGTTAGGATGAGGGTGAGGGTTATTGTTAGGGTTAGGGTTAAGTTTACGGTTAATATGAGGTTGCGGGTGAGGTGAGGTTTAGCGTTAGGGTTAGCGTTAGGGTGAGGGTTAGGTTGAGGGTAAGTGTTGGGGTGAGGGTTAGGGTTAGGGTGAGGGTTAGGGTTTGGGTTAGGGTGAGGGTTAGATGAGGGTGTGGGTTAGGGTTACGTTGAGGTTTAGGTTTAGGGTGAGTGTTATGGTTAGGAGTAGAGTTAGGTTGAGGGCTAGGATGAGGGTGAGGGTTTGGGTGAGGGTTAGAGTTAGGGTTACGGTGAGGGTTAGGGTTAGGGTGAGGTTTAGGGTTAGTGTGAGGGTTAGGGTGAGGGTAAAGTTAAAGGTTAGGGTGACGGTGAGGGTTAGGGTTAGGTTTAGAGTGAGGGTTAGGGTGAGGGTGAGTGTGTGGGTTAGGGCTAGGATTAGGGTTAGGGTGAATTTTATGGTGTCGGTGAGGGTTAGGGTTAGGTTGAAGGTGAGGGTTAGGTTTAGGGTTAAGCTCAGGATTTCGGTGAGGTTTAGGGTTAGGAGTACTTTTAGGTTTAATGTTAGTCTGAGGGTGAGGGTGAGGGTGACTGATAGGGGTAGGTTTAGGGTGAGGGTTAGGGTGAGGATGAGGGTGAGTGTTAGAGTGACCGTGAGGGATCGGGAGAGTGTCAGGGTTAGGGTTTGGGTGAGGGTTAGGGTTGGGTGACTGTGAGAGTGAAGGTGAGGGTGAGGGTTATGGTGGGGTTTAGTGTTAGAGTGAGGGTTAGGGTGAGTGGTAGGGTTAGGGTTACGGTTAGAGTGAGGGTTAGGGTTAGTGTGAGGGTTAGGGTTAGGGTGAAGTATAGGGTTACTTTGAGGGTTCATGTTAGGTTTAGGCTTAGTGTTAGGGTGAGAGTAAGGGTTAGGTTGAGGGTTAGGTTTAGGGTGAGGTTTAGGGTTAGTATGAGTGTTAGGGCTAGGGTGAGGGTTAGGGTGAGGGTTAGGATTAGGATTAGGGTTAAATTGAGGGTGAGTTTGAGTGTGTGGGTTAGGGATAGGGTTAGGCTGAGGGTGACTGTGAGCGCGATGGTTAGGGTTAGGGTGAGGGTTAGGTTTAGGGTGAGGGTTAGCGTTAGGGTTAGGGTGAAGGTTAGATTTAGGTTGTAGGATAGGGTTAGGGTGAAGGTTAGCGTTAGGGGTAGGGTTAGTTTGAGGGTGAGGGTGACGGTTAGGGTTGGGATTAGATTTAGGGTGAACCTGAGGGTGAGGGTGGAGGTGAGCGTTTGGTTTAGGGTCAGGGTTAGGCTAAGGTTCAGGGTGAGGGTTAGGTTTACCGAGATGTTTAGGTTGAGGTTTAGGGTGAGGGTGAGGGTGAGGGTTCGTTTGAGGGTTTGGGATAGGATTAGCGTGAGGGCGAGGGTGAGGGTGAGTGAGAGGGTTAAGTTTAGGTTTAGGATTAGGTTTAGGGTGAGGGTGAGTGTGAGGGTTAGGGTTAGGGTTATTGATAGTCTTAGGTTTATGCTGAAGGTGAGGGAGATTGTGAGGGTTATGGTTAAGTTGAGTGTGTGCATTAGGGTTAGGTTTAGGGTGAGGGGTAGGGTCAGGGTTAGGGTTAGGGTTAGGGTGGTGGTTAGAGTTAGGGATAGGGTTAGGGTTCGAGTTAAGGTTAGAGTGAGGGTTAGTGTGAGGGTGACCAATAGGGTTAGCGTTATGGTAAGGGATAGGGTGAGGGTGAGGGTGAGGGTTATGATGAGGGTTAGTGATAGGGTTGGGCTAGGGGTTAGGGTTCGGGATAGGTTAGGGTGAGGGTTAGGGTGAAGGTTAGGATGAGAGCGAGGTTTAGGGTAATCGTGAGTGTTAGAGTGATGGTTAGAATGAGGATTAGGGTTAGGGTTAGGCTTAGGGTGAAGTTGAGGGTTAGAGTTTGGGTGAAGGTGAGCGTTAGTGTTATGTTTAGGGTTAACCTTAGGTTGAGGGTGAGGGTTAGGATTAGGGTTAGGGTTAGGATTAGGGTTAGGGTTATTGTTAGTGTTAGGGTGACGGTTAGGGTAAGGGTAAGGGTTAGGATTAGGGTGAGGTTAAGGATTAGGGTGAGGGTGATGGTTAGTGTTAGGTTTAGGGTGAGGGTGAGGGTGAGGGTAAGGGTTAGGGTTAGGTTTAGGATGAGTGCTAGGTTGAGGGTTAGGGTTAGGTTTAGGGTGAGATTAAGGGTTAGTGTGATTGTTACGGTTAGGCTTAGGGTGAGGGTAAGGGTTAGGGTGAGGGTTAGGGTGACGGTGAGGATTAGGGTAAGGTTTAGAGTTATGGTGAGGGTTAGGTTGAGGGTTAGGTTTTGGATGATTGTTAGGGTGAGGCTGAGATTTATGGGGTAGGTTAGGGTTAGGGTTAGGGTTAGTGTTAGGGTGAGTGTTAGTGTGACGGTAAGTGTTAGTGTGAGTGTTAGGGTTAGGGTGAGGGTGAGGGTTAGGGTTAGGATTAGGGTGAGGTTAAGGGTTATTGTGAGTATTAGGGTTAGGTTGAGGGTTAGAGTGAGAGTGAGGATTAGGGTTAAGGTTAGGTTGAGGGTGAGGGTGAGGTTTAGGATTAGGGTTTGGGTTAGGGTTAGGATGAGGCTTAGGGTGAGGAGTATGGTTAGGGTTAGGGTGAGGGTGAGGGTTAGGTTTATCTTTAGGGTTAGGTTTAGGGTTAGGTTGAGGGTGAGGGTGAGGTGAGGGTTAGTATTTGTTTGAGGGATAGGGTTAGAGTTAGGGTTAGGGTGAGGGTTAGGTTTAGAGTTAGGGATAGGATGAGGTTTATGGTAAGGGGTAGGGTTCGGTTTACGGTGAGGGTTAGGGTTAGTGTGAGGGTTAGGTTAAGGGTTAGGTTTAGAGTTAGGGTGAGGTTAAGGGTTAGGGTGAGAATTTGGGTGAGGGTAAAGGTTAGGTTTAGGGTTAGGGATTGGGTGAGGGTTAGGTTGAGGGTAAGAGTTCAGGTGAAGATTAGGGTGAGGGTGAGGTTTAGGTTTAGGGTGAGGGTGAGGGGTAGGGTGAGTTGTAGGATTAGTGTTAGGGTTAGGGTAAGGTTTAGGCTGAGGGTTTTGGTTAGTGTTATGGTTAGGTTTAGGGTGAGGTTTAGGTTGAGGGTGAGGGTTTGGGTTAGGGTAAGTCATAGAGTTCGGTTGAGGGTTGGAGGTAGGTTGAGGGTTATTGTGAGGGCTAGGGTGAGGGTGAGGTTTAGGGTTATGTTTAGTGATAAGGATATCATTAGGGTTAGGGTTAGGTTTAGGGTTAGGGTAAGGGTTAAGGGGAGGGTTAAGGTGAGGTTTAGGGTTAGGGGTAGGGAGAAAGTTAGGTTTAGTTTTAGGGTGTGATGTAGGTTTAATGTGAGGGGTAGGGTTAGTTTTAGGGTTAGAGTTAAGGTGAGGGTAAGTGTTCGGGTGAGGGTTAGGATGATGGTAAGGTTTAGGGTGAACATTAGGTTTAGGGTCAGGGTTAGGTTTAGCTTTAGGTTTAGGGTGAGTGTTAGGGTTAGTTTGAGGGTTAGGGTGAGGTTGAGGGTTAGGGTTAGGCTTAGGCTGAAGGTGAGGGTGAGGTTTAGGGTTAGGGTTATGGTTAGGATTACGTTGAGTGATAGGGTGAGGGTTAGGGTTAATATTAGTGTTAGGGTGAGGGTGAGGGTTAGGGTTAGGATTAGGGTGAGGTTCAGGGTTATTGTGAGTGTTAGGATTAGTTTGAGAGTTAGGGTGAGGGTGAGGGTTAGGATTAAGATTAGGCTGAAGGTGAAGGTGAGGTTTAGGGTTAGGGTTTGGGTTAGGGTTAGGATGAGGTTTATCGTGAGGAGTATGGTTAGGGTTAGAGTGAGGGTGAGGGTTAGGTTTAGCTTTAGGGTTAGGGTTAGGGTTAGGCTGAGGGTGAGGGTGAGGGTTAGGGTTAGGGTTAGGATGAGGGTTAGGGTTAGGGTTAGGGTGAGGTTGAGGGTGAGGTTTAGGGTTATTGTTTTTTTTTAGGCTGAGGGTGATGGTGAGGATAAGGGTTAAGGTGAGGGTTAGGTTGATGTTGAGGGTTAGGGTAAGGGTGAGCTTTAGGGTGAGTGTTAGGGTTAGGGTTAGGGTTACGATTAGGTTGAGGGATAGGGTGAGGGTTAGGGTTAATATTAGGGTTAGGGTTAGGGTTAGTGTTAGGGTTAGGTTTAGGGTTAGGGTTAGGGTTAGGGTTAGGTTGTGGGTTAGTGTTAGAGTGAGGGTTAGGATGAGGGTTAAGGTTAGTTTGAGGGTTAGATTTAGGGTTAGGTTAGGGTAAGGGTAAGGATTAGGGTGAGCTTTAGGGTGAGGGTGAGGGTTAGGGTTAGGATGAGGGTTAGGGATATTGTGAGGGTTAGAGTTAGGGTTAGGGTTAGGGTGAGGCTAAAGCTTAGGGTTAGGTTTAGGTTGACGGTGAGGGTTAGTGTGAGGTTATTGTTAGGTTTAAGGTTTAAGGTGTAAGGTTTATGGTGAGGTCTATGTGAGGTTGTGGGTTAGGGTGAGGGTGAGCGTTTCGGTTAGGTAAGGGTTAAGATTAGGGTTAGGATGAGGATTAGGGTGAGAGTCAGGAATAGAATGAAGTTTAGGGTTAGAGTGATGGTTAGGGTTAGTGTGAGGTTTAGGGTTAGGGTTAGGGTTAGGGTGAGGTTTAGGGTTCAGGTTTCCATTAGGGTTAGGGTCAGGGTTAGGGTGTTTTTGAGGGTTAGCGGTAGGGTTAGGGTTAGTGTTAGGGTGAGGTTTAGGGTTAGGTTTAGGATGAGGGTTAGGGTAAGCGGTAGAGTTAGTGTTAATGTTAGGATTAGGGTGACGGTTAGGGTGAGGTTAAGGATTAGGGTGAGGGTGATGGTTAGTGTTATGTTTAGTGTGATGGTGAGGGTGAGGGTTAGGATTAGGGTAAGGGTGAGGCTGAGGTTGAGGGTTAGGGTTAGGGTAATGGTTAGTGTTAGGGTTAGTTTGAGGATTAGGGTGAGGTTTTTGGTTAAGGTGACCGTTAGGTTTAGACTGAGTGTTAAGTTTAGGGTTAGGGTGAAGGTTAGGGTTAGTGGGATGTTTAGGGTGAGGGTGAGGCTGAGGGTGAGAGTTCGGGTTCTCGTGAGGGTTAGGGTTTGGGTGAGGGTTAGGGTTAGGCTGAGGGTTAGTGTGAGGTTGAAGGTTAGGGTGAGCATGAGGGGTAGGGTTAGGGTTAGGGTGAGGTTTAGGTTTAGGGTTAGTGTTGGGTGAGGGTTATAGGGAGGGATAGGGTTAGGGTTAGGGTGAGAGTTAGGATTACTGTGTGGGTTAGGGTTATGGTTAGAGTGAGGGTCAGGTTTAGGGTTAGGTTTAGGGTGAGGGTGAGGATTAGGGTTAGGTTTAGGGTTATGTGGAGAGTTAGGGTGAAGGTTAGGGTTAGGTTTAGGGTTAAGTTTAAGGTGAGGGTTTCGGTGAGGGTTAGGGTTAGGACTAGGGTGAGGGTAAGGTTTAGAGTGAGGGTGAGGGTTAAGGTTAAGGTTAGGGTGTGGGATAGGGTGAGGGTTACGGTTAGGTTTAGGGTGAGGGTAAGTGTTAAGGTGAGGGTTAGGGTGAGGTTGAGTGTTAGGGTTAGGGTTAGGGGTAGGGTGAGGGTTAGAGTTATGGTGAGGGTTAGTGTGAGGGTTTTGGTTAGTGTTAAAGTTAGGTCTAGGGTAAGTTTTAGGGTGAGGTTGAGGGTTAGTGTTAGGGTAAGTGTTACGGTAAGGGTAAGGGTTAGGGTTAGGGTAAGGTTTAGGGTGAGGGTTAGGGTGAGTGATAGGGTGAGGGTTAGTTTGAGGGTAAGAGTTGTGGTGAGGTTTAGGGTGAGGGTGAGGGTTAGTGTTAGGGTTAAGATGAGGTTTAGTGTGAGGGTGAGGATTAGGGTTAGGGTTAGGGTTAGGGTGAGGTTAGGGTGAGGGTTTTGGTTAGTGTTAGGGTTAGGGTGTGGGTTAGGGTGAGGGTGAGGGTTAGTATTAGGGTAGGGGTTAGGGTTATGGTGAGGCTTAGGGTTTGATTGAGGGTTAGAGTGAGCGCTAGGGTGAGGGTGAGGGTTAGCGTTAGGGTTAGGGTGAGAATTGGGGTTAGGGATAGGTTTAGGGTTAGGGTAAAATTTACAGTGAGGTCTAGGGTGAGGGTTAGGCTTAGGGTTAGGGTGAATGTTAGGGTTAGGGGGAAGGTGAGGGATAGGTTTAGTGTGAGGTTTAGGGTTAGGTTTAGTTTTAGGGTTAACGTGAGGGTAAGGGTCAGGGTCAGGGTTAGGGTGAGGGTGAGGTTTAGGGTAAGTGTGAGGTTTAAGGTGAGGGTTAGGGGTATGGGTAGGGTTAGGGTTAGTTTGAGGTTTAGTGTGAGGGTTAGGGTTAATGTTAGGGTTAGGGTTAGGGTGAGGTTTAGGGTTAGGATTAGGGTGAGGATTAGAGTGAGGGTGAGTGTTAGCATGAGGGTTATGCTTAGTGTGAGGCTGACGGTTATAGTTATGGTTAGGGATAGGATGAGGTTTAGGGTTAGGGAAAAGTTTACGGTGAGGGTTAGGGTGAGGGTCATGGTTAGGGTTAGGGTGAATGTTAGGGTTAGGGGTAGGCTGAGTGATAGGTTTTTTGTGAGGTTTAGGGTCAGGATTAGGGTTAGGGTTAAGGTGAGTATAAGGGTTAGGGTGAGGCTTAGGGTGAGGGTGATTGTTAGGGTTAGCATTAGTGTTAGGGTGAGGGTTAGGGTTAGGTTTAGTGTTAGGGATTGGGTTAGGGTGATGGTGAGAGTTAGGGTTAATATTAGGGTTAGTTTGAGGCTTAGCATGAAGTTTAGGTTTAATATTAGGGTTGGGAAAGGGTGTGGGTTAGGGTTAGGGTTAGTGTGAGGGTTAGAGTTAGAGTTAGGGTTAGATTTAGGGTGAGGGTAAGTGTTAAGGTGAGGGTGATAGATAGGGTTAGAATAAGGGTTAGGGTGAGGTTGAGGTTTATGATTAGCATTAGGTTTAGAGTGAGGGTTCGGGTGACTATTAGGGTTAGGGTTAGGGTGAGTGTGAGTGTGAGGGTTAGGGTGAGAGTGAGGAATAGGGTTGGGTTAGGGATAGAGTGAGGGTTAGGGTGAGGCTATGCTGAGGGTGAGGGTTAGGGTGTGGGTGAGTTTGAGGGTGAGGTTTTCTCTTACATAATTTTTAGGGTTAGGTTTAGGGTTAGGGTTAGGTTTAGGGTTAGGGTGAGGGTTAATATTAGGGTTAGGGATAGGATGAGCATTAGCGTGAGGGTTCGGTTAGGGGTTGGGTGAGGGTTAGGATTAGTGTGAGGGTTAGGGTAAGGGTTAGGCTTAGGGTTGGGGTGTGGGTAAGTGTTAGGGTGATGTTTAGGGTGAGGGTGAGGATTAGGGTTAGGGTTAGGGTTAAAGTGTGAGTTAGGGTGAGGGTTAGGGTTAGGGTTCGGGTGAATGTTAGGGTTAGGGTTAGTGTTAGGTTGTGGGTGAGTGTGAGGTTGAGGGTTAGGGTTAGGGTTAGAGTTAGGGTGAGGGTTAGGGTTAGGATTATGGTTAGGGTTAGGGTTAGGTTGAGGATGAGGGTGAGTGTGAGGGTTAGTATTTGGGTGAGGGTTAGGTTTAGATTTAGGGGTAGGATGAGGTTTAGGGTAAGGGGTGGGGTTAGGTTTACGGTGAGGGTTAGGTTTAGTGTGAGGTTTAGGTTAAGGGTTAGGTTTAGAGTTAGAATGGAGTTAAGGGTTAGGGTGAGAGTTAGAGTGAGGGTAAAGGTTAGGTTTAGGGTTAGAGTTGGGTTGAGGGTTAAGGTGAGGCTTATAGGGTTAGGGTTTGGGTTAGGGTGAGGGTGAGTGTTAGGGTCAGGGATAGGTTGAGGGTTAGGTTGAGGATAAGAGTTCAGGTGAGGGTTAGGGTGAGGGTGAGGGTTAGGGTTAGTGTTAGGGTGAGGGGTAGGGTGAGGGGTAGGTTTAGGGTTACGGTTAGGGTGAGGTTTAGGCTGAAGGTTTTGGTTAGTTGTATGGTTAGGTTTAGGGTTAGGGTTAGGTTGAGCGTGAGGGTTTGGGTTAGGGTAAGTGTTAGGGTTAGGTTGAGTGTTGGGGTTAGGTTGAGGGTTATGGTGAGGGTTTGGGTGAGGGTGAGGGTTAGCTTTAGTGTTAGTGATATGGTGATGATTAGGGTTAGGGTTAGGTTTAGGGTTAGGGTAAGGGTTAAGGTGAGGATTAGGGTGAGGGTTAGGGTTAGGGTAGGGAGAATGTTAGGTTTAGTGTTAGGGTCGGCTGTAGGTTTAGTGTGAGGGGTAGGGTTAGGTTTAGGATTTGAATTAAGGTGAGGGTAAGTGTTAGGGTGAGGGTTAGGGTGAGGGTGAGGGTTAGAGTGAGCATTAGGGTTAGGGTCAGGGTTAAGTTTAGCTTTAGGTTTAGGGTGAGTGTTAGGGTTAGTGTGAGAGTTAGGGTGAGGTTGAGGGTAAGGGTTAAGGTGAGGTTTAGGTTGAGGTTGAGGGTTAGGGTAAGGGTGAGATTTAGGGTGACAGTTAGGGTTAGAGTTAGGGTTAGGATTAGGTTGAGGGATAGGGTGAGGGTTAGGGTTAATATTAGGGTTAAGTTTAGGGTTAGAGTTAGGGCTAGGTTGTGGGTAAGTTTTAGAGTGAGATTTAGGATGTGGGTTAGGGTTAGTTTGAGTGTTAGAGTTAGTGTTAGGGTTAGGGTGAGGGTAAGGATTAGGGTGAGGTTTAGGGTGAGGGTGAGGTTTAGGGCTAGGATGAGGGTTAGGGTTAGTATGAAGGTTAGAGTTAGGGTTAGAGTTAGGGTGAGGGTAAGGCTTAGGGTTACGTTTAGGGTGACTGTGAGGGTTAGTGTGAGGGTTATTGTTAGGTTTAGGGTAAGGTTTATGGTGAGGTCTAATGTGAGGTTGAGGGTTTGTGTGAGGGTGAGAGTAAGGGTGAACGTTTCGGTTAGGTAACGGTCAAGATTAGGGTTAGGGTGAGGATTAGGGTGAGGGTCAGGGACAGGATGAAGTTTAGGGTTAGAGTGATGGTTAGGGTTAGTGTGAGGTTTAGGGTTAGGGTTAGGGTTAGGGTGAGGTTTAGGGTTTGGGTTTGCATTAGGGTTAGGGTGAGGGTTAGGGTGTTTTTGAGGGTTAGGGGTAGGGTTAGGGTGAGGGTTAGGGTTAGGGTTAGGGTTAGGATGAGGGTTAGTGTAAGGGGTAGGGTTAGGGTTAGGGTGAATGTTAGGATTAGGGTGACAGTTAGGGCAAGGGTAAGGGTTAGGGTTATGGTGAGGGTTAGGTTTAGGGTTAGGGTTAGGGTGAGAGTGAGGGTTAGGGTTAGGGTTAGGGTTAGGGTGAGGTTTAGAATTAGGGTTAGGGTTAGTGTAAGGGATAGATTTAGGGTGAAGGTTAGGGTTAGGGTTATGATTAGGGTTAGGGTGAGGCTTAGGGTT
This sequence comes from Dipodomys merriami, assembly GCF_024711535.1. Lineage (NCBI taxonomy): Eukaryota > Metazoa > Chordata > Mammalia > Rodentia > Heteromyidae > Dipodomys > Dipodomys merriami. The sequence continues at coordinate 3,816,414 of NW_027202460.1, read as the reverse complement.
AGGTTTAGGATGAGGGTTAGGGTTAGGTTTAGGGTGAGGTTTAGGTTTAAGGTGAGGTCTACGATGAGGATGAGGGTTAGGATGAGAGTGAGGGTGAGGTTGAGGCTTTTGGTTAGGTAAGGGTTAGGTTTAGGGTTAGGGTGAGGATTAGGGTGAGGCTGAGGTTTAGATTGAGGGTTATGGTTAGGGTGAAGGTTAGCATGAGGCTGAGGGTTAGGTTGAGGTTTAGGGTGAGGGTGAGCGTGAGGGTTCAGGTGAGGTTCAGGGTTCGGGTGTCGGCTAGGGTTAAGTTTAGGCTGAGGATTAGGGTGACGGTGTGGGTTAGGATTAAGGTCAGGGTGAGGGTTAGGTTTAGGGTGAGGCTTAGGATGAGGTGTAGGTTTAGGGTTAGGGAGAGGGTTAGGGTTAGGGTGAAGGTTAGTGTTAGTTTGAGGGTTACGGTGAAGGTGAGTTTGAGGTTGATGGTTAGGGTGAGGGTGATGGTGATGGTGAGGGTTAGGGTTAGGATTCGGGTTAGGTTTAGGGTGAGAGTTAGGGTTAGGGTTTGGGTTAGGGTGAGGGTGAGGGTTAGGGTTAGGGTTAGGATGAGGGTTAGTGTGAGTGGTAGTTTTAGGGTTAGGGTAAGGGTTAGGTTTAGGTTGAGCATTAGTTTTAGGTTTAGGGTTAGGGTGAGGGTGATGCTGAGGATTAAGGTTAGGGTTAGTGTGAGGATAAGGGTTAGGGTGAGGATTAGGGTGAGGGTTTAGGTTAGAATAAGGTTTAGGGTGAGGGTTAGGATTAGGGTTAGCGTTATGGTAAGAGTTAGGGTTAGGGTAAGGGTTAGGGTGAGGCTTAGGGTTAGGGTTAGTGTTAGGGTGAGGGTTAGGCTTAGGGTTAGGGTTAGGGTAAGGGTTAGGGTTAAGTTTAAGGTTAGGTTAAGTTTAGGGTTAGTGTGAGGGTTAGGGTTAGGGTGGTGTTTAGGGAGACGGTGAGGGTTAGGCTGAGGGTGAGGTTGAGCGTGAGGTTTAGTGTGAGGGTGAGGGTGAGTGGCAGGGTGACGTTGAGGGTTAGGGTTAGGGTTAGGTTTAGGGTGAGGATTAGGGTGAGGGTGAGGGTTAGGGTTAGGTTGAGGGTTAGGGTTAGGTTTTGGGTTAGGGTGAAGGTTAGGGTGAGAGTTAGGTTTAGGGTTAGGATGAGGGTTAGGCTTACTGTGAGGGTTACGATTAGGGTTTGGGTTAGTGTGAGGATAAGGTTTAGGGTGAGTGTTAGGTTGAGACTGAGGGTTAGGGTTAGCGATAGGGTTAGGGTGAGGGTTAGGGTGGGGGTTAGGGTTCTTGTTCGGGTTGGGTGAGGGTTAGGTTGAGTGTAAGGATTAGGGTGAGGGTTAGTTTGATGGTGAGGGATAGGGTAATGGTGAGGGTAAGGGTTAGGGTTAGGGTGAGAGTGAGGGTTAGGTTAAGTGTAAGGGTTAGGGTCAGGGTTAGGTTAAGGGTGAGCATTAGGGTTAGCATTGAGGTTAGGGTTAGGATGATTGTTAGGGTTGTTAGGGTGCAGGTTAGTGTTAGGGTTAGAGTGAGGGTTAGGGTCAGGTTTAGGGTTAGGATTAGGTTTAGTGTTAGGGTGAGGCTGAGGGTGAGGGTGAGTGTGAGTGTGAAGTTTAAGGTTAGGGTTAGGTTTAGGGTGAGGGTGATGTTTTTGTTTAGGAAAGGTTAAGGTTAGGTTTAGGGTGAGGATTAGGGTGGAAGTGAGGTTTAAGTTGAGGGTTATGGTTAGGGTGAGGGTTAGGGTTAGGGTGATGTTTAGTGTGACGGTGAAGGTGAGAGTGAGGGTTCCGGTGAGGGTTAGGGTTACGGTGAGGGTTAGGGTTAGGGTTACGGTTAGGATTAGGGTGAGGGTAAGGGTTTTATTGACATTTAGGTTGAGGGTGAGTGTTAGGGTTAGGTTTAGGCTTAGGGTGAGGGTTAGGTTGAGGGTTAGGGTGAGGGTTATTGTGAGGATTAGGGTTAGGATTAGGGTGAAGTTTAGGGTTAGGGTTAGGGTTTGGCTTAGCGTGAGAAGGGGTAAGGTGAGGGTTAGGGAGAGGGTGAGGGATAGGGTTATTGTGAGGGTAAGGTTTAGGCTGAGGCTTAGGTTGAGAATGAGCATTTGTGTTAGCACAGGGTTGGGTTGAGCATGAGGGTTAGGGTTAGGGTTAGGGTGAAGTTAAGGTTTAGGGTGTGGGTGAGTGTTAGGGTTAGTTTTAGCCTTAGGGCGAGGGTGAGGGTTTGGGTTAGGGTTAGGGTGAATGTGAGTGTGAGGGTTAGGTTTAGGATTAGGGTTAGGGTTACAGTTAGCTGAGGTTGAGGGTATGAGTGAGAGTGAGGGCGAGGTTTAGGGTTAGAGAAAGGGTTAGGGTTAGATTTAGGGTTAGTATTAGAGTTAGGGTTAGGAATAGGCTGAGGTTGAGGGTGAGGGTGAGGGTGAAGGTGAAGTTTTAGTTTTAGGGTTAGAGTTACGGTTAGGTTGAGCACTAGGATGAGGGTGAGGGTTAGGATTAGCATTAGGGTTAGGGTGAGGCTTAGGGTGAGGGTTGAATGTTAGGTTTAGTGTTAGAGTGAGGGTGAGGGTTAGTGTTAGTGTGAGGATGAGGGTCTGGGTTAGGATTAGGGTTAGGGTTACATTTAGGGTTAGGGTGATGGTGAGGGTTAGAGTTAGGATTAGGATTATAATTATGGTTAAGGATAGGGTGAGGGTGAGGGTGAGGCTTAGGGTTAGGATTAGGGTTAGTTTTAGTGTGAGGATCAGGGTGAGGGTGAGAGTTAGGTTTAGGGTGAGAAGGAGGGTGAGGGTTAGGGTGAGCTTTAGGGTTAGGGTTAGGGTGAGGGTTAGGGTTAGGGTTAGGTTATGGCTGAGGTTTAGGTATAGGGCAAGTGTTAGGGTTACGGTGAGGGTGAGGGTTAGGGTGATGGTGAGGGTTAGGGTTAGGTTTAGGGTGAGGTTTAGGGTTAGATTTAGGGTTAGTGTAAGGTTTAGAGTTAGGGTGAAGGGTAGGATTAAGGTTAGAATTAGGGTTAGGATGAGGGTGAGGGTGAGGGTTATGGTTAGGGTTAGGGTTAGGGTGAGGGTTAGGGTTAGGGTAAGGCTTAGGGTTGGGGTTAGCATAAGGGTGAGTGTGAGGGTGATGGTTAGGGTTAGGTTTAGGGTAAAGGTGAGGGTTAGGGTTAGGGTTAGGGTTAGGGTTAGGGTGAGGGTGAGGGTTAGGGTTAGGATTAGGTTTAGGGTTAGGTTTAGCATGATGGTTAGAGTTAGGGTTAGTGTGAGGGTTACGGTTACAGTTAGGGTGAGGGTAAGGTTTAGGGTGAGGGTTAGATTGAGTTTGAGGGTTAGGGTTAAGGTGAGGTTTAGGGTGAGTTTTAAGATTAATGTAAGCGTTAGGGTTAGGGTGAGGGTAAGGGTTATATTGAGAGTTATTGTGAGGGTGAGCGTTAGGGTTAGGGTTAGGGTAAGGGTTAGGGTGAGCGTTAGGGTGAGGATTTGGGTTTGGGTTAACAATAGGGTTAGGTTGAGGGTGAGGGTTAGGTTGTAGTTTAGGGTTAGGGATAGGGATAGAGTGAGGATTAGGTTAGTGTGAGGGTGAGGTTCTGGTTAGGGTTAGGTTTATGGTTAGATTTAGGATGAGGGTGATGTTGAGGGTTAGATTTAGGATTAGCGTTAGGGTTATGGTTAGGGTTAGGGTGAGGGTGAGGGTGAGGCTTACGGTTATGGTTAGGGTGAGGTTTAGGTTTAGGGTGAAGGCTATGGTGAGTGTGAGGGTTAGAGTGAGTGTGACGGTGAGGGTGAGGGTTTTGGTTAGGTAAGGGTTAGGGTTAGGGTTAGGGTGAGGATTAGGGTGAGAGTGAGGTTTAGGTTGAGTGTTAGGGTTAGGGTGAGGGTTAGGGTGAGGGTAAGGGTAAAGGTGATTATTCGGGTTCGGGTTCGGGTTCGGGTTTGGGTGAGGTTGAGGGTTCTTGTGTGGGTTAGGGTAGGTTTAGGGTGAGGGATAGGGTGACATTGAGGGTTAGGGAGAGGGTGAGGTTTAGGATTAGGGTTAGGGTGTGGATTAGGTTTAGGGTTCGGGTTAGGGTGAGGGGTAGGGTTATGTTTAGGGAGAAGTTTAGGGTTATGGTGAGGGTTTGGGTTAGTTTGAGGGTTAGGGTGAAGGTGAGTTTGAGGTTGAGGGTTAGGTTGAAAGTGATGGTGACAGTGAGGGTTAGATTTAGGATTCGGGTTAAGGTTAGGGTGAGGGTTAGGGTTATGGTTAGGGTTAGTGTGAGGGTGAGAGTGAGGCTTAGTGTTTGGGTTAATGTTAGGTTTATGTTTAGGGTGAAGGCTAGGGTGAGGGTGAGGGTTAGGGTGAGTGTGAAGGTGAGGTTGAGGGTTAGGGTTAGGGTGAGTCTTAGACTTAGGTTTAGGGTGAGGCTTATGGTTAGGGTGATGTTTAGGGTGAGGGTGAATGTGAGAGTGAAGCGGGTGAGGGTTAGGGTTAGGGTGAAGGTTAAAGTTAGGGTTAGCATTAGGGTTAGGGTGAAACTTAGGGTGAGGGTTTAGTGTTAGGGTTAGGGTGAGGGTGAGGGTGAGGGTTAGGGTGAGGGTGAGGGTGAGGTTTTCGGTTAGGGTGGGGGTTAGAATTACAGTGAGGGTGAGGGTGAGGGTGAAGGTTAGGATTAGGGTTAGCGTTAGCGATAGGATGAGGGTGAGGTTGAGGGTTAGTATGTTTTTGAGGGTTAGGGATACCGTTAGGGTTAGTGTTAGGGTGAGGGTTAGGGTCAGGGTTAGGGTTAGGATGAGGGTTAGGGTAAGGGGTAGGGTTAGGGTTAGGCTGAATGTTAGGATTAGGGTGAGGGTTATGGTAAGGGTAAGGGTTTGGGTTAGGGTGAGGTTAAGGATTAGAGTGAGTGTGAGGGTTAGGTTAGTGTTAGGGTTAGGGTGGGGTTTAGGGTTATGGTTAGGTTTAGGGTGTGGGTTAGGGTGACGGTGAGCGTTAGGGTGAGGGTGATGGTTAGGATAAGGGTTTGGGTGAGGTTTAGGGTTAGGGTGAGAATTAGGGTGAGGGGTAGGTTTAAGGTTAGGGAGAGGGTTGGGGTTTGTGTGAGGGTTAGGGGTAGGGTTAGAGTTAGGTTTAGTATGAGGATAAAGGTTAGGGTTAGCGTTAGGGTAAGGGTTAGGTTTAGGGTGAGGTTCAGGGTTACGGTTTGGGTGAGGGTGAATTTTAGGGTGAGTGGTAGGTTTAGAGTTAGGGTAAGGTTTAGGGTTAGGGTGAGGGTTACGTTTAGGGTTAGGGTGAGGGTTTGGCTGAGGGTTAGGTTTAGTGTGAGGATAAGGGTTAGGGTGAGGGTTACGTTTAGGGTTAGTGTGAGGGTTAGGGTTAGGGTTAGGGTGAGGGTGAGGGTTAGGATTAGAGTTAGGGTTAGGATTAGGTTTAGGGTGAGGTTGAGGTTTTGTGTTAGGGTGAGGGTTAGATTTATTGTTAGGGTTAGGGTTCGGTTGAGGATGAGGGTGAGGTTGGGGGGTAGGGTTAGGTTAGGGTTAGGCTTAGGCTGAGGGTGAGGCCGAGGATGAGGTTGATGTTTAGTGTTAGGGTTAGGGTGAGTGTGAGGGCTAGGGTGAGGGTGAGGGCTAGGGTGAGGGTGAGGGTGAGGGTGTCGTTTACTTCAGGGTTAGGGTTAAGATGAGATTATCGTTAGGGTGAGGGTTATGGTTAGGGTTAGGGTGTGGGTTAAGGTTAAGGTGATGTTTAGGGTGAGGGTTAGGGTGAGAGTTAGGGTGAGGTTTACGGTTTGTGTTAGGATTAGGGTTAATGTGAGGTTGAGGTTTAGGATTAGAGTTAGGGTTATGGGGAGGGTGAAATTGAAGGTCAGGTTTAGGGTTAGTGTTAGTGTTAGGGTTAGCATGAGGGTTAGGTTGAGATTTAGGGTTAGGGTTAGGGTTAGGGTTAGGATGAGCGTTAGGCTGAGGGTTAGGGTTAGGGTTAGTGTGAGGTTTAGGGTTAGGTTATGGTTAGGGTTAGGGTTCGGTTAGGGTGAAGGTTAGTTTTAGGTTTAGGGTTAGGATAAGGTTTAGGGTGAGGGTTAGGGTTAGGGTTAGTGTGAGGGTTATGCTTAGGGTTAGGGTTAGGGTGTGGACTATGGTGAGGGTGAGGGTTAGGGTGAGGGTTAGGGTTAGGGTCAGGGGTAGGTTGAGTGTTAGGATTAGGGTAAGGACTAGTGTTAGGCTGAGGGTGAGAGTGAGGTTGAGGGTAAGGGTTAGGGTTAGAGTGAGAATTAGAGTGAGGGGGAGGGGGAGAGTTTGGTTTAGGGTTAGATTTAGTTTTAGAGTGAGGATTAGGATTAGGGTAGCACTAGCTTTAGGCTGAGGGTGAGGTTGAGCTTGAGGTTGAGGTTGAGGTTTAGGGTTAGAGTGAGGGTTAGGTTTAGGGGTAGGTTTAGGGTGACAGTTAGGGTTAGGGTTAGGATGAGCGTTAGGCTTAGGGTAAGGTTTAGGGGTAGTGTGAGGTTTAGTGTGAGGGTTAGGGTTAGGGTTAGGGTTAGGGTGTGGGCTAGGGTGAGGGTGAGGTTTAGGGTGAGAGTGAGATTGAGGGTTTAGTTTAGGTAAGGCTTAAGGTAAGGTTAGGTTGAGGATTAGGGTGAGGTTGAGGGTTAAGTTGAGGTTTAGGGTTAGGGTGGATGTTAGGGTTACTGTGAGGTTTAGGGTTACGCTTAGGGTGAGGTTGAGGGTAAGTTTTTCGGTGAGGGTTATGGTGAGCTTGAGGGTTAGTATTAGAGTTAAGGTTAGGATTAGGGTGAGGGTGAGGGTGAGAGTTAGTGATAGGGTGAGGGTTAGGTTTGGGGTGAGGGTTAGTGTTAGGGTTAGGGTTGGGGTGAGGGTGAGGGTGAGGGTTAGGGTTATGGTTAGGGGTAGGGTGAGGTTTAGGCTGAGGTTGAGGGTGAGGGTGAGGGTGAGGTTGAGGGTTAGAGTTAGGGTTAGGGTGAGGTTTAGGGTGAGAGTTAGGGTGAGGGTGAGAGTGAAGTTAGTTTAGGATTACTGTTAGAGTTAGGGTGAGGCTGACGGTGAGAGGGAAAGTGAGGGTGAAAGTTACGGTTAGGGCTAGGGTGAGGGTTAGGTTTAGTGTGAGGGTTAGTGTGATGGTGAGGGTCAGCGTGAGGGTGAGGGTTAGAATGAGGGTGAGGGTGTGCTTTAGGGTTAGGGTGAGGATTAGGCTTAGGATGAGTTTAAGGGTTAGGGTTAGGGTTAGAGTTATTGTTAGGGTTAGTGTTAGGGTTAGGATGAGGGTGAGAGTTATTGTTAGGGTTAGGGTTAGGTGTAGGGTGAGGGTGGGGTTAAGGGTTAGGGTTAGGATTAGGGTTAATGTTAGGGTAATGCTGAGGGGGAAGAGGAGGTTGAGGTTGAGGTTTATGGTTAAGGTTAGGGATAGGGTGAGGGCTTGGGTGAGGGTGAGGGTTAGGCTGAGGTTGACGATGAGCGTTTTGATTAGATAAAGTTTAGTGTCAGGGTGAGGATTAGGGTGAGGGTGAGGATTAAGCTGAGGTTAGGTTCAGGGTGAGGGTTATTGTTAGGGTTAGGGTGAGGGTTAAGGTTTGGGTGAGGTTTAGGGTTAGGGTGATGTTTAGCGTGAGGGTTATGTTTAGGTTGAGGGTGAGGTTTAGGATTAGGAATAGGATTAGGGTTATGGTTAAACTGAGGGTGAGGGTCAGGGTGATGGTGAAGGCATGGGTCAGGTTAAGGTTTAGGGTTAGAGTGAGGGTTATGGTTAGTGTGAGGGTTATGGTTATGGTTAGGGTGAGGTTAAGGTTTAGGGTGAGGGTAAGGTTAGGGTGAGGGTTAGGGTCAGTGTGAGGGTTTGGATTAGGTTTGTGTTAGGGTTAGGGTGAGGGTTAGGTTTTGGGTGATGTTTAGAATGAGGGTGAGGGTTAGGGTGAGGATTAGGGTTAAGGTGAGGGTTAGTGTTAGGGGTAGGGTTAGGGATAGGTTGAGGGTTAGGGTTAGCATTAGGGTTAGGGTGAGGAGTAGGGAGAGGGGTAGGGTTAGGTTTAGGGTGAGTGTGAAGGTTTGGTTGAGGGTGAGGGTGAGGGTTAGGGTTAGGGTGTGGGTTAGATTTAGGGTGAGTTTGAGGGTGAGGGTTAGATTTAGGATTAGGGTGAAGGTTAGGGTTAAGTTGAGGATTAGGGATAGTGTTAGGGGTAGGGTAAGGGTGAGGGTGAGTGTTAGGGTTAGGTTTAGGGTTAGAGTTAGGGTGAGGGTGAGCAGTAGGATTAGGTTAGGATTAGGGTTAGGCTGAGGGTGATGGGGAGGGTGAGGGTGAGGGTTAGGGTTAGGGTGAGGTTTAGGTTAGGGTTAGGGTTAGGGTTAGGGTGAGGGTTAAGATTAGGGTAAGGGTTAGGATGAGGGTTATGCTGAGGGTTAGGGTTAGGGTTAGGGTGAGATTTAGGGCTAGGTTTAGGGTTAGGATAAGGGTTAGCCTGAGGGTTAGTGTGAGGGTTACGAGTAGGGTTAGGGTGAGGGTAAAGTTTAGGGTGACAGTTAGGGTGAGTGTGAGGGTTAGGGTTAGGGTGACTGTTAGGGTGAAGGTTAGGTTTAGGGTTAGGCTTAGGGTGAAGGTTAGGGTGTGGGTAGGTTTTAGGGTGATGGTTAGGGCGAGGGTGAGGGTTAGGGTTATCATTAAGGTTATGGTGAGGGTGAGGGTTAGGGTGAGGTTTTGGGTTAAGGTTTAAGACAGGGTGCGGACTAGGTTTAGGGTTAGGTTTAGTGTGAGCGTTAGGCGGAAGGGTAGCCTTAGGGTTAGGGTGAGGGTTAAGTTTAGTGTGAGGGTTAGGGTTAGGGTTAGGGTGACGATAAGGGTTAGGGTGAGGGTTAGGGTGAGTGTGAGGTTTAGGGTTAGCATTAGTGTAGCCTTAGGGTTAGGATGAGTGTTAGGGTTAGGTTTAGGGTTAGGGTGAAGGTGAGGGTGAAGGTTAGTGTTAGGGTGAGGCTTAGGGTTAGGGTTAGGGTGAGGGTGAGGGTTAGGGTGAGGGTAAGTGTCAAGGTGAGGGTTAGGTTGAGTCTGAGGTTTAGGGTTAGCATTAGGGTGAGGGTGAGGGTGAGGGTTAGGGTGAGTGTGAGGTTTAGGGTTAGCATTAGGTGTAGCCTTAGGGTTAGGATGAGTGTTAGGGTTAGGTTTAGGGTTAGGGTGAAGGTGAGGGTGAAGGTTAGTGTTAGGGTGAGGCTTAGGGTTAGGGTTAGGGTGAGGGTGAGGGTTACGGTGAGGGTAAGTGTCAGGGTGAGTGTTAGGTTGAGTCTGAGGTTTAGGGTTAGCATTAGGGTGAGTGTGAGGGTGAGGGTTAGTGTGAAGTTTTGGGTTAAGGATAGGGTGAGGATAAGTGTTAGGGTTAGGTTGAGGGTTAGGGTTAGGGTGAGGGGTAACATTAGAATTTGGGTGAGGGTTAGGTTTAGTGCGAGGGTTAGGGTTAGGGTTAGGGTGATGGTAAGAGTTAGCGTTATGGTTAGGGTGAGTGTGAGGTAGGGTGAGGGTTAGGGTTAGGGTGAGGGTTAGGGATAGGTTTAGGGTTAGGGTGAGGGTTAGGGTTATGTTTAGGATTAGAGTTAGGGTGTGGCTAAGGCTTAGGGTGAGGGTTAGGGTGAGGTTGAGGGTTAGGGTTAGGTTCAGTATTAGGGTTAGGATTAGTGTGAGGGTTAGTGATAGGGTTAGGGTTATTGTGAGGTTTAGAGTTAGGGTTAAGGTGAGGGTTAGTCTAAGAGGTAGGGTTACGGTTAGGGTGAGGGTTAGGCTTAGTGTGAGGATTAGGGTTAGGGTGAGCGTTAGGGTTAGGTTTAGGGTTAGGGTGAGTGTGAGTGTGAGGGGGAGGGTTAGGTTGAGGGTGAGGGTGCGGGTGAGGGTTAGTGTTAGGATGAGGGTTAGGGTTAGGGTTAGGGTGAGGATGAGGGTGAAGGTTAGGCTTAGGGTTAGTGTGAGGGTTAGGGTTACGGTGACGGTTATGGTTAGGGTGAGGGATAGGGTTAGGTTTAGTGTGATGTTTAGTGTGAGGGTGAGTGTTAGGGTGAGGGTGAGTGTTCGGGTGAGAGTTAGGGTTAGGGTAAGCTTTAGGAATTGGGTTAAGGTGAGGGTAAGGTTTAGGGTGAGTGTGAGGGTGAGGGTGAGGTTTAGGGTTAGCGAGAGGTTTAGGGTTAGGGTTACATTTAGGTTTAGTGTGAGGGTTCAGGTTAGGATGAGGGTTAGGTTTAGGTTAAGGTTAGTATAAAGTATAGGGTGAGGGTTAGGGTTACAGTTAGTGTGATTGTTAGGTTTAGGGTTAGAGTTTGGGTTAGGTTGAGGGTAAAGTTTAGGGTGAGGGTTAGGGTGAGGCTGAGGGCTATGATTAGGGTGAGGGTTAGGTTGAGGGTTAGGGTTAGGGTTATGGTTAGGGTAAGGCTGAGGGGGAAGGTTGAGGGTGAGGGTTTAGGGTTAAAGTTAGGGATAGGGTGAGGATTTGGGTTACAGTTAGATTTAGGGTTAGGGTTAGGCTGAGGGGTAGGGTTAGGGTTAGGGTTGAGTGTTAGGTTTAGTGTGAGGTTTAGGTTTAGGGTTAGTGTGAGGTTTAGGTTTAGTGTGTTGGTTAGGGTTAGGGTTAGGCTGAGGGTAAGGGTTACGGTGAGGGTGAGGTTTAGGGTTAGCATTAGGTTTAAGATTAGGGTTAGGGTTAGGGAGAGGGTGAGGGTGAGAGTTAGGGTTAGGGTGAGGGTTAGGGTTAGTGTGAGGGTTAGGGTTAGGTTTAGGGTGAGGGTTAGGGTTAGGGTAAGGGTTAGGGTGAGGGTTAGAGTGAGGTTTAGGGTTAGGGTTAGGGTATTATTTATTGTGAGGGTGAGTGTTAGGGTGAGGGTGGGTGTTCGGGTGAGGGTGAGGGTTCTGGTGAGGGTGAGGATTAGGGTGTGGTTGAGGGATAGGGTTAGGTGAGAGTCAGGGTGTGGTGTAGGGATAGAGTTAGGGTGAGGGTTAGGGTTAGTGTGAAGGTTAGGGTTAGGGTTAGGGTTAGTGTGAGGATAAGAGTTAGGTTGTGGGTTAGTGTGAGGGTGAGGGTTAGGGTTAGCGTTAGGGTTTGGGTGAGGGTTAGGATGATGTTTAGGGTTAGGGTGAGGGTTAGGATTAGGTTTACTGTGAGGGTTAGGGATAGGGTGATGTTTAGGGTGAGATTGAGGATTAATGTGAGGCAGAGGTTGAGGGTGAGGGTTAGGGTGCGGGTTCAGGTGAGGGCGAGGGTGAGGGTTAGGTTTAGGTTTAGGGTGAGGGTGAGGGTTAGGGTTAGGATTAGGGTTATGGTTGCTGAGGGTGATAATGAAATTGAGGGTGAGGGTTAGGTTTAGGGTTAGTGTGAGGTTTCAGGTTAGTGTGAGGGTTAGTGTGATGGTGAACGTCAGGGTGAGGGTGAGTGTTAGATCGAGGGTGAGGGTGAGGGTGAGGGTTAGGGTTAGGATTAGGTTAGGGTGAGTTTTAGGGTTAGGGTTAGGGTTATTGTTAGGTTTAGGGTTAGGGTTAGGTGATCGTGAGGTTGAGTGTTAGCATTTGGGTTAGGGTTAGGGTTAGGGTGAAGGTGTGGTTGAGGGTTAGGATTAGGATTACGGTTAGGGTTAGGTTATGGCTGAAGGGGAAGGGACGGTTGAGTGTGAGGGTTAGGGTTAGGGTTAGGGTGAGGGTTACTGTTAGGTTTAGTGTTAGTATAAGGGTTAGCCTGAGGGTAAGGGTTAGGGTTAGTGTGAGTGTTAGGTTTAGGGTTAGGGTTTGGGTTAGGTTGAGAGTAAAGGTTAAGGTGAAGGTTAGGGAGAGGGGGAGGTTTATTGTTATGGTGAGCGTTCAGGTGAGGGTTATGGTTAGGGTTAGGGTTAGGTTTAGCGTGAGGGTTAGAGTGAAGGTTAGGTTTAGGTTTAGGGTGAGGGTGAGGTTTAGGGAGAGGGTGAGGTTTAGGGTGAGGGTGAGGCTTAGGTTTAGGATGAGGGTTAGGGTTAGGGTGAGGGTTCGGGTTAGGTTTAGGGTGAGGGTTAGGGTCAGGGTAATTGTTAGGGTGAGGGTTAAGGTTATGGTTAGGTTTAGTGTCAGGGTCAGGGTGAGGGTTAAAGGGAGGTTGAAGGTTAGTGTTAGCATTAGGTTTAGGATGAGGGTGAGGGTTAGGGTGAGGGTTAGGGTTAAGGTTAGGGATAGGGTGAGGATTAGGGTTAGGTATACAGAGAGGGTTAGGCTGAGGATTAGGGTTATGTTTAGGGTGAGGGTTAGGTTTAGTGTGAGGATTAGGGTTAGATTTAGGGTGAGGGTAAGTGTTTGGGTGAGGGTTAGGGAGAGGGTTAGGTTGAGTTTTAGGGTTAGGGTTTGGGTTAGGTTAATTGTTAGGTTTAGGGTTAGGGTTAGGGTGAGGGTGATGGTGAGGGTTAGCGTTAGGGTTAGGGTTAGGGTGAGGGTGGGATTGAAGGTTAGGGTTAGGATTAGGGTTAGGGTTAGCGTAATGCTGAGGGGGAAGGGGAGGTTGAGGGTGAGGGTAAGGGTCTGGTTTAGGGTTAGGGTGAGAGCTAGGTTGAGGCTCAGGTTTAGGGTGAGGGTGAGGGTGAGGGTTTCGTTTAGGTAAGTGTTAGGGTTAGGGTGAGGATTAGGGGGAGGGTGAAGATCAAGCTGAGGTTAGGTTTAGGGTGAGGGTTTGGGTTAGGGTTAGGGTGAGGGTTAGGGTTAGGGTGATGGTTTGTATCAGGGTGAAGTTTAGGGTAAAGGTGAGAGCTAGGGAGAGGGTGAGGGTGAGTGTGAGCTTTAGGGTTAGGGTTAAGTTTAGGGTGAGTGTGATGGTGAGAGTTAGGATTAGGAATAGGGTTAGGGTTAGGGTTAGGCTGAGGTGGAGCGTCAGGGTGAGGGTGAAGGTTAAGTTTAGTGTTAGGGTTAGGGTTAGGGTGAGTGTAAGTTTTAGGGTGAGTTTAAGGGTGAGAGTTAGGGTTAGTGTTAGGGTTAGGGTTAGGGTTAGGGTTTGGGTGATGTTTAGGGTGAGGGTGAGGGTTAGGGTGAGGATGAGGGTTCGGTTGAGAGTGAGCGTTCGCGTGAGGTGTCGGGTAAGGTTGTGGGTGAGGATTAGGGTTAGGCTGAAGGTTAGCATTGGGTTTAGGGTTAGTGTGACGGTGAGGGTGAGGGGTAGGGTAAGGGTTAGGTTGAGGGTTAGGCTTAGGGTTAGGGTGATGGTTAGGAGGAGGGGTAATGTTAGGTTTAGGTTGAAGTTTAGGGTGAGTGTGAGGGTTAGTGTTAGGGGTAGGTTTAGGTTGAGGGTTAGGGTTAGAGTTAGCATTAGGGTGAAGTTGAGGGTTAGGGTGAGAGTTTTGGTTAGGGTGAGTTTGAGGGTGAGGGTTAGGTTTAGGATTAGGATTAGGGTTAGGGTTAGGGTGAGTGATAGGATGAGGGTGAGGGTTAGTGTGTGGGTGAGGGTTAGGTTTAGGATGAGTATTAGTTTTAGGCTTAGGGTTAAGGTTATGGTGAGGGTAAGGGTTAGGGTGATGTTTAGTGTGAGGATGAGGGTTAGGGTTATTGTTAGGGTTAGGGTGAGGTTTAGGGATAGGGTTAGTGTTAGGGTAAGGGTGAGGTTTAGGGTCAGGTTTAGGGTTAGGGTGAGGGTTAGGGAGAGTTTTAGGTTAGGGTGAGGTTGAGGCTGAGTGTTAGGTTTAGGTTTAGGTTTACAATTAGTGTGAGGGTTAGTTTGAGGGTTAGGATTAGGGTTAGGGTTAGGGTTAGATTGAGGGTTCGGCTGAGGGTTAGGGTTAGGGTAAAGGTTAGGTTTAGGTTTAGGGTTAGGGTGAGGGTTAGGGTGTGGGTAAGTGTTAGAGTGAGGGTTAGGGTGAGGGAGAGGAATAGGGGGAGGGGGAGGGTTAGTGTTAGCATTAGGGTTAGGGTGAGGGTAAGGGTTAAGGTTAATGTTAGGGATAGGGTGAGGATTAGGGTTAGGGTTAGCCAGAGGGTGAGGGTTAGGGTGAGGAGCAGGGTTAGGTTTAGGGTGAGGTTTAGGTTTAGTGTGAGGATTAGTGTTAGGGTTAGGGTGAGGTTTAGGTTTAGTGTGAGGGTTAGGGTTAGGGTTAGGGTGAGGGTAAGGGTTAGGGTTAGGTTTAGAGTGAGGGTGAGGTTTAGGGTTAGCATTAGTTTTAGATTTAAGGTTAGGATGAGGGTTACGGTTAGGGTGAGGTTGAGGCTTAGGTTTAGGGTCAGGTTTAGGGTTAGGGTGAGGGTTAGGGTCAGGTTAAGTGTTAGGGTGATGGTTAGGGTTATGGTAAGGTTTAGTGTGAGGATCAGTGTGAGGGTTAGTGTTAGGTTGAGGGTTAAGCTTAGGGTGAGGTTTAGGGTTAGGGTTAGGTTTATGGTGAGGGTGATGGTGAGGGTTAAGTTTAGGGTTAGGGTTAGGGTGAGTGTTAGGGTTAGTGTGAGTGTTAGTGTGATGGTGAGGTTCAGGGTGAAAGTGAGGGTTAGATTGAAGCTGAAGGTGAGGGTGAATGTTATGGTTAGGATTAGGGTTAGGGTGAGTTTTAGGGTAAGGTTTAGGGTTAGGGTTATTGTTAGGTTCAGGGTTAGGGTTAGGGTGAGAGTGAGGGTGAGGTTTTGCATTAGGATTAGGTTTAGGGTTAGAGTGAGGGTGGGGTTGAGGGTTAGGGTTAGGATTAGGGTTACTGTTTGGGTAAGGCTGAGGGGGAAGATGAGGTTGAGGATGAGGGTTAGGATTAGGTTTAGGGTTAGGTGAGGGCTAGGGTCAGTGTGAGGGTTTGGGTGAGGGTGAGGGTTTGGTTTAGGTTTAGAGTTAGGGTTAGGTTTCGGGTGAGGGTGATGGTGAGGGATAGGTTTAGGGTTAGGGTTAGGGTGAGGTTTAGGGTTCGTGTGAGGGTTAGTGTGATGGTGAGGGTCAGGGTGAGTGTGAGGATTTGAATGAGGCCTAAGGTGAGGGTGAGGGTTAGGGTTAGGATTAGGGTTAGGGTGAGTTTTAGGTTTAGGGTTAGGGTTAGGGTTATTGTTTGGGTTAGGGTTAGGGTTAGGGTGAGATTGAGGGTTAGGTTTAGCATTAGGGTTAGGTTTAGTGTTAGGGTGATGGTGAGGTTGAGGGTTAGGGTTAGGAATAGGGTTAGGGTTAGGGTAAGGCTGAGGGGGAAGGGGAGGTTGAGGGTGAGTGTTAGGGTTAGGGTGAGGACTAGGGTGAGTGTGAGGGTTTGGGTGAGGGTGAGGGTGAGGGTTTCGGTTATGTAAGTTTTAGGGTGAGGGTGACGATTAAGCTGAGGTTAGGTTTAGCATGATGGTTAGGGTTAGGGTTAGGGTGAGGGTTAGTTTTAGGGTGATGGTTAGGGTGTGGGTGAGGGTGAGACTTAGGATTAGGAATAGGGTTAGTGTTAGGGTTAGGCTGAGGTGAGGGTCAGGGTGAGGGTGAAGGATAGGGTTAGGATTATGGTTAGGGTGAGGGTTAAGGTTAGTGTGAGGATTATGGTTATGGTTATGGTTAGGGTTATGGTGAGGGTAAGGGTTATGGTGAGGGTGAGGGTTAGGGTGAAATTTAGGGTTAGGGTTAGGGTTAGGGGAGGGTTCGGGTTAGGGTGATGTTTAGGGTGAGGGTGAGGTTTAGTGTGAGGATGAGAATTTGGGTGTGGCTGTGGGTTCAGGTGAGGTTTCGGGTTAGGGTGTGGGTGAGGATTAGGGTTAGGGTGAGGGTTATCATTAGGTTTAGGTTTAGTGTGAGGGTGAGGGTGAGGGGTAGGTTTAGGGTTCAGTTGAGGGTTAGTGTTAGAGTAACCTTTAGGGTGAGGGTCAGGGAGAGGGGTAGGTTTAGGGTTAGTGTGAGGTTTAGGATGAGTGTGATGGTTAGGGGTAGGGTTAGGTTTAGGGTTAGGATGAGGTTTAGGCTGCGGGTTAGGGTTAGGGTTAGTGTGAGTGTTAGGGTTAGGGTGAGGTTTAGGGTTAGCATTAAGGTTAGGGTGAGGGTGAGGGTTAGCGTGACGGTTTGGGTTAAGTTTAAGGATAGGGTGAGGATTAGGTTTAGGGTTAGGTTTAGGGTGAGTGTTAGGCGGAAGGGTAGGCTTAGGGTTAGGGTCAGGGTTAGGTTTAGTGTGAGGTATAGGGTTGAGTTTAGGGTGATGGCAAGGGTTAGGGTGAGGGATAGGGTGAGGGTGAGTCTTAGGGTTAGCATTTGGTTTAGCTTTAGGGTTAGGATGAGAGTTAGGGTTAGGCTTAGTGTTAGGGTGAGGGTGAGGGTGAAGGTTAGTGTTAGGATGAGTGTTATGTTTAGGGTTAGGGTAGGGGTGAGGTTTAGGGTTAGGGTTAGTGTGAGGGTGAGAGTTAGGTTTAGGAATAGTGTTAGGGTTTGGGTTAGGCTGAGGCTGAGGGTCAGGGTGAGGGAAAAGGTTAGGGTTAGGTGAGGGTGAGGGTAAGGGTGAGGGTTAGGGTTAGAGTCAGGTTTAAGGTGAGGGTTAGGGTTTAGGAGATGTTTAAGGTGAGGGTGAGGGTGAGGATGAGGTTTCGGGTGAGGGTTCGGGTTCGGGTTCAGGCTAGGGTTAGGGTGTGGCTGAGGATTAGTGTTAGGGTGAGGGTTAGCATTAGGTTTAGGGTTAGTGTGACAGTGAGGGTGAGGGGTAGGGTTATGGTTTGGTTGAGGGTTAGGGTTAGGGTTAGGTTTTGGATAATTTTAAGGGAGAGGGATAATGTTAGGGTTAGTGTGAGGTTTAGCGTGTGTGTGAGGGTTAGGGTTAGGTTGAGGGTTAGGGTTAGGGTGAGGGTGAGGGTTAGGGTTAGAGTTAGGTTTCGGGTGAGTTTGAGGGTGAGGGTTAGGTTTAGGATTAGGATTAGGGTTAGTTTCAGCGTGAGTTTTAGGGTGAGAGTGAGGTTTCGGTTGAGACTGAGGGTTAGTGTATGGGTGATGGTTAGGGTTAGGGTCAGGATTACGTTTAGTCTTAGGATCAAGGTTATGGTGAGGCTAAGGTTTAGGGTGAGGTTTAGTGTGAGGATGAGGGTTAGGGTTAGTATTAGGGTTAGGGTGACGTTTAGGGTGAGGGTTATAGTTAGGGTTAGGGTTAGGGTGAGCGTGAGGGTGAGGTATAGGGTGAGGTTTAGGGTTAGGGTGAGGGTTAGGGATAGTGTTAGTTTAGGGTGAGGGTGAGCGGGAGTGTTAGATTTAGGTTTAGAGTTAGGGTGAGTGTGAGGTTGAGGGTTAGGATTAGGGTTAGGCTGAGGGTTAGGCTGAGGGTTAGGTTTAGGGTTAGGGTGAGGGTGAGGGTGAGGGTGTGGGTAAGTGTTAGGGTGAGGGTTAGGGTGAGGTTTAGGGTGAGGGTGAGGGTTAGGGTTAGAGTGAGCGTTAGGGTGAAGGTTAAGTTTAGGGTTAGGGTTAGCGTGAGTGTGAGGGTGTGGGTCAGTGTTAGGGTGAGAGTTAGGATGAGGGTGAAGTTTAGGTTTAGGGTGAGTGTTAGGGTGAGGATGAGGGTTAGGCTGCGGGTTAGGGTTAGGGTTAGTGTGAGTGTTAGGGTTAGGGTTAGTGTGAGTGTTAGGGTTAGGGTTAGGTTTATGGTTAGGGTGAGGGTTATTGTTAGATTTAGGGTTAGCATAAGTATTAGGCTGAGGGTTAGGTTTAGTGTTAGTTTGAGGGTTAGGTGTAGGGTTAGGGTAAGGGTTAGGGTGAGGGTAAAGTTTAGGGTGAGGTTTAGGGTGAGGGTGAGGGTTAGGGTTAGCATTAAGGTTAGGGTGAGGGTGAGGGTTAGGGTGAGGGTTTTTGTAAAGGTTAAGGATAGGGTGAGGAGTAGGTTTAGGGTTAGTTTTAGGGTGAGCGTTAGGCGGAGGGGTAGGCTTAAGGTCAGGGTGAGTGTTAGGTTTTGTGAGAGGGTTAGGGTTAGGGTTAGGGTGATGGTAAGGGTTAGGGTGAGGGTGAGGGTGAGGGTGAGGTTTAGGGTTAGCTTTAGGTTTAGCGTTAGGGTTAGGATGAGTGTTAGGGTTATGGTGAGGGTGAGGGTGAAGGTTAGTGTTAGGATGAGGTTTAGGGTTAGGGTTAGGGTGAGGGTGAGTGTGAGGGTGAGGGTTAGGGTTAGGGTTCGTGTGAAGTTTAGGATTACAGTGAGGGTTAGTGTTAGGGTGAGGGTTAGGGTTAGCCTTAGGGTGAGGGTTAGGGTTAGGGTTATGTTTAGTGTCCGGGTGAGGGTTAGGATGAGGGTGAGTGTTCTGATGAGAGTTAGGCTTAGGGTTAGGGTAAGGGATATGTTTAGTGTGAGGGTAAGGGTTAGGGTGAGTGTTATGGTGAGGATGAGGTTTAGGGTTAGGTTGAGCGTTAGGGTTATGGTTAGGGTTATGGTTAGGGTGAGGTTTAGGTTGAGGGTGAGGGTTAGGGTGAGGGTGAGGGTGGGTGTTAGGTGGAGGGTTAAGGTGAAGGTGAGGGTTAGAGTTAGCATTAGAGTTATGGTGAGGGTGAGGGTTAGGGTTCGGGTTCGGGTTAGGGTGAGGTTTAGGGTTAGGTTTAGGGTTAGTATAATGGTTAGGGTGCACGTTAGGGTTAGGGTTAGTGTGAGTGTTAGGTTTAGGGTTAGGGTTTGGGTTAAGTGGAGTGTAAAGTTTAGGGTGAGGGTTAGGGTGAGGGTGAGTGTTAGGGTTAGGGTGAGGGTGAGCGTGAGGATTGGGGTTAAGGTTAGAGTGAGGGTGAGGGTGAGGTTTAGGTTTAAGTTTAGGTTTAGGGTTAAGGTGAGGGTTAGGGTGTGGGTAAGTGTTAGGGTGAGGGTTAGGGTGATGGTAAGGGTTAGGGTGAGTATTAGGGTGAGGGTGAGGGTTAGGGTGAGTGTGATGGTAAGGGTTAGGCTGAGTGTTAGGGTGAGGGTGAGGGTTAGGGTGAGGGTTAGGGTGAGTGTTAGGGTTAGGGTTAGGGTTAGTGTGTGGGTGAGGTATAGGGTGAGGGTTAGGTTTAGGGTGAGTGTTAGGGATAGGGTTAGGGTTAGGGTGAGGATGAGGGTGAGTGTTAGGGTTAGGTTTAGGGTTAGGGTGAGGGTTATTAGGGTTAGGATTAGGGTTAGGCTGAGGGTGATGGGGAAGGTGATGGTTAGAGTTAGGTTTAGGGTTAGGATGAGGGTTAGGTTTAGGGTTAGGGTCAGCGTAAGGGTTAGGGTGAGGGTTAGTGTGAGGGAGAGGGTTAGGTTTAGGGTGACGGTAAGGGTTAAGGAGAGTGTTAGGGTGAGGGTGAGGGAGAATTTTAGTGTTAGGATTACGGTGAGGGTTAGGGTTATGGCGAAATTTAGGGTTAGGTTTAGGTTTAGGGTGATGTTTAGTGTCAGGGTGAGGGTTAGGATGAGGTTGAGTCTTCTGGTGAGAGTTAGGGTTAGGGTTAGGGTTAGGGATAGGGTCAGTGTGAGGCTAATGGTTAGAGTGAGTGAAAGGGTGAGGGTTAGGCTCAGGGTAAGGGTGAGCATTAAGGTTAGGGTTAGGTTTATGGTTAGGATGAGGGTTAGGGTGAGCGGTAGGTTTAGGGTTAGGGTTAGTTTGCAGGTTAGGGTGAGGTTAGGAGTTAGGGTGATGTTAGGGTGAGGGTGAGGGTTAGGGTTAGCATTAGAGTTAGGGTGAGGTTGAGGGTTAGGGTTTGGGTTAGGGATAGCGTAAGGATTAGCGTATTGTGAGGGTTAGGTTTAGGGTTAGTTGAGGATAAAGTAAGGGTGAGGGTGAGGGTGAGGGTGAAGTGTTACATTAGCATTAGGGATAGGTTTAGCTTTAGGGTCAGGGTTAGATTTAGGGTGAGGGTTAGGTTTAGGTTGAGGTTGAGGGTTAGGTTTGTGGTGATGTTTAGTGTGAGGGTGAGGGTTAGGGTGAGGTTGAGTGTTCAGGTGAGAGTTAGAGTTAGGTTTAGAGTTAGGGATAGGGTTAGGGTGAGGGTATTGGTTAGGGTGAGTGTTAGGGTAAGGGTGAGTGTTAGGCATAGGTTGAGGGTTAGGGTTAGGGTTAATTTTAGGGTTAGGTTGAGGGTGAGCGTTAGGATTAGGGTTAGGATGAGGGTGAGGCTGAGGGTTAGGGTTAGGGTTAGTGTGAGGGTTAGGGTTAGGATTAGGTTTAGGGTAAGGGTTAGGGTTATATTTAGGTATAGTATAAGGGTTAGGGTGAGGCTAAGGGTTAGAGTTAGTGTGATTGTTAGGTTTAGGGTTAGGGTTTGGGTTAGGTTGAGTTTAAAGGTTAGGGTGAGGTTTAGGGTGAGGGTGAGGGTAAGGGTTAGGGTGAGGGTTAGCGTGAGGGTTAGGATTAGGTTTATGGTTAGTGTTAGGGTGAGGGTTAGGGTGAGGGTTATGTTTAGGTTTAGGTTTAGGGTGAGAGTTAGGGTGTGGATAATTGTTAGGGTGAGGGTTAGGGTGAGGTGAGCGTTAGGGTTAGGTTGACAGTAAGGGTTATGGTGAGGGTTATGGTGAGGGTGAGGGTTAGGGTTAGCATTAGGGTTAGGGTGAGGGTGAGGGTTAGGGTGAAGGTGAGGGTTAGTTTTAGGGTCAGGGTTAGGGTTAGGATGAGGGTTAGTGTTAGGGAGAGGTTGAGGGTTAGGGTTAGGTTGATGATTAGGGTTAGGGTGAGGTTTTGGGTTAGGGTTAGGGTGAGAGTTAGGGTTAGGGTGATGTTTATTGTGAAGGTGAGGGTTAGGGTGAGGGTGAGTGTTAGTGTGAGGATGAGGGTTCGGGTAAGGGTGAGGCTCAGGGTGTGGTTGAGGGTTAGGGTTATGGTGAGAGTCAGAGTGAGGTGTCGGGATAGGGTTAGGGGTAGGGTTTGTGTGAGGGTAAGGGTTAGGGTGAGGGTTAGGGTGAGGCTGAGGTTTAGTGTTAGCCTTAGGGTTAGGGTGAGTGTTAGGGTTAGGGTGATGTTTAGGGTGAGGTTGAGGGTTAGTGTGAGGGTGAGGGTGAGGCTAAGGGTTAGTGTTAGGATTAGGGTTAGGGTTAGGGTTAGGCTGAGGATGAGGGTGAAATTGATGGTGACGCTTAGGGTTAGGATTAGGATGAGGCTTATGGTTAGTGTGAGGGTTAGTGTGATGCTGAGGGTCAGGGTGAGGGTGAGTGTTAGAATGAGGGTGATGGTTAGGGTTAGGCTTGGGATTTGGGTTAGGGTGAATTTTAGGGTTAGGATTAGGGTTATTGCTAGGGTTAGGGTGAGGGTGAGGGTTAGGGTGAGGGTTAGCGTTAGGGTTAGGGTTAGGGTGAGGGTGGGGTTGAGGGTTAGGGTTAGGATTAGGGTGAGGGTTAGGGTAAGGCTGAGGGGGAAGGGGAGATTGAGGGTGAGGGTTAGGTTTAGGGTTAGGGTTAGTGTGAGTGTTAGGTTTAGGGTTAGGGTTTGGGTTAGGTTGAGGGTAAAGTTTAGGGTGAGGTTTAGGCTTAGCGTGAGGTTTAGGATTAGGGTGAGGGTTAGGGTGAAGTTTATGTTTAGTTTTAGGGTTAGGGTGAGGGTTAGGTTTATTGTGAGGTTTAGGCTTAAGGTTAGGGTGACGGTAAGGGTTAAGTTGAGGGTTAGGGTGAGGGTGAGGTTTAGTGTTAGCATTAGGTTTAGCTTTAGGGTTAGGATGACAGTTAGGGTTATGTTTAGGGTTAGGGTGAGGGTGAGGGTGAAGCTTAGTGTTAGGATGAGGGTTAGGGTTAGGGTTAGGGTAAGGGTGAGGGTGAGGTTTAGGGTTAGGGTTAGTGTGAGGGTGAGAGTTAGGATTAGGAATAGTGTTAGGGTTAGGGTTAGGCTGAGGGTGAGGTTCAGGGTGAGGGAAAAGGTTAGGGTTAGGTTGAGGGTAAGGGTAAGTGTTAGGGTGAGGGTAAGTGTGAGGGTTAGGGTTAGAGTCTGGGTTAAGGTGAAGTTTAGGGTTTGGGTGATGTTTAGGTTGAGGGTGAGGGTTAGGCTGAGGATGAGATTTCGGGTTAGGGTTCGGATTCGTGTTCGAGTTCGGGTTAGGGTGTGGCTGAGGATTAGCTTAGGGTGAGGTTTAGCATTAGGTTTAGGGTTAGTGTGACGGTGAGGGTGAGGGGTAGGGTTAGGGTTTGGTTCATGGTTGGGGTTAGAGTTAGTGTTTGGATCATTGTTAGGGAGAGGGTTAATGTTATGTTTAGGGTGAGGTTGATGGTTAGTGTGAAGGTTAGGGTTAGGTTGAGGGTTAGGGTTAGGTTTAGCTTGAGAGTTAGAGTTAGAGTTAGGGTTAGGGTGAGTTTGAGGGTGATGGTTAGGTTTAGGATTAGGATTAGGTTTACGGTTAGTGTGAGTGTTAGGGTGAGAGTGAGGGTTCGGTGAGAGTGAGGGTTAGTGTGTGGGTTAAGGTTAGGGTTAGGGTCAGGATTAAGTTTAGGCTTAGGGTCAAGTTTCTGGTGAGGGTCAGGTTTAGGGTGAGGTTTAGTTTGAGGATGAGGGTTAGGGTTAGTGTTAGGGTTAGGGTGACGTTTAGGGTGAGGGTTATCGTTAGGGTTAGGGTGAGGGTGAGGGTGAGGTATAGGGTGAGGTTTAGGGTTAGGGTGAGGGTTAGGGATAGTGTTCGGTTTGGATGAGGGTGGGGGTGATTGTTAGGTTTAGGTTTCGAGTTAAGGTGAGGGTGAGGGTGAGGGTTAGGATTAGGGTTAGGATGAGGGTTAGGCTGAGGGTTAGGTTTAGGGTTAGTGTGAGGGTTAGGGTTAGGTTTAGTGTTAGGATGAGGGTTAAGTTTAGATTTAGGGTTAGCATAAGGTTTAGGCTGAGGGTTAGGGTTAGGTTTAGATTGAGGGTTAGGTTTAGGGTTAGGGTAAGGTTTAGGGTGAGGGTAATGGTGAGGGTGAGGGTTAGGCTGAGGGTGAGGGTTAGGGTTAGAGTGAGTGTTAGGGTGAAGGTTAGGTTTAGGGTTAGGGTTAGGGTGAGGGTGAGGGTGTGGGTAAGTGTTAGGGTGAGGGTTAGGGTGAGGGTGAGGTTTAGGTTTAGGGTGAGGGTTAGTGTTAGGGTGAGTGTTAGGGTGAGGGTGAGGGTTACGGTTAGCATTAGGGTTAGGGTTAGGGTGAGGGTTAGAGTGAGGTTTTGCGTTAAGGTTAAGGATAGTGTGAGTATTAGAGTTAGGTTTACTGTGTGGGTTAGGCTGAGGGGAAGGGTTAGGGTTAGGGTGAGGGTTGGGTTTAGTGTGAGGGTTAGGGTTAGGGTTAGGGTAAGGTAAGGGTGAGGGTGAAGTTTAGGGTGAGTGTGAGGTTTAGGGTTAGCATTAGGTTTAGAGTTAGGGTTAGGATTAGTGTTAGGGTTTGGTTTAGGGTGAGGGTTAGGATGAGGGTGAGTGTTAAGTTTAGGCTTAGGGTGAGGGTTAGTTTTAGGGTGAGGGCTAGGGTGAGGGTGAGGATTAGGTTGAGGGTGAGGGTGAGGGTGAGGTTTTCATTTAGGTAAGGGTTATGGTTAGGGTTAGGGTGAGGTGTAGTAATGAGGGTGTGTGTTGGGGTTAAGTTTAGGATTAGGGTGAGGGTGAAGTTTAGTGTTAGGATGAGGGTTAGGGTTAGGGTTAGGGTGAGAGTGAGGGTGAAGGTGAGGGTTCAGGATAGGGTTAGGGTGTGGTTTAGGTTTACGGGGAGGGTTAGAGTTAGGGTGAGGTTTAGGGTTAGGCTTACGGTGAGGGTTAGGGTTAGGCTGATGTTTAGTGTGAGGGTGAGGGTTAGGGTGAGGGTGAGTGTTCTTTTGAGAATTAGGGTTAGGGTTAGGTTTAGGGAATGGGTTAATGTGAGGGAAAGGGTTAGGGTGAGGGTTTGGGTGAGGGTGAGGTTTAGGGTGAGGGTGAGGGTTAGGTTTAGGGTTAGGGTTATGATGAGGGTGAGGGTTAGGGTGAGCCCTAGTTATAGGGTTAGGTTTAGATTGCGGGTAAGGGTGAGGGTAAGGGTTAGGGTGAGGTTTAGGGTGAGGGTGTGTTTTAGGTTTAGGGTGAGGGTAAGGGTTAGTTTGAGGGTTAGGGTGAGGGTTAGGATTAGGGTTAGTGTGAGGATAAGGGTTAGGGTGAGGGTTAGGGTGAGGGTGAGGTTTATGGTTAGGGTTAGGGTGAAGGTTAGGGTGTGGGTAAGTGTTAGGGTTAGGGTTAGGGTGACGGTAGAGGTTAAGTTTAAGTATAGGGTGAGGATTAGGTTTAGGGTTAGGTTTAGGGTGAGTGTTAGGCGGAAGGGTAGGCTTAGGGTAAGGGTGAGTGTTAGGTTTATTGTGAGGGTTAGGGTGATGGTAAGGGTTAGGGTGAGGGATAGGGTGAGGGTGAGTTTTAGGGTTAGCATTAGGTTTCGCTTTAGGGTTAGGATGAGATTTAGAGTTAGGCTTAGGGTTAGGGTGAGGGTGAGGGTGAAGGTTAGTGTTAGGATGAGGGTTAGGGTTAGGGTTAGGGTGAGGGTGAGGGTGAGGTTTAGGGTTAGGGTTAGTGTGAGGTTGAGAGTTAGGATTAGGAATAATGTTAGGGTTAGGGTTAGGCTGAGGGTGAGTGTCAGGGTGAGGGAAAATGTTAGGGTTAGGGTTAGGGTGAGGGTAAGTGTTGGGGTGAGGGTAAGGGTGAGGGTTAGGGTTAGAGTCAGGGTTAAGGTGAGGGTTAAGGTTTGGGTGATGTTTAGGGTGAGGGTGAGGGTTAGGTTTTGGATTAGGGTTAGAGTTTGGGTTAGGTTGAGGGTGAGGTTGACGGTGAGGGTTAGGATTAATGTGAGTGTTAGGGTTAGGGTTAGTGTTATAGTTAGGGTGAGGGTTAGGGTTAGGGTTAGGATGAGGTTTAGGCTGAGGGTTAGCGTTAGGGTTCGGGTGAGGGTAAGCGTTAGGGTGAGGGTTAGGCTTAGGGTTAGTATGAAGGTTAGAATGAGAGTTAGTGTTACTGTGAGGGTTATGCTGTGGGTAAGGGTTAGAGTGAGGGTTTGGGTGATGGTGAGGTTTAGAGATAGCATTAGGGTTAAGGTTAGGTTTAGTGTGAGGGTTAGAGTTAGGTTTAGGGTTACGGTGAGGGTGAGGGTTATGGTAAGCATTAGGTTCAGGGTTAGGTTTAGGGTGAGATTTAGGGTTAGGGTTAGAATTATAGTGAAGTTGAGTGTGAGGGTTAGTGTGAACGTGAGTGTTAGGTTGAGGGTGAGGGTGAGGGTTAGGGTTTAGGTGAGGGTCAGGTTTAGGGTTAGGGTTAAGGTTAAGGTGAGGGTTAGAGTTAGGGTTAGGGTTACGATGAGGATTAGGGTGAGGGTTAAGTTTAAGGTTAGGGTGAGGGTAAGGGTTAGGGTGTGGGTCAGGGTTAGGTTTTGTATTAGGGTTAGGGTTAGGGTGAGGGTTAGGGACAGGGTTAGGATTAGGGTGAGGGTTTTGTTAGGGTTAGGTTTTGACTTAGGGTGAGTTTTAGGGTTCGTGTTTGGATTAGGGTTAGGGTTAGGGTTAGGCTGAGGGTGAGGCTGAGGGTGAGGGTGAGGGTTAGGGTTAATATGAGTGTTAGGGTTAGCGTTAGCGTTAGGATGAGGGTTAGGCTGAGGGTTAGGGTTAGGGTTCGGGTAAGAGTAAGGGTTAGGCAGAAATGAACCTACAGACCTATTGCCATCTAATCGTTGATAAGGAAGCTAAAACAATAGAATGGACGAAAGACAGCCTCTTCAGTAAATGGTGCTGGCAAAATTGGTTTACTACATGTAGAAAACTAAAGCTAGATCCTTATATATCACCCTGCACCAGAATTAACTCCAAATGGATCAAAGGCCTTGAACTCAAAGCAGACACTCTGAAAATATTACAGGATGGAATAGGAGAAACCCTAGGTCTCCTTGGCTCAGGCCGAAATTTTCTGAATAGAGACCAGGAAGCACAACAAATCAAAGAAAGGTTGGACAAATTGGATTGCATAAGGTTCAGAGCTTCTGCAGGGCAAATGACATAGCTAGCAAGATCAATAGAAAGCCCACCGATTGGGAGAAGATCTTTACTAGCCATACAACGGACAAGGGTCTCATATCTAAAATATACTTGGAACTCAAAAAATTAAACCACCCAACAACAAATCCTCAAAGAAACAACTGCCCAATAAATAAGTGGGCGAAAGACTTAAAGAGAAGCTTCTCTGAAGAAGAAAGAAGGATGGCCAATAGACACATGAAGAAATGTTCAACATCCCTAGCCATAAAAGAAATGCAAATCAAAACAACATTGAGATATCACCTCACTCCAGTTAGAACAGCAAAAATCAAGAACTCTAATAACAACAGATGCTGGAGGGGATGTGGTCAGAAAGGAACCTTACTTCATTGTTGGTGGGAATGTAAACTTGTTCAACCACTTTGGAAAGCAGTATGGAGGTTCCTCAAAAGACTTCACATAGATCTCCCCTATGATCCAGCAATCCCACTTTTGGGCATTTACCCAAATGTTTACAAACAAGACCACACTAAAGCTACCAGCACAACTATGTTTATTGCAGCATTATTTACCATAGCTAAGATATGGAACCAACCCAGTGCCCCTCAGTAGATGAATGGATCAAGAAAATGTGGTATATATACACAATGGAATTCTATGCCTCCATCAGAAAGAATGACATTTCCCCATTTGTTAGGAAATGGAAAGGTTTGGAAAAAATTATATTAAGTGAAGTAAGCCAGGCCCAAAGAAGCATAGGTCCCATGGTTTCCCTTATTTGCAATATCTAGTATAGGTATGAGTCAAGCGGAAAAGGTCAGATAATGTGATGTTAGGAAAATGAACCCTTAAATATGTATTTTAATGTTTTCGTTTCTTTCATGCATGTGTTTCTAACGCATTTATAAGATTATTTCTTTGTTGCTTTGTATGTCCCTCCCCCACAGTGTAACCCCCGCTTTCACTATATTTGATGTCAGTATAACATGTGGAGGAGATGGAGACAAACAAGTCGTTTAAGGATTCAGGTGGACCTGTTGCAACAATGAGAAGTACAAAATTTCATGTCAAAACCAACTTTACAATGTCGGTGTGGGGGGGGAGGGGGGTATAATTGGGTGGGGGGAGGGGGGAGGATGGGAAGGGAGGTGAAGGGTAAACAAAGGAGGAGGCTGCAATGCTTGGTAAGAAATGTATGCATTATCCTGCCCATGTAATTGTAGCCCCTCTGTACAGTATGTTCTCAAATAAAATAAAATAAAATTAAAAAAAAAAGAAAACAAAAAAAAAAAGAGTAAGGGTTAGGGTGAGGTTTAGGGTGAGGGTGAGGGTTAAGTTTATGCTTAGGGTTAGGGTGAGGTTTATGGTTAGGGTGAGGGTGAGGGTTAGGGTTAGGGTTTGGGTGAGGGATAGGGTTAGGTGAGGGTTAGGGATAGGGTTGGGGTTAGGGTGAGTGTGTGGATTAGGGTTAGGTTTAGGTTTAGGGTTAGGCTGAGGGTGAGGGTTAGGTTTAGGGTTAGGGTTAGGGTTAGGGTTGGATTGAAGTTTTCTTTTAGGGTTAGGAAGAGGTTTTGGCTGAGGATTAGGGTTGTGGTTAGGGTGAGGTTTAGGGTTAGTGTGAGTGTTGGGATGAAGGTTAGGTTGAGGGTTAGGTTTAGGGTTAGGTTGAGGGTAAAGGTTAGGGTGAGGGTGAGGGTTAGGTTTAGGATTAGGGTTAGGGTTTGGGTGAGGATTAAGGATAGGGTTAGGGTTAGGGTGAGGGTTAGGGTGAGGGTTAGGGTTAGGTTTAGGGTGAAGATTAGGGTGAGAGTGACGTTTAAGGTGAGGGTTAGGGTTAGGGTGAGGATTAGGTTTAGGGTTAGGGTGAGGTTTAGGATTAGGATGATGTTTAGGGTGAGCGTGATGTTTTGGGTTAGGATGAGGGTGAGGGTGAGGGTGTAGGTGAGGGTTAGGTTTAGGGTGAGTGTTAGGGTGATGGTGACGGTGATTGTTAGGGTGAAGTTGAGGGTTAGGGATAGGGTTAGGGTGAGGGTTAGGGTTAGGGTTAGGGTGAGGGGTAGGGTGAGGGTAGGGTTAGGGTTAGGGTGAGGGTTAGGGTTAATGTGAGGATTAGGGTTAGGTTTAGGGTTAGTGTGAGGATAAGGGTAAGGGTGAGGGTTAGGGTGAGAGTGAGGGTTAGGGTTAGCGTTAGGGTTAGGGTGAGGTTTAGGGCGAAGGTTAAGTTGAGGGTTCGGGTTATTATGAGGGTGAGGGTTATAGTTAGGTTTAGGGTGAGGGTTTGGCTTAGTGTGAGGTTTAGGGTAAGTTTAGGGTGTGGGTGAGGGTTCGGGTGAGGGTGACTTTTAGGGTGTGGGTGACAGTTAGGTTTAGGTTTAGGTTTAGGGTGAGGGTAATATTTAGGGTGAGGGTTAGGGTGAGGGTGAGGGTTAGGTTGAGGTTCAGGGTTAGGCTGAGCGTTAGGGTGAGGGTTAGGTTTAGGTTTTCGTTTGGGTGAGGGTTAAAGTGAGGTTTCGTGTTAGTGTTAGGGTTAGAGTTAAGGTGAGAGTTAGGGTGAGGGTTGGTTAGAGTGAGGTTTAGGGTGTGGGTGAGGGTTAGGGATAGCATTAGGGTTAAAGAGAGGTTTAGGGTGAATGTAAGGGTTAGGATGAGGGTGAGGGTTAGGTTTAGGATTAGGGTTAGTGTTAGGGTGAGGGTTAGTTATAGGGTTAGGATTAGGGTGAGGGTTTTGGTTTGGGTTAGGTTTAGATTTAGAGTGAGGGTTAGGGTTAGTGTTTGGATTAGGGTTAGGGTTAGGGTTAAGGTGAGGGTTAGGTTTAGGTGAGGGTTAGGGATAGAATTGGGGTTAGGGTGAAGATTAGGGTTAGGTTTACTGTTAGAGTTAGAGCGAGGGTGAGTGTGAGGTTTAGGGTTAGGTTTAGGGTTAGGGATAGGTTTAGGCTGAGGGTGAGGGTGAGGGTGAGGGTGAGGTTTAGGGTTAGGGTGAGGGTTAGGGTTAGGGTTAGGGTTAGTGTTGGGTTGAGTGTTAGGGTTAGGATTAGGAAGAGGGTTTGGCTGAGGGTTAGGGTTATGGTTAGGGTGAGGTTTAAGGTTAGTGTGAGGGTTAGGATGAGGTTTAAGCTGAAGGTTAGGGTTAGGGTTAGGGTGAGGGTAAGGGTGAGCGTTAGGGTGAAGGTTAGGTTTAGGTTTAGGGTTAGGGTGAGGGTTAGGATGAGGTTTAGTTTTAATGTAAGGGATAGGGTTAGCGTGAGGGTTAGGGTGAGGGTAAGGGTTAGAGTGAGGTTCAGGGAGAGGGTGAGTGTTAGGGATAGCATTAGGTTTAATTTTAGGTTTAGGGTGAGGCTTAAGGTTAAGGTTACTCTGAGCGTGAGGGTTAGGTTTAGCATTAGGGTTAGGGTTAGGGTTAGGGTGAGGGTTAGGGTTAGGGTTTGGGTGAGGTTGAGGGTTAGGGTTAGGGTTAGGGTGAGGGTATGGGTTAGGGTGAGGGTGAGGGTTAGGGTGACGGTGAGGGTAAGGGTTATGGTGAGGGCTAGGGTTACGGTTAGGGTTACGGTAAGGTTTAGGTTTAGGGTGAGGGTGAGGGTGAGGGTTAGGTTTAGGATTAGGCTTAGGTGTAGGGTTAGGTTTAGGGTGAGTGTGAGGCTGAGTGTCAGAGTTAGGTTTAGGGTGAGGTTTAGGGTAATGGTTAGGGTTAGGATGAGGGTGAGGGTGAGGTTTTGGGTGAGGGTGAGGGTTAGGGTTTTGGTTAGGTTTAGGTTTAAGGTTAGGGTGAGAGTTATTTTTAAGGTTAGTGTTAGGATGAGGGTTAGGCTGAGGGTTAGGTTTAGGATTAGTATGAGGGTGAGAGTTAGGATTAGGAATAGTGTTAGGGTTAGGTTTAGGCTGAGGGTGAGGGTCAGGGTGAGGGTAAAGTTTAGGGTTAGGGTTAGGGTGAGGGTAGGTGTTAGTGTGAGGGTAAGGGTGAGGGTTAGGGTTTGAGTCAGGGTTAAGGTGAAGGTTAGGGTTTGGGTGATGTTTAGGGTGAGGGTGAGGTTAAGGGTGAGGATGAGTTTTCGGGTGAGGGTTAGGGTTAGTGTTTGGATTAGGGTTAGGGTTAGGGTTAAGGTGAGGGTTAGGGTTAGCTGAGGGTTAGGGATAGAATTGGGGTTAGGGTGAAGGTCAGGGTTAGGTTTAGTGTTAGAGTTAGAGCGAGGGTTAGTGTGAGGTTTAGGGTTAGCGTTAGGGTGAGGGTGAGGGTTAGGGTGAAGGTTAAGTTGAGGGTTAGGGTTATTATGAGGGTGAGGTTTAGAATTAGGTTTAGGGTGAGGGTTGGGTTTAGGGTGAGGTTTAGGTTAGAGTTAGGTTTAGGGTGAGTTTGAGCGTTAGGGTGAGGTTTAGGGTTAGGGTTATTGTTAGGGTTAGTGTGAGGGTTAGTGTTAGGGTGAGTGTTACTGTTAGGGTGAGTGTAAGTGTTAGGGTTCGGGTTAAGGTTTGGGTTATTGTTAGGGTTAGGGTTACGGTTATGGTGAGGGTGAGAGTCAGGATTATGGTTAGGGTTAGGATGACGTTTAGGTTAAGGGTTAGGGTTAGAGTTAGGGAAGGGGTGAGAGTGAGGTTTAGGGTTAGATTTAGGGTAAGTGTTAGGGTTAGGATTAGGGTGAGGGTTAGGATTAGTATTAGGCTTAGGATTAGGCTTAGGCTGTGCATGAGGTTGTGGGTTAGGTTTAGGGTTAGGGTGAGGGTTATGGTTAGGGTTATGGTGAGGTTTAGGATGGGGTTTAGGGTTAGGGTTAGGTTGAGGGTTAGAGTGAGGGTTAGGGTTAGGAATAGGATTAGGGTAGCATTATGGTTAGGGTGAGGGTGAGTGTGAGGGTTAGTGTTAGGGTTAGAATTAGCCTTAGGGTTAGGGTGAGGGTTATGTTTAGGGTTTGGGTTAAGGTGAGGGTGAGAATGAAGGTTAGGTTTAGGTTTAGGGTTAGGGTTAGGGTTAGGTTTAGGTTTAAGGTTAGGATTAAGGTTAGGTTCAGGTTTTCGGTGAGAGTTAGGGTTAGGGTTAGGGTTAGGCTTAGGCTTAGACTGAGAGTGAGGGTGGGGGTGAGGATTAGGGTTAGGGTTAGTGTTAGGGTTAGGTTAAGGTTTATTTTCGGGGTTATGGTTAGAGTTACGGTGAGGGTGAGGCTGCGGTTGAGGGTTTGGGTTAGGGTTAGGGTGAGGTTTAGGGTTAGGGTTATTGTGAGGGTGAGGTTTAGGGTTAGATATAGCGTTAGGGGGAGGGTTAGGGTGAGGGTTAGGGTGAGGTTTAGGGATAGGTTTAGGATGAGGGTAAGGTTTAGGGTTAGAGTTAGGGTTAGGGTGAGGCTGAGTTTGAGGGTGATGGTGAGTGTTAAGATTACAGTGAGTGTTAGGTTTAGGGTTAGAGTGAGAGTTAGGGTTTGGTTTAAGTTTAGGATTAGGGTGAGTGTTAGGGTTAGGTTGAGGTTTAGGGTTAGGTTTAGAGTTACACTGAGTGTGAACATGAGGGTTAGGGTTAGAGTTAGGGTTAGGTTGAGGGTGAGGTTTACGGTTAGATTTAGGGTTAGGGGGACGGTTAGGTAGAGGGTTAGGTTTAGGGTTAGTGTTAGGGTTAAGGTTAGGGTGAGGGTTAGGTTGAGGTTTAGGGTTATGGTTAGGTTTAGGGTTAGTATTAGGGTTAGGGTGAGGGTGAGTGTGAGGGTTAGAGTTAGGCTTAGGCGTAGGCTTAGGGTTAGGCTGAGGGTGATGGTGGGCGTCAAGATTAGTGTTAGGGTGATGGTTAGGATTAGGGTTAGAGTGAGGGCTTGAGTGAGGGTGAGGTTTAGGGTAAGGCTTAGGCTTAGGCTTAGGGTTATGCTGAGATTGAGGTTGAGGGTGAGGGTTAGGGTTAGGGTCATGGTTAGGTTTATGGTTAGGGTGAGGGTTAGCATGAGGTTTAGGGTTAGGTTGAGGGTTAGGGTGAGCATGATGGTAAGGGTAAAGGTGAGGTTTACGCTGAGGGTGAGGGTTAAGATAAGGCTGAGGGTTAGGGTTAGGTTTAGGGTTGGGGTAAGGGTTAGGGGTAGGGTTAGGTGTGGGTTAGATTGAGGATTAGTGTCAGGGTTTGTGTGAGGTTTAGGGTGAGGATGAGGGTCAGGGTGAGGGTGAGGGTTAGGGTTAGGGTTACGTTTAGGGTTTGGGTGAGGTTTAGGATTAGGGTGAGGGTTAGGGTTAGTGTGAGTGTTAGTGTTAGGTTTAGGGTTAGTGTTAGGGTGAGTGTAAGTGGTAGGGTGAGGTTTAGGTTTAGGTTTAGGGTAAGGGTTAGGGTTAGGGTTAGGTTTAGGTTATTGTTAGGGTTAAGGTTAGCGTTACAGTCACGGTGAGTTTGAGGGTGAGGGTTAGGTTTAGGGTTAGGGTGAGGTTTAGGGTTAGGGTTAGGGTTAGCATTAGGTTTAGGTGAGGGTTACGTTTAGGGGTACAGTTAGGGTTAGGCTGAGGGTTAGGGTTAGGGTTAGGGGTAGTGTTAGGGTGATGGTAAGTGTTAGTGTGAGGGTTTGGGTTAGGGTTAGGGTTAGGGTTAGGGTTAGTTTTAGGATTAGTTTTAGGGTGAGGGTGAGTGTGAGGGTTAGGGTTAGGGTTAGGCTGAGGTTTAGGGTGAGGGTTAGGGTTAGGGTTTGGGTTAGGGTGAGGGTGAGGCTGAGGATTAGGGTTAGGTTTAAGATTAGGTTTAAGGTTAAGGTTAGGTTTAGGTTTAGGTTTAAGGTTAGGATTACAGTGAGGGTTAGGGTTAGGGTTAGGCTTAGGCTTAGGTTTAGGCTGAGGGTGAGGGTAAGGGTGGGGGTGAGGATTAGGTTTAGGGTTAGGGTTAGGGTTATGTTTATTGTTAGTGTTATGGTTAGGGTTAAGTTTGCGGTGAGGGTCAGGCTGAGGTTGAGGGTTATGTTTAGGGTTAGGGTCAGGGTTAGGGTAAGGGTTATGGTTATTGTTAGGGTTAGGGTTAGAGTTACTGTGAGGTTGAGGGTGAGTGTGAGGGTTTTGGTTAGGGTGAGGTTTAGGGTGGGGTTTAGGGTTTGGCTTAGGGTAAGGCTTAGGGTGAGGGTGAGATTTAGGGTTAGGGTGAGTGTTAGGGTTAGGGTGAGGGTGAAGGTTAGTTTGAGGTTTAGGGATAGGTTTAGGATTAGCATTAGCTTGAGGGTGATTATGAGGGTTAGTTTGAGGGTTAGGCTTAGGCTTAGGGTTAGGCTGAGGGTGAGGGTGGGGGTGAGGATTAGGGTTATGTTGATGTTTCGGGTTTGGGTTAGGTTTATTTTTAGGGTTAGGCTTAGTGTTACAGTGAGGGTGAAGGTGCGGGTTAGGGTTAGGTTTAGGGTTAGGGTGGGGTTTAGGGTTTGGGTTAGGGTAAATGTTAGGGTGAGGGTGAGGTTTAGGGTGATTTATAGGGTTAGGGGGAGGGTAAGGGGGAGGGTTTGGGTTAGAGTTACAGTGAGGTTGAGGGTGAGGGTGAGGGTTTTGTTTAGGGTAGGGTTAGGGTTAGTGTTAGGGTGAGTGTGAGGTTTAGGGTTACAGTTAGGGTGAGGAGGTTAGGGTGAGGGTTAGGTTTAGGGTTAGTGTTAGGGTTAGGGAGAGGGGGAGGGTTAGGTTGAGGTTTGGAGATAGGGTCAGGTTTAGGATTAGGGTTAGGGTGAGGGTGAGTATGAGGGTTAGGGTGAGAGTTAGGCTTACTCTTAGGGTTAGGCTGAGGGTGAGGGTGGGGGTGAGGATTAGGGTTAGGGTGATGGTTCAGGTTTGGGTTAGTGTAATTTTTAGGGTTAAGGTTAGAGTTACGGTGAGGGTGAGGGTGTGGTTGAGGGTTAGGGTGGGGTTTAGGGTTTGGCTTAGGGTAAGTCTTAGGGTGAGGGTGAGGTTTAGGGTGAGATATAGGGTTAGGGGGAGGGTTAGGGGGAGGGTTCGGGTTAGGGTTAGGGTTAGGGTTAGGGTGAAGGTGAGGGTTAGGTTGAGGTTTAGTGTTAGGGTTTGGGTTAGTGTGAGGGTTAGTGTTAGTGTTAGGGTTAGTGTTAGGGTGAGGGTAAATGTTAGGGTGAGGGTTTGGGTTAGGTGAGGGTTAGGATTAGGGTTAGAGTTATTGTTAAGTTTAGGTTTAGGGTTAGGCTTATGGTTAGGCTGAGGGTGAGGTTGAGGGTGAGGGTTAGGATTAGGGTGAGGGTTAAGGTTAGTGTTAGGGAGAGTTTTAGGATGAGGGTTAGGGTTAGGATTAGGTTTAGGGTAAGGGCTAGGGGAAGGTGAGTTTTAGGATTAGGGTTAGGTTGAGGTTTAGGGTTAGGGTTAGGGTAAGGGCTAGGGGAGGGTTAGTTTTAGGGTTAGGGTTAGGTTGAGGTTTATGGTTAGGTTTAGTGTTAGGGTGAGGGTGAGGTTTAGGGTTAGCATGAGGCTGAGGGTGAGGGTTAGGGTTAGAGTGCGTGTTAGGGTTAAAGTTATTGTGAGGGTTAAGCTCAGGGTGAGGTTTAGGGTTAGGGTTAGGGTTAGGTTAGGGTTAGGATTAGGATTAGGGTTAGGGTTTCGGTGATTGTGTGGGTTAGGAATAGTATTAGGTTGAGGGTTAGGATTAGGGTGAGGGTTATGTTTAGTGCTAGGATTACGGTTTCGGTGAGGGTGAGTGTGAGGGTTAGTGTTATGGTGAAGTTTAGTGTTAGGGTTAGGGTTAGAGTTAGGCTTAGGGTGAGGGTGAGGTTTAGGGGTAGAGTTAGGGTTAGGGAGGAGGGTTAGGGTAAGGGTTATGGTTAGGGTGAGGATTAGGATGGGGGTGACGGTAAGGCTAAAAATGAGGGTTATGCTGAGGGTGAGGGTTACGGTAAGGGTTAGGGTTAGGGTTAAGGTGAGTGTTAGGTTTAGTGTTAGGGTGCAGCTGAGGGTTAGATTGAGGATTAGTGTTAGGGTTAGTGTGAGCTTTAGGGTGAGGATGAGCGTTAGGTTTAGGGTGAGGGCTAGGGTGAGGGTGAGGGTTAGGATTAGTGTTAGGTTGAGCGTTAGGATTAGGCTTAGCCATAAGCTTAGGCTTATGCTGAGTATGAGTGTGAGGGTTAGTGTTAGGGGTAGGGTGAGTGTTAGGGTTAGGGTTAGGATGAGGTTTAGGTTTAGGCTTAGGCTTAGGGTGAGGGTTAGCGTTAGGTTTAGGGTTAGGGTGAGGTTTAGGGTTTGGGTTAGGGTTAGAGTTAGTTTTAGGCCAAGCAGGAGGTTTAGGGTTAGAGTTAGGGTTTGGGTGACGGTTAGGTTGAGGGTTAGGGTTAGTGTTAGGTTTAAGATTACGTTGAGAGTTAGGGGGAGGGTTAGGGTTCGGGTTAGCCTGAGGGTTAGGGTAACCGTTAGGGTGAAGGTTAAGATGAGGTTTATTATTAGGATTAGGGGAAGGGTGAGGGCTAGGGTGAGGGTTAGGTTGAGGGCTAGTTTTAGGGATAGGGTTAGGTTTAGGATTACGGTTAGAGTGAGGGTGAGTGTGAGGGTTAGGTTTAGGCTTAGGGTTAGGCTTAGAGTTAGGGTGAGGGTTAGGGTTAGGGCTTGGGTTATGGTGAGGTTGAGGCTGGGGATTAGGGTTAGGTTTAGGGTTAGGTTTAGGGTTAGGGTTAGTGTTAGTGTTAGAGTTAGGGTTATGGTGAGGATTAGGGTTAGGATTAGGGTTAGGGTTAGGCCTAGGTTTACGCTGAGGGTGAGTTTGGGTGTGAGGATTAGAGTTAGGGTTAGGGTTAGGCTCAAGGTTAGGCTTATTGTTAGTGTTATGGTTAGGATTAAGTTTGCAATGAGGGTGAGGCTGAGGGTAAGGTTTATGGTTAATGTTATGTTTAGGGTTAGGATTAGTGTTATATTTAGGGTTAGAGATACTGTGAGGTTGAGGGTGAGAGTGAGGGTTAGGGTTTGGGTGAGGTTTAGGGTTAGGTTTAGGTTTAGGGTTAGGGTGATTGTGAGGGTTAGGGTTAGGGTTAGGTTTAGGTTTATAGTTAGGCTGAGCATGAGGGTGAGGATAAGGGTGAGGGTTAGGGTGAAGTTGAGGGTTCGTGTTAGGGTGAGAGTTAGGGTTAGGTTAAGTTTAGGTTTAGGGTGAGGGTTAGAGTTAGGTTTAGGGTGAGCATTATGGTTAGGGTTAGGTTGAGACTTAGGGTAAGGGTAAGGATGAGGTTAAGGGTTAGGGTTAGGGTGAGGGTTTGGATGAGGATTAGGATTAAGATTATGGTTAGGGTTAGGGCTTGGGTGAGGGTGAGGATTAGGCTTAGTGTTAGGTTAAGGTTTAGGTTTAGGGTTAGGGTTAGGGTGAGGGTTAGGATGAGGGTTAGGGTTTCGGTGAGGGTGAGGGTTAGGGTTAGGGTGAGGGTTAGGGTTAGGATTATTGTTAGGGTGAGCTTGAATGTTAGCATTAGTGTTAGGGTCAGGTTTAGGGTTAGGATTAGTGTTATTGTTAGGGTTAGGGTTAGAGTTAGGGTGAGGTGGAGGTTTAGCGTTGGCGTAAGGGTCAGGTTTAGGGTGAGGTTTAGTGTTAGAGTTAGGATTAGGGTTAGGGTGAGGGTGAGGTATGTGGTTAGATTTAGGTTTAGTTGGAGGCTTAGGTTGAGGGTTAGGGTTAGGGTTAGTGTTAGGGTTAAGGTTAGGGTGAGGGTTAGGTTGAGGTTTAGGGTTAGGGTTAGGTTTAGGGTTAGGATTAGTGTTAGGGTGAGGGTGAGTGTGAGGTTTAGGGTTAGAGTTAGCCTTTGGCTTAGGATTAGGCTGAGGGTGAGGGTGGGAGTGAGGATTAGGGTTAGGGTGATGGTTAGGATTATGTTTATATTGAGGGTTAGTGTTAGGGTTAGGTTTAGAGTTACAGTTAGGGTGAGGGTGAGGTTTAGGGGTAGAGTTAGGGTTAGGATGAGGGTTAGCGTTAGAGTGAGGGTTAGTGTTAGGGTTAGTGTGAAGTTTAGGTTGAGGATGAGGGTTAGGGTTAGGGAGAGGGCTAGTGACAGGGTGAGTTTTAGGGTTAGTGTTAGGGTGTGGGTAAGTGTTAGGGTGAGGGTTAGGATTATGGGGAGGGTTAGGATGAGGGTTAGAGTTAGGATTAGGTTTAGGGTGAGGGTGAGTGTGGGTGTTAGGTTTAGGTTTAGGGTTAGGCTTAGGTTTAGGCTGAGGGTGAGTTTGAGGTTGAGGGTTAGGGTTAGGGTGAGGGTTAGGGTAAAGTTTAGGGGGAGGGTTAGGAAGAGGGTTAGGGTTAGGATTAGGGTTGGGTGAGGGATAGGTTGAGGGTGAGGTTTAGGTTAGGGTTATGGTGAGGTTTATGGTTAGGGTAAGGTTGAGAGTTAGGGTTCGGGTTAACTTTAGGGTTAGGTTGAGGGTTAAGGTAAGGGTTTCAGTGAGGGTGAGGGTTACGTTTAGGTTGAGGGTTAGGGTTAAGATTATGGTTAGTGTGAGGGTGAGGTTTAGGGTTAGTGTTTGGGTGAGGTTTAGCAAGAGGATTAGGGTTAGGATTAGGGTTACGGAGAGGTCTAGGGTGAGGGTGAGTTTTAGGATTAGGGTTAGGATGTGGGATAGGGTTAGGGTTAGTGTTAGGGTTAAGGTGAGGGTGAGGTTTAGGGTTAGATTTAGGGTTAGGGTGAGGCTGAGTTTGATGGTTAGGATTAGGGTTAGTGTTAGAATTAGGGTTAGGGTGAGGGTTAGGATGAGGTTTAGGGTTAGGATTTGGGTAAGGGTGAGCGCTAGGGTGAGGGCTAGGGTTATGGATAGGGTTAGGTTTAGGATTAGGGTTAGGGTGAGGGTGAGTGTGAGGGTTAGGGTTAGGTTTAGGCTTAGGCTTAGAGTTCGGGTGAGGGTGAGGGTTAGGGTTTGGGTTTTGGTGAGGCTGTGGCTGAGTATTAGGGTTAGTTTTAGGGTTAGGGTTAGTGTTAGCATTAGGGTTAGGGTTATGGTGAGTGTTAGGTTAGGCTTAGGATTAGGCTTAGGGTGAGGGTGTGGGTGACGATTAGAGTTAGGGTTAGGCTTAGGGTTAGGGTTATTGTTAGTGTTATTGTTAGGGTTAAGATTGCAGTGAGGGTGAGGCTGAGGGTGAGGGTTATGGTTAGGGTTAGGGTTAGTGTTATTCTTAGGGTTAGAGTTTGAGATATGGTGAGGTTGAGGGTGAGGGTGAGAGTTAGGGTTTGGGTGAGGTTTAGGGTTAGGTTTAGGGTTAGGGTTTGGGTGAGGGTGAGGTTTCGGGCTAGAGTTAGGTTTAGGGGATGGTTAGGGTGAGGTTTAGGGTTAGGGTTAGTGTTATGGTTAGTGTGAGGTTGAGGGTTAGGTTGAGGTTTAGGGATAGGGTTAGGTTTAGGATTAGGGTTAGGGTGAGGATGAGTGTGAGGGTTAGGTTGATGGTTAGGATTAGGCTTAGGGTTAGGCTGAGGGTGAGTGTGGGGGTGAGGATTAGGGATAGGGTGATGGTTCGTGTTTGGGTTAGTGTTATTGTTACAGTTAGGGTTAGAATTACGGTGAGGGTGCGGGTGCGGGTGAGTGTTTGTGTTAGGGTTAGGGTGGGGTTTAGGGTTAAGGTTAGGGTTAGGGTGAGGGTGAGGTTTAGATATAGGGTTAGGGGGAGGGTTAGGGTGAGGGTTAGGCTTAGGGTTAGTGTTAGGGTTAGGTTGAGTGTGAGGGTTAGGTTGAGGTTTTGGGTTAGGCTTAGTGTGATGTTTAGTGTTAGTGTTAGGATTAGTGTTAGGGTGAGGGTAAGTGTTAGGGGGACGGTATGGGTTAGGGTGAGGGTTATGGTTAGGTTGAGGGTTAGGGTTAGGGTTAGAGTTATTGTTAGGTTTAAGTTTAGGGTTACGGTTACATTGAGGGTGAGGGTGAGGGTTAGGTTTGGGTTAGGTTGAGGTTTAGGGTTTGGGTTAGGGTTCGATTTAGGGTTAGGGTGAGGTTGAGGTTTATGGTTAGAGTTAGGTTAGGGTGAGTGTTAGGGTTAGTATTAGTTTGAGAGGTAGGGGGAGGGTTAGGGTTAGGGTTAGGTTTATGGATAGGATTAGGGTTAGGGTGAGGGTGAGTGTGTATGTTAGGGTTAGGTCTAGGGTTAGGCTTACGGTTAGGCTGAGGGTGAGGATTAGGGTGAGGGTTACAGTTTCTGTGAGGGTTAGGGTGAGGGTGATGTTTAGGGTTAGGATTAGGATTAGGGTTAGGGTTAGTCTGAGGGTGAGGGTGAGGGAGAGTGTTAAGGTGAGGATGAGGGTGAGGGTGTGGGTGAGGGCCAGGGTGAGGGTGAGGGTTAGGGGTAGGTTTAGAGTGAGGTTTGGGGTTAGGGTGATGGTTAGGGTTAGTGTGAGTGTTAATGTTAGGGTTAGGGTTAGTGTTAGGTTTAGGGTTACAGTTTCTGTGAGGGTTAGGGTGAGGGTGATGTTTAGGGTTAGGATTAGGATTAGGGTTAGGGTTAGTCTGAGGGTGAGGGTGAGGGAGAGTGTTAAGGTGAGGATGAGGGTGAGGGTGTGGGTGAGGGCCAGGGTGAGGGTGAGGGTTAGGGGTAGGTTTAGAGTGAGGTTTGGGGTTAGGGTGATGGTTAGGGTTAGTGTGAGTGTTAATGTTAGGGTTAGGGTTAGTGTTAGGTTTAGGGTAAGTGTTAGGGTGAGGTTTATCGTTAGGGTGAGGTTTATGGTTAGGGTAAGGTTTAGGGTTAGGGTTAGGGTTATTGATAGGGTTAGGTTTAGGTTTACGGTTATGGTGAGGGTGAGGGTGAGGGTTAGGTTTAGGGTTAGGATGAGGTTTAGGTTTAGGGTTAGGTTTAGAATAAGGGTTAGGGTGATAGTGAGGTTTAGGGTTAGAATTAGGGTTTGTGACAGGGTTAGTGTTAGGGTGGGTTTATGGTTAGGGTTAGGGTGAGGGAGAGGTTTAGGGTTAGATTTAGGGTTAGTGTTATGGTGAGGTTTAGTGTTATGGTTAGGGTTAGTTTTAGGGTGAGTGTATGTGTTAGGGTGAGCGTTTGGGTTAGTGTGAGGGTTATCGTTAGGGTGAGGGTTAGGATTAGGTTTAGGGTTATTGTTAGGTTTCGGTTTAAGGTTAAGGTTACTGTGAGGGTGATGGTGAGGGTTAGGCTTAGATTTAGGGTGAGGTTTAGGGTGAGGTTTAGGGTTACAGTTAGGGTTAGCATGAGGGTTACGTTGAGGGTTCGGGTAGGGTTAGTGTTAGGGTTAGGGTCAGGGTGAGAGTTAGGGGGTGGGTTAGGGTTAAAGTTAGGTTTAGTATTAGGGTTAGGTTGAGGGTATGTGTGTTAGGGTTCGGTTTAGGGTTAGTCTTAGGGTTAATCTGAGGGTGAGGTTGAGGGTGAGTGTTAGGGTTAGGGTAAGGGTTAGGGTTAGGGTTAGGTGTGGACTAGGGTGAGGGTTAGGGTGAGGGTTAGGTTTAGGGAAAGGGTTAGGTTTAGGGTTAGGCTTAGGGTGAGGGTTAGGTTTAGATTTTGAGTGAGAGTTAGGGTTTGGGTTAAGTTTAGGGTTAGGCTTAGGGTTAGGGTGAGGTTTAGGGTTAGGTTTTGGGTTAGGGTGAGGGTGAGTCTTAGGATTAGTGTTAGCTTTAGGGTTATGGTTAGGGTTAGGTTTAGTGTTAGGGTTAGGATTAGGGTTACAGTGAGGTTTAAGTTTAGCGTTAGGGTAGTTTAGGCTTAGGGTTAGGCTGAGGGTGAGGGTGGGGGTGAGGATTAGGGTTAAGGGTTAGGGTTAGGGTTAAGTTTGCGGTGGGGGTGAGGCTGAGGGTGAGGGTTATGGTTAGGGTTAGTATTAGGTTTAGGGTTAGGGTTAGTCTTACTGTTGTGGTTAGGTTTAGAGTTATGGTGAGGTTGCATGTAAGGGTGAGGTTTAGGGTTACGGTGAGGTTTACTGTGAGGTTTAGGTTTAGGGTTAGGATTAGGGTTAGGGTTAGTGTAAGGGTTAGGATTAGAGTAATGGTGAGGTTGAAGGTGAGGGTCAGGTTTAGGGTGGTTTTAGGGTGCGGTTTAGTGTTAAGGTTAGGGTTAGGGTGAGGGTCAGGTTTAGGGTTAGGGTTAGGGTCAGGCGGAGGTTTAAGGTGATGTTTAGGGTTAGGTTTAGTGTTAGCATTAGGGTGAGGGTGAGGGTTAGGTTGAAGTTTAGGGATAGGGTTAGGTTTAGGAATACGGTTAAGGTGAGAGTGAGTATGAGGGTTAGTGTGAGGATTAGGCTTAGGCTTAGGTTTAGGCTGAGGGTGAGGGTGGGGGTGAGGATTAGGGTTAGGGTGATGGTTCGGGTTAGGTTTAGTGTTCTTGTTAGGGTTAGCGTTAGAGTTACAGTGAGGGTGAGGGTGCAGGTGAGGGTTAGGCATAGGATTAGAGTGGGGTTTAGAGTTAGGGTTAGAGTAAGGGTGAGGGTGAGGGTGAGGATTATGGTTAGATAAGGTTTAGGGGGAGGGTTATGGGGAGGGTTAGTAT
This sequence comes from Dipodomys merriami, assembly GCF_024711535.1. Taxonomy (NCBI): domain Eukaryota; kingdom Metazoa; phylum Chordata; class Mammalia; order Rodentia; family Heteromyidae; genus Dipodomys; species Dipodomys merriami. The sequence goes on along the minus strand of NW_027202460.1, from coordinate 3,775,285 downwards.
TAAGGTTAATGTTAGGGTTAGGTTGCGGGTGAGGGTTAGGTTGAGGGTGAGGGTTAGGTTGAGGTTTAGGTTTAGGGTTAGTGTGAGGGTTAGTGTTAGGGTTAGTGTTAGGGTGAGGGTAAGTGTTAGGGTGAGGGTATGGGTTAAGGTGAGGTTTATGTTTAGGGTGAGGTTTAGGATTAGTTTTAGGATGAGGGCTAGGTTGAGGGTGAGGTTCAGTGTTAGGGGTAGGGTGAGGTTTGGGGCTAGGGTTAGGGTTAGGGTTAGGTTTAGTGTGAGTGTGAGGTATAGGGTTAGAGTTAGGGTTAATGTGAGGCTGAGGGTAAGTTTTAGGGTTAGGGTTAGGATTAATATTAGGGTAAGGGTTAGGTTTAGGGTGAGGGTTAGCGTGAGGGTGAGGGTTAGGATTAGTATTAGGGTTAGGGTTAGGGTTAGGTTGAGTGTGGGGGTTAAGGTTAGAGTTATCCTTAGGGTTAGGCTGAGGGTGAGGGTGAGGGTTATGGTTAGGGTGACGTTTAGGTTTCGGGTTACGGTTAGGATTAGGGTTAGGGTTAGTTTGAGGGTTTGGGTTAGGGTAAGGATGAGGGTTAAGGTTAGGGTTAGGGTGAGGGTTAGGATGAGGATTAGTGTTATGATTAGTGTTAGGGTGAGGTCTAGGGTGAGGGTGAGGACTAGGGTTAGTGTTAGGGTAAGGTTTAGGGTTCGGGTTAGGGTTAGGGTTCGGGTTAAGCTGAGGGTTAGTGTTACAGTGATGTTGAGGGTCAGGGTTATTGTGAGGGTTAGGTTTAGGGTTAGGGTCAGGGTGAGGGTGAGGTTTAGGGTTAGATTTAGGGTTCGGGTGAAGCTGAGGTTGAGTGATAGGTTTACAGTTAGTGTTAGGTTTAGGGTTAGGGTAAGGTTGAGTGTTAGGGTGAAGATTAGGGTGAGGGTTAGGTTTAGGGTGAGGGTTAGGGTTAGGGTTAGGGGGAGGGTTCGGATGAGGGTTAGGGTTAGGATTAGGGTTAGGTTGAGGGCTAGGGTGAAGGTGAGGTTTAGGGTTAGAAATAGGGTAAGGTTTAGGGTTAGGGTTACTGTTAGGGTTAGGGTGAGGGTGAGGTTTAGGGTTAGAGTTATGGTAAAGGTGAGGCTGAGGTTGAGGGTTAGGATTAGGGTTAGGATTAGGATTAGGGTAAGGGTTAGGACTAGTGTGAAAGTTAGCGTTAGGGTTAGGGTTAGGGTTAGGGTTACACTGAGGGTTAGGGTGAGGGTGAGGGTCAGGGTTAGTCTTATGGTTACAGTGAAAGTGAATGTGTGTGTTAGAGTTAAGTTTAGGGTTAGGCTTAGGTTTAGGCTGAGGGTGAGTTTGAGGGTGAGGGTTAGGGTTAGGGGGAGGGTTAGCGTAAGGGTTAGGGGGAGGGTTAGGATGAGGGTTACGGTTAGTTTTAGGGTTAGGGTGAGGACTAGGGTGAGGGTTAGTTTTAGGGTTAGGGTCAGGGTGAGGTTTAGTGTTAGGGTTAGGGTGAGGGTGAGGCTGAGGGTGAGGGTTAGGGTTAGGATTAATGTTAGGCTTTGGCTTAAGGTAAGGTTTAGGTTGAGGGCGAAATTTAGTATTAGGGTTCAGGTTAGGATTAGGGTTAGGGTGAGGGTGAGGGTGAGGGTTAGGGTTAAGCTTAGTGTAAGGGATAGGCTTAGGTTTAGGCTGAGGTTGAGGGTGAGGTTTAGGGTTAGGTTGAGGTTTACCGTTAGGGTTAGGATGAGTGTGAGGGTTAGTTTAGGGTTAGGCTTAGGATTAGGCTGAGGGTGACTGTGTGGGTTAGGGTTAGGGTGAGGTTTAGGGTTCTGGGAAGGGTTAGGATTAGGCTTAGGGTTAGGGTGAGGTTTAGGGTGAGGGTGAGTGTGTGTGTTAGGGTTGGCTTTAGGGTTAGACTTAGGGTTAGTCTGAGGGTGAGGGTGAGGTTGAGGTTTAGGGTTAGCGTGAGGGTTAGGGTAAAGGTTAGAGGGAGATTTAGGAAGAAGGTTAGGGTTAGGTTTAGGGTTGGGTGAGGGCTATGGTGAGGGTGAGGGTTACGGTTAGGTTAAGGGATACGCTTATGGTTAGGCTGAGGTTGAGGGTAAGGGTTAGGGTTAGGGTGAGGTTTAGGGTTAGGGTTAAGATGAGGATTAGGGTTAGGGTTAGGCTTAGGATTAGGCTGAGGGTGAGGGTTTGGGTTAGGTTTAGGGTGGGGATTAGGGTTATGTGGAGGGTTAGGATGAGGGTTAGGGTTAGGGTGAGGTTTAGGGTGAGGGTGAGTATGTGTGTTAGGGTTAACTTTAGGGTTTGGCTTAGGGTTAGGCTGAGGTTGAGATTGAGACTGAGGGTTAGGGTTAGGGTAAGTGTTAGGATGAGGGTTATGAAGAGGGTTAGGGTTAGGATTAGGGTTGGGTGAGGGCTAGGGTGAGTGTTAGGTTTAGGTTTACCGTTAGGGTGAGGGTTAGGTTGAGGATGAGGGTTAGGCTTAGGGTTAGGATTCGGTTTAGGGTAAGGGTTAGGGTGAATGTGAGAGTTAGGGTTAGGGCTAGGGTTTATGTTAGGGTGAGGGTGAGGCTGAGGATTAGGGTTAGGTTTAGGGTTAGGTTTAGGTTTAGTGTTAGGGTTAGGGTTAGGGTTCCTGTTACAGTGAGGGTTGGGGTTAGGGTTAGGGTTAGGTTAAGGCTTAGATTTAGGGTGAGGGTTAGGATGAGGATTAGGTTTAAGATTAGGGTTAGGGTGAGGGCTAGAGTGAAGGTGAGAATTAGGGTTAATGTTAGGGTAAGGTTTAGAGTTAGGATTAGGGTTAGGGTGAGGGTTAGGATGAGGGTTAAGGTTAGGGTGAGGATTAGGGTAGGTTTAGGGTTTGGGTTAGGATTAGGGTTAGGGTGAGGTTAAGTGTTAGCACTAGTATTAGGGTTAGGGTTAGGGTTAGGTTTAGGGTTAGAATTACTGCTATTGTTAGGATTAGGTTTAGATTTATGGTGAGGGTGAGGGTGAGTGTTAGGGTTAGGGCGAGGTTGAGGTTTAGGGTTAGGATTAGGGTTAGGGTGAAGTTGAGTTTTATGGTTAGATTTAGGTTTAGTTGGAGGGTTAGTTCAAGGGTTAGGGTTAGGTTAAGTTTTAGGGTTAAGGTTAGGTTAGGGGTTAGGTTGAGGTTTATTGTTAGCGTTAGGATTAGGGTTAGGGTGAGGGTGAGTGTGAGGTTTAGGGTTAGGGTTAGGCTTAGGCTTAGGCTTTGGGTTAGGCTGAGGGTAGGTGTGAGGATTAGGGTTAGGGTGATGGTTAGGGTTAGGGTGAGGGTGAGAGTTAGTGTTAGGTTTAGGGTTAGAGTTAGGGTTAGGGTGAGAGTGAGGTTTAGTGGTAGAGATAGGGTGAGGGTCAGTGTTAGGGTTAGAGTGAGGTTTAGGGTGGGGGTAATGGTAAGGGTTAAGGTGTGAGTTAGGCTGAGGGTGAGGGTTACAGTAAGGGTGAGGGTTAGGGTTAGGGTGAGGGTTAGGATTAGGGTTAGGTTGAGAGTGAGGGTTTAATTGAGGATTAGTGTTAGGGTTAGTGTGGAGTTTAGGGTGAAGATGAGGGTTAGGGTTAGGGCGAGGTCTAGGGAGAGGGTGAGGTTTAGGGTTAGTGTTAGGGTGAGGTTTAGGGTTAGGGTGATGGTTACGGTTAGTGTGAGGTTTAGTGTTAGGTTTAGGGTTAGTGTTAGGGTGAGGGTAAGTGTTAGGGTGAGGGTTAGGGTTAGGGAGTGGGTTACCTTTAGGGTGAGGGATAGGGTTAGGGTTAGGGTTATTGTTAGCATTAGGGTTAGGGTTAAAGTTATGGTCAGGTTGAGGGTGAGGGTTAGGATTAGGGCTAGAATGGGGTTTAGGGATTGGGTTAGGATTAGGGTTAGGGTCAGGTTGAGGTTTAGTGTTAGATTTAGGGTTAGGGTGAGGCTGAGGGTGAGGGTTAGGGTTAGGATTAATGTTAGGGTTAGGCTTAAGGTGAGGGTTAGGTTGAGGATGAGGGTTAGGGTTAGGATTAGGAGTAGGATTAGGATTAGTGTTAGGGTGAGCGTGAGGGTTAGGGTTAGGGTTAGGGATAGGCTTAGGGTCAGGCTGAGGTTGAAGGTGAGGGTTAGTGTTAGGGTGAGATTTAGGGTTAGGGTTAGGGTGAGTGTGAGGGTTAGGGTTAGGCTTAGGGTTAGGATTCTGTAGGGAGCCGAGGCAAGACTCCGCCCACTCCCTTGCAGCTTTGAGGTAACCACCCCAGACGGTGCTTGGCGGGACGCCTGGGCTGTGCGCGTGCGCGAACCAGGTAGAGTCCCCAGCCAATCCCATGACACCTGGTGACGGTGAAAGGCAGGCGACCAACAATAGAAAGACCCGCGTTCCGATTCTCCTATATAAGCGGCTGTGTTTCGGGTGCACGCTCTCTCGCGCCCAAGCTCTCCTACAACTAAAAGGCTCTCCAATAAAGCGTGATCTGAGAAGACTCCTGGTGTGGTGGTCGTTTTTCCTCGCTGGTCGAGTAGACGGTCGCTACAAGTGGTGCTGAAACCCGGGAACGAACCTGGGACGGGACCCGCGCGAGGGGCCGAACCGGAGCCAGAACTCAACACGCGGAGAGGGGACGTCGGTAAACATCCCCCGGTATGCTGTTCACTGTAGATTTAGATATTTATTGGTTGCTTGCATTGCTTCTTCCTTTGTGGCTTGTCTTTTTGATGGTGCGCACTTGCCTCGAGGAGGGAGGGTTTGATTTAATCCAGGAAGGATGCAAAGTACTAACACGGCATCAGGATAGTCTATCAGAGTCAGCATACAGTAAGGGGGAGGAAAATAGGCCTAAAAGAAAAAGGGAAAAAAGAGAAAAGGATCCTAAAGAATTAAAGCAAGAGGGGCTGCAGCCCTCACAAAAGGAGAAGGGTTTCAGAGAGGAGGGGGTCTCAAGGAGACCCCCATGCCCTTCTTTAAAAGCAAACCGGTTCTCAGCCCTACATGTGGAAGGGCGGGACCAAGAATATAGTAATCTTGTGAGTGACTCAGAGGAAGAAATGTTAGAGGAGGAGGGAGAGCAGCTCGATCCAGCTGATAGTGAAGAGTTAGAAGAGGCTGCGGCGGAGCACGAGGCAGACAGATATGGAGGGTGGCGCCCCCTGGGGGTGGGAGTACCGCAGCAGCCAGGGAGAGGAAACGGAGCTGCCCCTCATCCGTCGGCCCCCCCGCCGTGCCCGCCGGCAGGGAAGAGTCACTTTATAAAAGAAAACACCTGCTCGCGATTACCAGCCGCTTTCCCAGTCTTTGAGAATCCCATTACTGCTGAAAGAAATTTTGAGCCGGTTTCCTACTCCCAGTTAAAAGATTTAGTTGAGGCAGTCAGGACTTATGGAGTGACGGCCAATTATACCACTGCCTTGCTTCAAAGGCTAACTATTAATGCTATGATTCTGTGGGAGCAAAAATTGTTCAATATTTTCCTGAATTAGTGGCTAAACAGGCAATTTTGATCTGAAAAAAAAAAGGCAATTTTGGGTATAAAGTATTGTTTGATGCACTTTGCAAAAATTCCAGATAAATTAATTATTCCATACACCCGTGAGCAAGTTGAAATTTTAGCAGCCACAATGGATATGTGGGCAATTCTTGTTTGCTCATTTCCAAATGTAAGTGATAATCATTATCCTAAGCATCCTCTGCTTGCCATAGTTAACAAAAATTTAGTGTATTTTCCTGTTGTCACTTCAAAGGAGCCCTTGGCTGATGCTCTGACCATCTTTACGGATGGATCAAAATCTGGACAAGGTGCCTTTTTTGTTCAAGGACACAAACAGCCGGTAGTCTTTAATTTTCGGCCGAATGCCCCACAGGCTGTTGAATGTTTAATTGTGCTTGAAGTTTTTAAAAGATTTGATTAACCTTTTAATTTATTTTCTGATTCATTATATGTTGTAAATGCCGTTGCTTCTCTTGAAGTTGCTGCTTCAGTTAAGCAGGCCAGTACAATTTCTAATGTTTTGTTACAGATTCAATCCCTTATCTTAAACAGAAAACATCCTTTTTATATTGGACATATTCACGCCCACTCTATGTTGCCGGGCCCGATGGCAAAGTGTAATGATTTGGTGGACCAGGCAACTCGGGCTATGGCTCTGGTTGCTGCTGATCCTGTAGAATTGGCAAAAGACTTTCATTTATTGTATCATGTACCTGCTAATACCCTTAGGAAAAGATATAATTTGTCCAGGCATGTGGCAAGAGATATTGTTAAAGCCTGTAAATTTGTGTTACCTTTCTTCATCCTCCCCATGTGGGGGTAAACCCCAGGGGGTTGAGACCAAACGCCCTATGGCAAATGGATGTTACTCATCTGACGGAATTTGGTAAGTTGAAATATTTACATGTGTCTGTGGACACCTTTTCTGGTGTCATTCATGCCACACCTCTGGCAGGAGAAAAGGTGTCTCACGTCAGAATACACTGCTTAGAAGCTTGGGCAGCTTGGGGAAAGCCCCTTAGACTTAAGACGGATAATGGCCCTGCTTATACTTCCCATGGTTTTCGCGCCTTTTGCGCACAAATGCAGGTTGCCCACACCACCGGATTGCCCTACAATCCTCAAGGACAAGGTATAGTGGAAAGAGCTAATAGAAGCATAAAAGAAATGCTTCAAAAACAAAAAGGGGGAGTTGCTGAGTCCGCATCCCCCAGGGAAAGACTTTCTCTTGCGCTCTTTACCCTTAATTTTGTTTTTCGTTTTTTTTTCTTCTCAGATAAAAACTTTATTTTACAATTTTATAAAGCAGCTTTACATTAAGCACAATTCATTTACTTTGTGTAGAAACAAAATAACCTTTCCATCTGCAAAAAAATCAAGTTTTGCTGCATATAAAACTAACATGTGCACATTGTGCTTCAACCGCAAAGTCTGTACAGCGTTACACAGGACTACCCTTCAAGGAGGGTGTCATGTAAACATTTATTGCATATTTCACACATGGTGTACAGCCCACATGTATAGTGGAGGAGAAAGACAATGACAGGACGCTGGAACCGCAGCTCCTGTGAAAGTGCACACTGCCAAGAAGACACTTGCTGCACAGGAGCTTTGTGGTCACCTCTGCACCCCTGGCACACCTGGTGCTTCTTGACTGAAGCCTTACATACAGGAACTCCAAAAGGGTCAAACTTGACCTTGGTCTGGAAGCTTTTGGTTGGTTGAGCAATTGAAGTGGCAACCAATTATCAGCAAATTACCTTTGCTGTTTAGGTGAACAAAACCAACACCTATAGTCTTAAAGAAAATAAAAATTAAAGAAACAAAACTTTAAAGTACCCTCCCCAGTATTCCTAAACTCAAAATAAGTAAACATTTTCCATGATTTAAAACCCTAGACAGCTCTATAGTTGTCAGGGTGAAAATGCAGATGGTCCCAGGTGGCGTCCCTCCTTGGTGGTCCAGCTCACCTACAGGTAACCATCCTGCAACAAGCTGACTTAGGGACATCTGCGGGGTATCTGCACTTCAATCAGCTCCATGATTCCGAATGTCCTCAAGTACCCACAATGCCCCTTGGGGATAGAAGACAAACCAAGCTGCCACTACAGTGTGGAGGGCAGTGTTAAACCAGCAGCAGCCCTTCCTCTCCCCTCCCCTCTTAGCTTGGGACTGTGGGATTAAGGCACTGGTATGTCCCAGAGCAGGACCACAGTGTTCTCACCAGCTCTCCTTTTCTGAAGACGAGCATGCAAACACAAATAATCCTGGACCCACTAAATAACAGCAAACATGGAGAAGGAGGGCATTCATCTGAAACGTCAGCATGAAAAAATGGGGGAGGTTCTTGCCTTTATTACTGAGATAAAACATATTTAATGCTTAAATGTTGTTGAGACATTGAATGTCTGAGAACTACAAAGGTGGACGGGAATGTAACACCCACATCTGTCTGTTATGGGTAAAATGAAGAGCTGGGGTCATAGAAATTGGGAACCAAAGCTTATTTGTATACTGCCAGCTTAAAATTGTTTCCAGTGTGGAATGAATTTTCATGTTCCTGCCCACTCTGAGGTGCATACATTTTGTGTACCTATCACAGACATGTTTGTTCCATTGCACAACACCATGTAGGCAGAGAGGGCACCGGTTCTTCTGAGGTCAGGTGAAGAGCACTCTGTCGGCTGAGCCCTTCAACATGTAGGGGCTCGTGTGTTTCCAAGCTGTCTGTTATTATGGGGCTTATGTTTCTGGGCTGTGCATTACTAGGAAATCTGTCTGGGGCTCAACAAAGACCTTTCCAGACACAGCAGCAGCACCTCTTCTAAACAGCTGGAATAACTCAAAACTAAGTTTTCAAGTAACAACAGAGACAGAGCCCCAATGGCTTAGTGAGAATAGAGAATGACGCCCAAGGGGAGGGAACCCCAGTGTGATTTATGTATGGAACATTTAAGCTAGGCCTTTCCTCAGGTGCAACAGAAGAGATGGTGGTCCTAAAATTACTAAATCCTCGCCAAATTTAGGTTTAAAGTCAATATTCTACATCATGTCCCCGGACTAGACAAAACTGTCAAAGTGAAGTCAAAAGGAAATACAAAGAAACCATCACACTGGGGTGGCAGGAGGGACAGGCTGATTATCACACTTTCACTGATTGTAGATCAAGTTTCATAAACATTTCTGTAATTTCTTGTGCGGTCAATAAGTTTCATTCTAGTTGTGCTTTACATACTGTGAAGCCTGAAGACTGGGTGTGTTTAATTTACACACATCAAGAAAACCATAATGCAAAATAGTCTCCATATGTATCAAATTGAACAAATGCAACAAACACCCATTCACCTCCCAGAAATGTCTAGAGAAAAGAAATAGCTTTTAAAAAGTTGAGCACAGTCCACTATCCAGGGTACAAACACACACTGACTGTATTACAGCACATATTGTTTAAACATCTGTTTCCAATATAAACATAAATAATCACATCTGAAAAGCGCTCCGCACTGCGTGTGGATGTGCCGGCAACTGGCCAGGGCTATTCACCGTTACTTACTGTCTACAGCCTGCAACGAGCAAGGCACCCCAAACAATCCTGCTCTAACTGCCACCTGCCCACAGAGCACACGCAACTGTCTCAGGCCAGGAGCAGGGTTCCCCATGCCTGGTGCATGGCCTGTAGCTTATGGTTCTGAGGCTGACCATGGTTTGGTTGTTGGCACTAGTTGTGCTTTGTCCTGCCACCTTTGAGGTAGCTCTTCCATCTCCGGGCAAACTCTCTGAAGACGGGAGCATCATCAACAGTGCTGAGCAGCTGCAGCTGATTGATGTGGGTGGTGTGGTAGTCCCAGCGGGCCAGGTTGGGAGCAACACCCAGCATGAAGTGCCGCAGGTCGTAGATGGTCCCTTAGCCCGTGTCGTACAGGGGCAGCATGGCCTTCAGGGACTCCATCCCACGCTCATATAAGGATGCTGCTTCTTTCCCAAGTGTCTCCCCCGCAGTCTCCTTTAGGTCATACAGCCCGATTAAGGAGTACATAAAGCCATTTAAGACAAAGGAGCTGGGCGTGGTTGGGTATTCTTCATACCAGTCATGTTTGTTCATGAACACGGCTTTGACACCACGACAAGGTATAGTGGAAAGAGCTAATAGAAGCATAAAAGAAATGCTTCAAAAACAAAAAGGGGGAGTTGCTGAGTCCGCGTCCCCCAGGGAAAGACTTTCTCTTGCGCTCTTTACCCTTAATTTTTTAAATCTAAATGACAACGATCAGTCTGCCGCAGATCGGCATATGACAAGAGACTCCATGGATACTAAAGACATGGTTATGTGGAAGGATGTTATTAATAATAAATGGTATGGACCGGATCCGGTAATAACGAGATCCAGGGGAGCTGTTTGTGTTTTTCCACAGAGTCAAGAAGTACCTCACTGGGTGCCAACGAGACTGACCAGGCCGGTGGAGACTGCAGAAAAACCCCCTCTTGAAGATGCAGCTGATCTTCCTGCTGTTAGCAACAGTGCTAATAGCAATCCCTGTGATAGCTAAACCAATGATGCTGTGGGCTGTTACAATTTACTGACTGGATTGCCTCTGCGGTGTCCTTTTCCAAAGAGCGGGTGGGAGTCGGAATGTTTTTAGCCTGCTGCTTGGGAGGATGCGTGGTATGCCTATGGTTGGTCTGTCGCCTTCGAGCCCAAACCAGAAGGGACAAGGTTGTTATCTTGCAAGCATTAGCCGCTTTGGAGAGTGGATCCTCACCCCAGATTTGGCTGTCGGCCCTAAGAGGCAGTTAAGCCTTACCATTCTGCATAGCCTTAGCACCCCGAGGGATCAGGGGATCCCATTGCACCGGGACAGGTATGCAACTTGCAATTTGGGACAGGGTGCAAGGCAAGTGCACTGCACTTGAGGAGATGGTTCTCATCTCCTCAAGAAGAGCATGCTGGGTTGCAAGTGGGTTGATGCCCAAGATCCCACCTCTGCAAAAAAGGCATCGGACGGGCCTGGTCATCACTGGGGAAGGCGCGCCCCTCAGGCGAAGGCCAGTGCAAGGTCCCAATGTTTTAGACAGAGGCCCAACCTCTACTCTTACCTGTTGCCATAAAACAAAGAAGGGGGAACTGTAGGGAGCCGAGGCGAGACTCCGCCCACTCCCTTGCAGCTTTGAGGTAACCACCCCAGACGGTGCTTGGCGGGACGCCTGGGCTGTGCGCGTGTGCGAGCCAGGTAGAGTCCCCAGCCAATCCCATGACACCTGGTGACGGTAAAAGGCAGGCGACCAACAATAGAAAGACCCGCGTTCCGATTCTCCTATATAAGCGGCTGTGTTTCGGGTGCACGCTCTCTCGCGCCCAAGCTCTCCTACAACTAAAAGGCTCTCCAATAAAGCGTGATCTGAGAAGACTCCTGGTGTGGTGGTCGTTTTTCCTCGCTGGTCGAGTAGACGGTCGCTACAGGATTCGGCTGAGGGTGAGGGTGTGGGTTAGGGTTAGGGTTAGTGTTAGGGTGAGTTTTAGTTTTTGGGTTAGGGTTAGATTTAGAGTTAGGGTGAGGGTGAGATTTAGGGTGAGAGTTAGGTTTAGTGTGAGGTTTAGGTTGAGGATTATGGTGAGGGTTAGTTTTAGGGTTAGGGTTAGGATGAGAGTTTGTGGGAGGGTTAGGGTTAGGGTTAGGGTTAGGCTGAGGGTGAGGGTGAGGGTGAGGGTTAGGGTTAGGTGGAGGGTTAGGGTTAGGCTTAGGGTGAGAGTTATGGTTCGGTTATGTTTAGGGTTAGTGTGAGGGTTAGGTTTAAGGTGAGCATGAGGTTTAGGTTTTGGTTGAGGGTTAGGGTTAGGGTTAAGGTTAGGGTGAGAGTTAAGGTTAGGGTTAGGGTGAGGGTAAGGATGAGGATTAGGGTTAGGGTTACGGTTACGGTGAGGGCTAGGTTGAGGGTGAGGGTTAGGTTTAGTGTTAGATTAAGGTTTAGGTTTAGGGTTAGGGTTACGGTGAGGGTTAGATTGAGGGTTAGGGTTACGGTGAGGGTGAGTTGTAGCATTAGGGATAGGGTTAGGGATAGGTTTTGGGTTAGGATTAGTGTTATTGTTAGGGTTAGGGTTAGAGTTGTGGTGAGGGTGAGGGTGAGGGTGAGGGTTAGGGTTTGGGTGAGGTTTAGGGTTAGTGTTAGGTTTAGGGTTCGGGTGTGAGTGAGGTTTAGGGTAGATTTAGGGTTAGTTTGAGGGTTAGGTCGAGTGTTAAGGTTAGGGTTAGTTTTAAGGTTAAGGTTAGGGTGAGGGATAGGTTGAGGTTTAGGGTTATTGTTAGGGTTAGGGTTAGGATTAGGTTGAGGGTGAGGGTTAGGGTGAGGGTTAGGCTTATGCTTAGGCTTAGGTTTAGAGTAAGGGTGAGGGTGGGGGTGAAGATTCGGTTTAGGGTGATGGTTAGGGTTAGGGCTAGGGTGAGGGTTTGGATGAGGGTTAGGATTAGGAGTAGAGTTAGGGTGAGGGCTAGGTTGAGGGTGAGGGTTAGGGTTAGTTTAGATTAAGGTTTAGGATTAGGGTTAGTGTTAGCATGAGGGTTAGGTTGAGGGTTAGTGTTACGGTGAGGGTGAGGATTAGGGTTAGGTTGAGGGTTAGGGATAGGATGATGGTGAGCCTGAGGGTGTTAGGATTACTTTTAGGGTTAGGGTTAGGTTTAGGGTTAGGGTTAGGATTAGTGTTATTGTTAGGGTTAGGGTTAGACTTGTGGTGAGGGTGAGGGTTAGGGTTAGGGTTAGGGTGAGGTTTTGGGTTAGGGTTAGGATTAGCGTTAGGGTGAGGTTGAAGTTAAGGGTTAGAGTTAGGGTTAGGGTGAGGGTGAACGTGGGGGTGAAGCTTAGGTTTAGTGTGGTGGTTAAGGTTAGGGCTAGGGTGAGGGTTTGGATGAGGGTTAGGATTAGGAGTACAGTTAGGGTGAGGTCTAGGGTGAGGGTGAAGTTTAGGGTAACGGTTAGGCTTAGGTTTAGGGTTAGGCTGAGTATGATGTTGAGGTTGAGCGTGAGGGTTAGGGTGGTGGTTAGGTTTATGGTTAGGGTGAGGGTTAGGATGAGGTTTAGGGTTAGGGTGAGGATTAGGGTGAGGATAATGGTAAGGGTAAAGGTGAGGTCTAGGCTGAGGGTGAGGGTTAAGGTAAGGGTGAGGGATAGGGTTAGGTTTAGGCATAGGGTAAGGTTTAGGGTTAGGATGAGGGTTAGATTGAAGATTAGGGTTAGGGTTAGTGTGAGGTTTAGGGTGAGGATGAGGGTTAGAATTAGGGTTAGGGTGAGGGGTAGGGTTAGAGTGAGGATTAGGGTTAGGGTTAGGGTTAGGGTGAGGTTTAGGAATAGTGTGAGGGTTAGGGTTTGTGTGAGGGTTAGTTTTAGTGTTAGTGTTAGGGTGAGGGTAAGTGTTAGGGTGAGGGTTATGGTTAGGGTGAGGTTTAGGGTTAGGGTTAGGAGTCCATTAGGGTTAGTGTTAGGGTGAGTGTTGGGGTTAGGCTTATGGTTAGGGATAGGCTTAGGGTTAGGCTGAGGTTGAGGGTGAAGGTTAGGGTTAGGGTGAGGTTTAGGGTTAGGGTTAGGGTGAGTGTGAGGGTTAGGGTTAGGGTTAGGCTTAGTATTAGGCAGAGGGTGAGGGTGTGGGTTAGGGTTAGGGTTAGTGTTAGGGTGAGGTTTTTGGTTTGGGTTAGGGTTAGATTTAGGTTTAGGATGAGGGTAAGGCTTAGGGTTAGATTTAGTGTTAGGGTGAGGTTTAGGTTGAGGGTAAGGGTAATGGTTAGTGTTTGGGTTAGGGTTAGGTTGAGAGTTAGAGGGAGTGTTAGGGATAGGGTTAGGGTTAGGGACAGGATTAAGGTTAGAGTGAGGGTGAGTGTGTGTGTTAGGTTTAGGTTTAGGGTTAGGCTTAGGGTTAGGCTGAGGGTGAGGTTGAGGGTAAGGGTTAGAGTTAAGGGGACGGTTAGGATGAGGGTTAGTGTTAGGATTAGGGTTAGGGTAAGTGCTACAGTGAGTTTGCCGGTGAGGTTTAAGGTTAGGGTTAGGGTTTGGGTTAGGGTGATGTTTAGGGTTAGAGTTAATGTAGGGTGAGGCTTAGGGTGAGGGTTAGGGTTAGGGTTAGTGTTAGGTTTAGGGTTAGGTTTAGGGTGAGGGTGAGGTTTAGGATTATGGTTAGGATTAGGATTAGGGTTAGGGTTAGTGTGAGTGTGAGGGTTAGGTTTAGGGTTAGGGTTGGGCTTAGGGTTAGGCTGAGGGTGAAGGTGAGTGTGAGGGTTAGGGTTAGGGTTAGGGTTAGAGTTAGGGATATGGGGAGAGTTATGATGAGGGTTAGGGTTAGAATTAGGGTTAGTGTGAAGGATAGGGAGAGGTTGAATTTAGGGTTAGTGTTAGGGTGAGTTTTAGTGTTAGGGTTATGGTGAGTGTGAGGTATAGGGTTAGAGTTAGGGTTAAGGTGAGGCTGAGGGTGAGGCTTAGGGTTAGGGATAGGATTAGGAATAGGTTAAGTGTGAGGGTGAGTGTGTGGGTTAGGGTTAGGGTTCGCTTAGGGTTACACTGAGGGTGAGAGTGAGGGTGAGGTTTAGGGTTAGGATTTGGGTTTGGGTGAGGGTGACTGAGTGTGTTAGGGTGAGGTTTAGGTTTAGGCTAAGGGTTAGGCTAAGGGTGAGGGATAGGGTTAGTGGGAGATTTAGTGTAAGGGTTAGGGGGAGGGTTAGGATTAGGGTTAGGGTGAGACTGAGGGTGAAGGTTAGGTTTAGTGTTAGGGTGAGGGTTAGGATGTGTGTTAGGATTAGGGTTAGGCTTAGAGTTAGGATGAGGTTTAGGGTTAGGGTTTGGGATAGGGTGAGGGTGAGGCTGAGAATTAGGGTTAGGTTTAGGGTTAGGTTTATGGTGAGTGTTAGTGTTAGTGTTAGTGTTAGGGTTACAGTGAGGGTTGGGGTTAGGGTTAGGGTTAGGTTTAGGCTTAGAGTTAGGGTGAGGGTTAGGATGAGGATTAGGTTTACGATTAGGGTTAGGGTGAGGACTAGGGTGAAGGTGAGGATTAGGGTTAGTGTTCGGGTAAGGTTTAGGGTTAGGGTTATGGTTAGGGTGAGGGTTAGGATGAGGGTTAGGGTTAGGGTGAGGTTTAGGGTTAGGATTAGTTTTAGGCTGAGGTTGAGTGTTAGCATTAGGGTTAGGGTTAGTGTTAGGCTTAGGTTTAGGGTTAGGATTACTGTTATTGTTAGGGTTAGGTTTAGAGTTATGGTGAGGGTGAGGGTGAGGGTGAATGTTAGGGTTATAGTTAGGGTAAGGGTGAGGCTGAGGTTGAGGTTTATATTTAGGTTTAGTGTTAGAGTTATGGTTAGCATGAGGTTTAGGGTGAGGGTGAGGATTAGGGTTAGGGTTAGGATTAGGATTAGAGTCATGGTTAGGGTGAGTGTGAGGGTTAGGGTTAGGGTTAGGTTCAGGATTAGGGTTAGGCTGAGGATGAGGGTGAGTGTGAGGGTTAGGGTTAGGGTGAGGGTTAGGGTTAGGGTTAGGGTGAGAGTAAGGATTCGGTTAATTTTAGGGTTAGGGTGAGGGTTAGGGTTAGGGTAAGGATGAGGTTTAGGGTTAGGGTTAGCGTGACGGTTAGGATGAGTTTTAGGGTTATGATTAGGGTTAGGGTGAGGGCTAGGGTGAGGGTGAGGATTAGGGTTTGTGTTAGGGTAAGGTTTAGGTTTAGGGTTAGAATTAGGGTGAGGATTTGGATGAGTGTTAGGGTTACGGTGAGGGTGAGGGTTAGGTTTGGGGTGAGGGTTAGGGTTAGGATTAGTGTTAGGGTGAGGTTGAGTTTTAGCATTAGGGTTAGGGTTAGGGTTAGCTTTAGGGTTAGGAGTAGTGTTATTGTTAGGTTTAGGGTTAGAGTTATGGTGAGGGTGAGGTTTAGGGTGACAGTTAGGGTTAGGGTTAGGGTGAGGTTTAGGGTTAGGGTTAGGATTAGGGTTAAGGTGGGGTTGAGGTTTAGGGTTAGAGTTATGGTTAGGGTGAGGCTGAGGTTGAGGGTTAGGGTTAGGCTTATTGTTAGGTTTAGGCTGAGGGATAGGGTCAGGGTGAGGGTTAGTGTTAGGGTTAGGATTAGGATTAGTGTTAGGGTTAGGGTGAGTGTGAGGCTTAGGGTTGGGTTTAGGGTTAGGCTTAGGGTTACGCTGAGGGTGAGCGTGAGTGTGAGGGTTAGGGTTAGTGTGAGAGTTAGGGTTGGGGTTATGGGGAGGGTTAGGATGAGGGTTAGGGTTAGGATTAGGGTTAGGGTGAGGGCTAGGGTGAGGTTGAGTTTTAGGGTTAGTGTTAGGGTGAGGTTTAGGGTTAGGGTTAGGTTTAGTGTTAGGGTGAGTGTGAGGTATAGGGTTAGTTAGGGTTAAGGTGAGGCTGAGGATGAGGCTTAGGGTTAAGGTTAGGATTAGGATTAGGGTAAAGGTTAGAGTGAGTGTGAGTGTTAGGGTTAAGGTTAGGCTTAGGTTTAGACTGAGGGTGAGCGTGAGGGTGAGTTTTAGGGTTAGGATGTGGGTTAGGGTGAGGGTGAGTGAGTGTGTTAGGGTTAGGTTTAGGTTTAGGCTAAGGGTTAGTCTAAGGGTGAGGTTGAGTTTGAGGTTTAGGTTTAGGGTGAGGTTTGGTGTAAGGATTAGGGGGAGGGTTAGAATGAGGGTTAGGGTTAGGATTAGGGTTAGGGTGAGAGTGAGGGTGAGGGTTAGGGTTAGTGTTAGGTTGAGGGTTAGGATGAGGGTTAGTGTTACAGTGAGGGTGAGGGTTAGGGTTAGGGTGAGGGTTATCATGAGGATTAGGGTTACGATTAGGATTAGGGTGAGGGCTAGGGTGAGGGTGAGGATTAGGGTTAGTGTTAGGGTAAGGTTTAGGGTTAGGGTTAGAGTTAGGGTTAGGGTTAGTGTTAGGTTTAGGGTTAGTGTTAGGGTTATGGTGAGGGTGAGGTTTAGGATGAGGGTTAGTGTTACAGTGAGGGTGAGGGTTAGGGTAAGGGTGAGGGTTAGGTTTAGGATAAGGGTTAGGGTGAGGTTGAGTGTTAGCATTAGGGTTAGGGTTAGGGTTAGGTTTAGTGTTAGGATTAGTGTTATTGATAGGTTTAGGGTTAGAGTTATGGTGAGGGTGAGGTTTAGGGTTAGGGTTAGGGTGAGGTTAAGGTTTAGGGTTAGGATTAGGGTTAGGGTGAGGATGAGGTTTACGGTTAGGGTTAGGTTTAGTTGGAGGGTTAGGTCGAGGGTTAAGGTTAGGGTTAGTGTTAGGTTTAACGTTCAGGTCAGGGATAGGTTGAGGTTTAGGGTTAAGGTTATGTTTAGGTTTCGGGTGAGGGTGAATGTGAGGTTTAGGGGTGGGGTTAGGCATAGGCTTAGGGTTATGCTGAGGGTGAGGGTGGGGGTGAGGATTAGGGTTAGGGTGATGGTTAGGGTTAGGGTTATGGTGAGGGTTAGTGTTAGGGTTAGGGTTAGAGTTAGGGTTAAGGTGAGGGTGAGGTTTAGGGGTAGAGTTAGGGTTAGGGTGAGGGTTCGCCTTAGAGTGAGGGTTAGGGTGGAGTTGATGGTAAGGGTAAAGGTGAGGGTTAGGCTGAGGGTGAGGGTTACATTAAGGGTGAGAGTTAGGGCTAGGGTGAGGGTTAGGGTGAGGGTTAGGGTGAGGATGAGGGTTAGGTTGAGGATTAGTGTTAGGTTTAGTGTGAAGTTTAGGGTGAGGATGAGGGTTAGGGTTAGGGTGAGGGCTAGGGAGAGGGTGAGGTTTAGGGTTAGGGTTAGGGTGAGGTTTAGGGTTAGGGTGATGGTTAGGGTTAAGTGTTATTGTTAGTGTAAGTGTTAGGGTGAGGGTAAGTGTTAGGGTGAGGGTTAGGGTTATGGTGCGGGTAAGTTTTAAGGTGAGGGTTAGGGTTAGGGTGAGGGTTATCTTTAGGGTGAGGGTGAGGGTTAGGGTTAGGGCTAGGATGAGGTTTAGGGATAGGGTTAGGTTTAGGGTTAGGGTCAGGGTGAGATTTAGTGTTAGAGTTAGGGTTAGGGTGAAGCTGAGGGTGAGGATTAGCGTTAAGATTAATGTTAGGGTTAGGCTTAAGGTGAGGGTTAGGTTGAGGGTGAGGGTTAGGGTTAGGTTTAGAAGTAGGATTAGGGTTAGTGTTATGGTGAGTGTGAGGGTTAGGGTTAGGGTTAGGGTAAGGGCTAGGGTGAGTGTGAGGGTGAGTTTTAAGGTTAGGGTTAGGGTTAGGGTTAGGATGAGGGTAAGGTTTAGGGTTAGAGTTAGTTTTAGGGTGAAGCTGAGTGTGAGGGTTAGGGTTAATGTTAGTATTAGGTTTAGGGTGAGGTTTAGGGTGAGGATTAGGGTGAGGTTGAGGCTTAGGTTTAGGGTTAGGATTAGGAATAGGTTTAGGGTTTGAGTGAGTATGAGGGTTAGGGTTAGGTTTAGGGCTAGGCTTAGGTTTAGGCTGAGGGAGACGGTGGGGGTGAGGATTAAGGTTAGGGTGATGGTTTGGGTTAGGGTTAGTGTTATTATTAGGGTTCGGGTTTGAATTAGGGTGAGGGTGAGTGTGCGGGTGAGGGTTAGGGTTAGGGTTAGGGTGGGTTTTAGGGTTAGGGTTAGGGCTAGTGTGAGGGTGAGGTTTAGGGATAGATATAGGGTTAGAGGGAGGGTTAGGGTGAGAGTTAGGCATAGGGTTAATGTTAGGGTGTGGGTGAGGGTTAGGGTTAGGGTGAGGGTTATGGTTAGGGTGAGGGTTAGGGTTAGGATTAGGGTTATTGTTAGGGTTAGGGTTAGGGTTACAGTTAAGGTGAGGGTGAGTGTTAGGGTTAGGGTGAGGGTGAGGTTTATTGTTAGGTTTAGGGTTAGAGTTAGGGTTAGGGTGAGGGTGAGGTTTAGGGGTACATTTAGGGTTAGGGTGATGGTTAGGATTAAGGTGCGGGTTAGCGTGGGTGTGATGGTAAGGGTAAAGTTGCGGGTTAGGCTGAGGGTGAGGGTTACGGTAAGGGTGAGGGTTAGGGTTAGAGTGAGGGTTAGGGTTAGCATTGGGTGAGGAGGAGGGTTAGATTGAGGATTAGTGTTAGGGTTAGTGTGAGGTTTATGGTGAGGATGAGGGTTAGGGTTAGGGTGAAGGCTAGGGTGAGGGTGAGGGTTAGGATTAGTGTTAGGGTGAAGGTTAGGTTTAGGGTGATGTTTAGGGTTAGTGTGAGGGTTAGTGTTAGTGTTAGGGTTTGTGTTAGGTTGAGGGTATGTGTTAGGGTTAGGCTGAGGGTTATGGTTAGGGTGGGGATTAAGGTTAGGATAAGTGTAAGGGTGAGGGCTAGGCTGAGGGTTAGGGTGAGGGTTAGGGTTAGGGATAGGGTTAGGTTTAGGATGAGGGTTAGGGTGAGGGTGAATGTGAGGGTTAGGATCAGGGTTAGGGTTAGGCTTAGTGTTAGGATGAGGTTTAGGTTTAGGGTTTGGGATAGGGTGAGGGTGAGGCTGAGGATTAGGGTTAGGTTTAGCTTTAGTTTTATGGTTAGTTTTAGTGTTAGGGTTAGTGTTAGGGTTACAGTGAGTGTTGGGGTTAGGGTTAAGGTTAGGGTTAGGCTTGGAGTTAGGGTGAGGGTTAGGATGAGGATTAGGTTTACGATTAGGGTTAGGGTGAGGGCTAGGGTGAAGGTGAGGATTAGAGTTAATGTTTGGGTAAGGTTTAGGGTTAGGGTTAGGGTTAGGGTGAGGGTTAGGATGAGGGTTAGGTTTATGGTGAGGGTGAGGGTTAGGTTTAGGGTTAGGGTGAGGGTTAGGTTTAGGGTGAGGGTTAGGGTTAGGATTGGGGTGAGGGTGAGTGTGTGTGTTAGGGTTAGGGTGAGGTTTAGGGTTAGGGCTAGGATTAGGGTTAGGGTTAGTGTGAGGTTTATGTTTAGATTTAGTTTTAGGTGTAGGGTTAGGTCGAGGGTTAGGGTTAGGCTAAGTATTAGGGTTAAGGTTAGGTGGAGGGTTAGGTTGAGGTTTAGGGTTATGGTTATGGTTAGATTTAGGATTAGGGTTAGGGTGAGGGTCAGGATGAGGGTTAGTGTTATGGTGAGGGTGAGGGTTAGGGTTAGCATGAGTGTTAGGGTTAGGATTAGGGTTAGGATAAGGTTGACTGTTAGCACTATGGTTAGGGTTAGGGTTAGGTTTACGCTTAGGATTACTGTTATTGTTAGGGTTAGGGTTAGAGTTATGGTGAGGGTGAGGGTGAGGGTGAGTGTTAGGTTTAGGGTGAGGTTTAGGGTTAGGGTTAGTATTAGGGTTAGGGTGAGGGTGAAGTTTATGGTTAGATTTAGTTTTAGTTGGAGGGTTAGGTCGAGGGTTAGGGTTAGGCTAAGTGTTAGGGTTAAGGTTAGGTTGAGGGTTAGGTTGAGGTTTAGGGTTAGGGTTAGGGATATGTTTAGGATTAGGGGTAGGGTGAGTGTGAGGTTTAGGGTTAGGGTTAGGCTTAGGCTTAGGGTTAGGCTGAGGGTGAGGGTGGGGGTGAGGATTAGGGTTACAGTGATGGTTAGGTTTAGGTTTAGGGTAAGGGTTAGTGTTAGGGTTAGGGTTAGTGTGAGGGTGAGGTTTAGGGCTAGAGTTAGGGTTAGGGTGAGGGTTAGCGTTAGAGTAATGGTTAGGGTGGGGGTGACTGTAAGGGTAAATGTGAGGGTTAGGCTTAGCGTGAGGGTTAAGGTAAGGGTGAGGGTTAGGGTTAGGGTGAGATTTAGGGTTAGGTTTAGTGTGAAGGTGAGGGTTAGATTGAGGATTAGTGTAAGGGTTAGTGTGAAGTTTAGAGTGAGCATGAGGGTTAGGGTTAGGGCGAGGTCTAGGGACAGGGTGAGGTTTAGGGTTAGTGTTAAGGTGAGGTTTAGGGTTACGTTGATGGTTAGGGTTAGTGTGAGGTTTGGTGCTAGTGTTAGGGTTAGTGTTAAGGTGAGGGTAAGTGTTAGGGTGAGGTTTAGGGTTAGAGTTAGGGTTATTGTTAGCGTTAGGGTTAGGGTTAAGTTCATGGTGAGGGTGAGGATGAGGTTTAGGGTTAGGTCTAGGATGAGGTTTAAGGATAGGGTGTGGGTTAGGGTTAGGGTCAGGATGAGGTTTAGCGTTAGACTTAGGGTTAGGGTAAGGCTGAGGGTGAGGGTTAGTGTTAGTATTAATGTTAGGGTTAGGCTTAATTTGAGGGTTAGGTTGAGGGTGAGGGTTAGGGTTTGGGGTAGGAGTACATTAGGGTTAGTGTTAGGGTGAATGTGAGGGTTAGGGTTAAGGTTAGGGATAGGCTTATGGTTAGGCTGAAGTTGAGGTGAGGTTTAGGTTGAGGGTGAGGTTTAGGGATAGGGTTAGGGTGAGGGTGAGGATTAGGTTTAGGATTAGGCTTAGGATTAGGCTGAGGGTGAGGTTGTGGGTTAGGGTTAGAGTTAGTGTTAGGCTGAGGTTTAGGGTTTGCGTTAGGGTTAGAGTTAGGGTTAGGGTGAGGGTGAGGTTTAGGGTTAGATTTAGGGTTAGGGTGAGGTTTAGGTTGAGGGTTATGGTAAGGGTTAGGGTTTGGGTTAGGGTCAGGGTGAATGTTAGAGGGAGGGTTAGGGTTAGGGTTAGCGTTAGGGACATGATTAGGGTTAGAGTGAGCGTGAGTGTGTGTTAGGTTTAGGTTTAGGATTAGTCTTAGGGTTAGGCTGAGGTTGAGGTGTAGGGTGAGGGTTAGGTTTAGCTGGAGGGTTAGGATGACGGTTAGGGTTTGGATTAGGGTTAGGGTAAGGGCTAGGGTGATTGTGAGGTTGAGGTTTAAGGTTATGGTTAGGGTTTGGGTGAGGGTGAGGGTGAGTGTTAGGGTTAGTCTTAGTGTTAGGTTTAGGGTTAGGTTTAGGGTGAGGGTTAGGGTGAGGGTTAGGGTTAGGGTTAGGGTTAGGATTAGGATTAGGGTTAGTGTTAGGTTGAGTGTGAGGGTTAGTGTTAGGTTTAGGGTTAGGCTTAGGGTTAGGCTGAGGGTGAGGGTGAGGTTTAGGGTGAGTGTTAGGTTTAGGGATATGGGGAGGGTTAGGATGAGGCTTAGGGTTAGGATTAGGGTTAGGGTGAGGGCGAGGGAGAGGTTGAGGTTTAAGGTTAGTGTTAGGGTGAGGTTTAGGGTTAGGTTTAGTTTTAGGGTTAGGGTGAGTGTGAGGTATAGGGTTAGAGTAAGGTTTAAGGTGAGGGTGAGGGTGATTGTTAGGGTCAGGATTTGGGTTAAGATGAGGGTGAGTGACTGTGCTAGGGTTAGGTTTATGTTTAGGCTAAGGGTTAGGCTAATGGTGAGTTTGAAGTTGAGGGTTAGGGTTAGTGTGATGTTTAGGGTCAGGGTTAGAGGGAGGGTTAGGATGAGGGTTAGGGTTCGGATTAGTGTTAGGGAGAGAGTGAGGTTGAGGGTTAGGGTTATTGTTAGGGTGAGGGATAGGATGTGTGTTAGGATTAGTGTTAGTGTGAGGGCTAGGCTGAGGCTGAGGTTGAGGGTTAGGGTTAGGGTTAGTGTTAGATTTAGTGTTAGGGTGAGGGTTAGGGTGAGGGTGAGGATTAGGGTTAGGTTTATGATTAAGTTTAAAGTCAGTGTTAGGGTGAGTGTGAGGCTTAGGGTTATGGTTAGGTTTAGGATTAGGGTAAGGCTGAGGATGAGGTTTAGTGTGAGGGTTAGGGTTAGGGTGAGGGTTAGGGTTAGGGTGAGAGTTAAGGTTCGGTTAAGTTTAGGGTTAGGGTGAGGGTTAGGGTTAGGGTTAGGGTGAGTTTTAGGGTTAAGGTTAGGTTGAGGTTTAGTCTTAGGGTAAGGATGAGGGTTAGGGTTAGTGTGAGGTTTAGGATGAGGATTAGGGTTATGATTAGGGTTAGGGTGGAGGGTGAGGATTAGGGTTACTGTTAGGGTAAGGTTTAGTGTTAGGGTTATTTTTAGGGTGAGGGTTAGGATGAGGGTTAAGGTTATGGTCAAGTTAAGCTTTAGGTTTAGGTTTAGGGTTAAAGTGAGGTTGAGTTTTAGCATTAGGGTTAGTGTTAGGGTTCATTTTAGTGTTAGGATTAGTGTTATTGTTAGGGTTAGGGATAGAGTTATGGTGAAGGTTTGGTTTAGGGTGAAGGTTAGGATTAGGGTTAGGGTGAAGTTTATGGTTAGGGTTAGGATTAGGGTTAGGGTGAGGTTGAGGTTAAAGGTTAGAGTAAGGGTTACGGTGATGCTGAGGGTGAGGATTAGGGTTAAGTTTAATATTAGGATTAGGGTTAGGTTTAGGGTGAGTGTGAGGGTTACGGGAGGTTTAATGATAGGCTTAGGGTTAGGCTGAGGGTGAGGGTGAGGGTGAGGGTTAGGGTTAGGGTGAGGGTTAGGGTTAGGGTTAGGATTAGGGTTAGGGTGATGTTGAGTGAGTGTGTTAGGTTTAGGTTTAGGTTTAGGCTAAGGGTTAGGCTAAGGGTGAGGTTGAGTTTGAAGTTTAGGGTTAGGGTGAGGTTTAGGGTAAAGGTTAGGGGGAGGGTTAGGATGAGGGTTAGGGTTAGGATGAGGGTTAGGGTGAGAGTGACTGTGAGTGTTAGGGTTAGTGTTAGGTTGAGGGTTAGGATGAGGGTTAGAATTAGGGTTAGGGTGAGGGTTAGGATGAGGGTTAGGGTTACGGTGAGGGTGAGGGTTAGGGTTATGGTGAGGGTGAGGGTTAGGGTTAGGATGAGGGATAGTGTTAGAATTAGGGTTAGGATGAGGTTGAGTTTTAGCATTAGGATTAGGGTTAGGGTTAGCGTTAGGTTTAGGGTTAGGATTAGTGTTATTGTTAGGGTTAGGGTTAGAGTTATGGTGAGGGTGAGGGTTAGGGTTAGGGTTAGGATGAGGTTTAGGTTTAGGATTAGGGTTAGGATTAGGGTTAGGGTGAGGGTGAGGTTTATTGTTAGATTTAGGTTTAGTTGGAGGGTTAGGTTGAGGGTTAGGTTTGGGGTTAGTGTTATGTTTAAGGTTCGGTTCAGGGATAGGTTGAGGTTTAGGGTTAAGGTTAGGTTTAGGGTTAGGATTAGGGTTAGGGTGATGGTGAGTGTGAGTCTTAGGGTTATGGTTAGGCTTAGGCTTAGGGTTAGGCTGAGGGTGAGGGTGGGGTTGGGGATTAGTGTTAGGGTGATGGTTAGGGTTAGGGTTATGGTGAGGGTTAGTGTTAGGGTTAGGGTTAGAGTTAGGGTTAGAGTGAGGGTGAGGTTTAGGGCTAGAGTTAGGGTTAGGGTGAGGGTTAGTCTTAGAGTGAGGGTTAGGGTGGGGGTGACGGTAAGGGTAAAGGTGAGGGTTAGGCTGAGGGTCAGGATTATGTTAAGGGTTAGGGTTAGGTTTAGGGTGAGGGTTAGGGTGAGGTTTAGGGTGAGGGTCAGGGTTTGATTGAGGATTAGTGTTATGGTTAGTGTGAAGTTTAGGGTGAGGATGAGGGTTAGGGTTAGGGTGAGGGCTAGGGAGAGTGTGAGGTTTAGGGTTAGGGTTAGGGTGAGGTTTAGGCTTAGTGTGATGGTTAGGGTTAGTGTTAGACTTAGGCTTAGCGTTAGGGTGAGGGTAAGTGTTAGGTTGAGGGTTAGGGTTAAGGTGAGGGTAAGTGGTAGTGTGAGGTTTAGGGTTAGGGTTATGGTTAGTTTGAGGGTTAGGTTAAGGGTTAGGATTATTGTTAGCATTAGGGTTAGGGTTACAGTTATGGTGAGGGTTAAGGTTAGGGCTAGGATGAGGTTTAGGGATAGGGTTATGGTTAGTATTAGGGTCAGGGTGAGGTTTAGTGTTAGAGTTATGGTTAGGGTGAAGCTGAGGGTGAGGTTTAGGGTTAGGATTAATGTTATTGTTAGGCTTAAGGTGAGGGATAGGTTGAGGGTGAGGGTTAGGGTTACAGTTAGTAGGATTAGGGTTAGTGTTAGGGTGAGTGTGAGGGTTAGGGTTAGGGTTAGGGTTAGGGATAGGCCTAGGTTTAGGCTGAGGTAGAGGGTTAGAATTCGGGTTAGGGATAGGTTTAGCTTATGGTTAGGGTGAGTGTGAAGGGCAGGGTTAGTGTTAGGCTCAGGATTAGGCTGAGGGTGAGGGTGTGGGTTAGGGTTAAGGTGAATGTTAGGGTTAGGGTGAAGGTGAGGGTTAGGGTGACAGTTAGGGTTAGGGTTAGGGTGAGGTTTTGGGTTAGGGTTAGGATTAGGGTTAGGGTGAGGGTGAGGTTTATGGTTAGATTTAGGTTTAGTTGTAGGGTTAGGTCGAGGGTTAGGGTTAGGGTTAGTGTCAGGGTGAAGTTTAGGTTTTGGGTTAGGGTTAGAGTCAGGGTTAGGGTTAGGGTGAGGTTTAGGGTTAGATTTAGGGTTAGGGTGAGGTTTTGGTTGAAGGTTATGGTAAGGGTTAGTTGTAGGGTTAGGGTTAGGGTGAGAGTTAGGGGGAGGTTTAGGGTTAGGGTTAGGGTTAGGGATAGGATCAGGGTTAGAGTGAGGGTGACTGTGTGTGTTAGGTTTAGGTTAAGGTTTAGGCTATTGGTTAGACTGAGGGTGAGGTTGAGGGTGAGGGTTAGGGTTAGGGGGAGGGTTAGGATGAGGGTTAGGGTTAGAATTAGGGTTAGGGTAAGGGCTAGGGTGAGTGTGAGCGTTAGGGTGAGGATGATGGTAAGGGTTAAGATTAGGTTTAGGCTGAGGCTTACGGTTAAGATAAGGGTGAGGGTTAGGGTTAGGTTTAGGTTTAGGGTAAGGGTTAGGGTTAGGGTTATGGTTAATGTGAGGGTTATA
The DNA here is from genome assembly GCF_024711535.1 of Dipodomys merriami. Classification (NCBI taxonomy): domain Eukaryota; kingdom Metazoa; phylum Chordata; class Mammalia; order Rodentia; family Heteromyidae; genus Dipodomys; species Dipodomys merriami. Next base: position 3,750,171 of record NW_027202460.1, on the reverse strand, counting down.
TGGAGGATTAGGGTTAGGGTTAGTGTCAGGATTAGGGTGAGGATGAGGGTTAAGGTTAAGGTGAGGGTGAGGGTTGGAATTAGGGTTAGAGGGAGGGCTAGAGTGAGGGTAAGGATTAGGGTTAGGGTTAGGGTTAGGGTGAGGTTTAGGATTAGGGTGAGGGTTAGGGTTAGTGTGAGGGTTAGTGTTAGGGTTAGGGTTAGTTTTAGGCTGAGGGTAAGAGTTAGGGTGAGAGTTAGGTTTAGGGTTAGGGTAAGGGTTAGGGTGAGGGTGATGGTTAGGGTTAGGTTTAGGGTGAGGTTTAGTGTTAGTGTTAGGGTAAGGGTTAGTGTGAGGGTTACAGTTAGGGTGAGGATTAGTGTTAGGGTAAGAGTTAGGGTGAGGTTTAGGGTTAGGGTGAGGGTCATGGTTAGGGTGAGGGTGAGGTTTAGGGTTAGAGTTAGGGTTAGGGTGAAGCTGAGGGTGAGTGTTAGGGTTACAGATAGTTTTAGGTTTAAGGTTGGGGTAAGGGTGAGGGATACGGAGAGAGTGAGGGTTAGGGTTAGGTTTAGGGTTAGTGTTAAGGTGAGGGTAAGTGTTAGGGTGAGGGTGAGGGTTAGGTTGAGGGTTATGGTTAGGTTGAGGATAAGGGTTAGTGTTGGGATTATTGTTAGGTTTAGGATTAGGTTTACAGTTACGGTGAGGGTGAGGGTTAGGGTTAGGGTTAGGGTGAGGTTTAGTGTTAGGGTTAGAGTTAGTGTTAGGTTGAGGGTGAGAGTGAGGGTGAGGTTTAGGGTTAGGGTTAGGGTTAGGGTTAGGGTTAGGGTTAGGGTGGGAGTTAGCGTAGGGGTGACGGTAAGGGTAAAGGTGAGTGTTAGGCTGAGGGTGAGGGTTATGGTTACGTTGAGGGTTAGGGTTTGGGTGAGGGTTAGTGTTAGCGTTAGGGTGAGGTGGAGGGTTAGATTGAGGATTAGTGTTAGGGTTAGTGTGAGGTTTTTGGTGAGGATGAGGGTTAGGGTTAGGGTGAAGCCTAGGGTGAGGGTGAGGGTGATGGTTAGTGTTAGGGTGAGGTTTAGGTTTAGGGTGATGTTTAGGGTTAGTGTGAGAGTTAGTGTTAGGGTTAGGTTTAGTGTTAGGGTGAGGGTAAATGTTAGGTTGAGGGTTAGGGTTAGGGTAACGGTTATGGTTAGGGTGAGGGTTAGGGTTAGGATAAGTGTAAGGGTGAGGGCTAGGCTGAGGGTTAGGTTGAGGGTCAGGGTTAGGGATAGGGTTAGGTTTAGGATGAGGGTTAGGGTGAGGGTGAATGTGAGGCTTAGGATCAGGGTTAGGGTTAACTCTAAGCCTAACTTAGAGTTAGAATGAGGGTTAGGCTTAGGGTTTGGGTTGGGGTGAGGGTGAGGCTGAGGATTAGGGTTAGGTTTAGGTTTAGGTTTACGGTTAGGTTTAGGGTTAGTGTTAGTGTTAGTGTTAGTGTTAGGGTTACAGTGAGGTTTGGGGTTAGGGTTAAGGTAAGGGTTAGGCTTAGATTTAGTGTGAGGGTTAGGATGAGGAATAGGTTTACGATTAGGGTTAGGGTGGAGGGCTAGGGTGAAGGTGATGATTAAGGTTAGTGTTAGGGTAAGGTTTAGGGTTAGATTTAGCGTTAGGGTGATGGTCAGGATGAGGGTTAGTGTTATGGTGAGGGTGAGGGATAGGGTTAGGGTGAGGGTTAGGGTTAGGATTAGGGTTAGGGTGAGGTTGAGTGTTAGCATTAGGGTTAGGGTTAGGGTTAGGTTTACGGTTAGGATTACTGTTATTGTTAGGTTTAGAGTTAGAGTTATGGTTAGGGTGAAGGTGAGTGTTAGGTTTAGGGTGAGGTTTAGGGTTAGGGTTAGGATTAGGGTTAGGGTGAGGGTGAGTGTGAGGTTTATGGTTAGATTTACTTTTAGTTGGAGGGTTTGTTCAAGGGTAAGGGTTAGGATAAGTGTTAGGGTTAAGGTTAGGTTGAGGGTTAGGTTGAGGTTTAGGGTTAGGGTTAGGGTTAGGGTTAGGATTAGGGTTAGGGTGATTGTGAGTGTGAGGTTTAGGGTTAGGGTTAGGCTTAGGCTTAGGGTTAGGCTGAGGGTGAGTGTGGGGGTGAGGATTAGGTTTAGGGTGATGTTTAGGGTTAGGGTTAGGGTAAGGGTTAGTGTTAGAGTTAGGGTTAGAGTGAGGGTTAGGGTGAGGGTGAGGTTTAGTGGTAGAGTTAGGGTTAGGGTGAGGGTTGGGTTTAGAGTGAGGTTTAGGGTGGTGGTGATGGTAAGGGTAAATGTGAGATTTAGGCTGATCGTGTGGGTTAAGGTAAGGGTGAGGGTTAGGGTTAGGGTGAGGGTTAGGTTTAGGTTTAGGGTGAGGTTGAGGGTTAGATTGAGGATTAGTATTAGGGTTAGTGTGAAATTTAGAGTGAGGATTGAGGGTTAGGGTTAAGGCGAAGTCTAGGGAGAGTGTGAGGTTTAGCGTTAGTGTTAGGGTGAGGTTAAGGGTTAGGATTAGGATGAGTGTGACTGTTAGGGTTAGGCTTAGGCTTAGGATTAGGCTGAGGGTGAGGGTGTGGGTTAGGGTTATGGTTAGTGTTAGGGTGAGGTTTAGGGTTTGGTTTAGGGTTAGAGTTAGGTTTAGGGTGAGGGTGAGGTTTAAGGTTAGATTTAGGGTTAGGGTGAGGTTTAGGTTGAGGGTTAGGGTAAGGGTTAATGTTTGGGTTAGGGTTAGGGTGAGAGTTAGAAGGAGGTTTAGGGTTAGGGTTAGGGACAGGATCAGGGTTAGATTGAGGGTGAGTGTGTGTGTTAGTTTTAGGTTTAGGGTTAGGGTTAGGGTTAGGCTTAGGGTGAGGTTGAGGGTGAGGGTTAGGTTTAGGGGGAGGGTTAGGATGAGGGTTAGGGTTAGGATTAGGGTTAATGTAAGGGCTAGGGTGAGTTTCAGGGTGAGGTTTAAGGTTAGGGTTAGGGTTAGGTTTAGGGTGAGGTTTAGGGTTAGAGTTAGGGTTATGGTGAGGCTGAAGGTTAGGGTTAGGGTTAGGTTTAGTGTTAGGTTTAGTGTTAGGTTTAGGGTGCGTTTTAGGTTGAGTGTGAGGGTTAGGCTTAGGTTTGGGATTAGGATTAGGGTTAGGGTTAGGGTGAGTGTGAGGGTTAGGGTTAGGCTTAGGCTTAGGCTTAGGCTCAGGGTGAGTGTGTGGGTTAGGGTGAGTGTTAGGTTTAGGGATATGGGGAGGGTTAGGATGAGGGTTAGGGTTAGGATTAGGATTAGGTTTAGGGCGAGGGAGAGGTTGAGGTTTAGGGTTAGTGTTAGGGTGAGGTTTAGGGTTAGGGTTAGGGTTAGGGTTAGGGTGAATGTGAGGTATAGGTTTAAAGTTAGGGTTAAGTTGAGGCTGAGGGTGAGGCTTAGGGTTAGGGTTAGGATTAGGATTAGGTTATTTGTTAGGGTGAGTGTGAGGTTTAGGGTTAGGGTTCACTTAGGTTTATACTGAGGGTGAGGGTGAGGGTGAGGGTTAGGTTTAGAGGTTTTGGGTTAGGGTGAGGGTGAGTGGATGTGTTACGTTTAGGGGCAGGGTTAGGATGAGGGTTAGGGTTAGGATTAGGGTTAGGGTAAGGGCTAGGGTGATTTTGATGGTGAGGTTTAAGGTTAGGGTTAGGGTGAGCTTTAGGGTTAGGTTTAGGGTGAGGGTTAGGGTGAGGGTGAGGGTTAGGGTTAGGTTTAGTATTAGGATTACGGTTAGGGCTAGGGTGAGTGTGAGGTTTAGGGTTAGGTTTAGGGTTAGGCTTAGGTTTAGGCTGAGGGTGAGTGTGAGGGTTAGGGTGAGTGTTAGCTTTAGGGATATGGGGAAGGTTAGGATGAGGATTAGGGTTATGATTAGGGTTAGGGTGAGGCCGAGGTAGAGGTTGAGGTTTAGGGTTAGTGTTAGGGTGATGTTTAGGGTTAGGTTTAGGGTTAGGTTTAGGGTGAGTGTGAGGTTTAGGGTCAGATTTAGGGTTAAGGTGAGGCTGAGTGTGAGGCTTTGGGTTAGGGTTAGGATTACGATTATGGAAAATGTTAGTGTGAGTGTATGGGTTAGGGTTAGGGTTCGCTTAGGTTTACACTGAGGGTGAGGGTGAGGGTTAGGGTTAGTGTTCGTTTTAGGGTTACGGTTAGGTTGAGGATGAGTTTTAGGGTTAGAGTTAAGGTAAGGGTGAGGCTGAGATTGAGGGTTAGGTTTAGGGTTAGTGTTAGAGTTAGTGTTACGGTGAGGGTTAGGGTGAGCATGAGGATTAGCATTAGTGTTAGGATTAGGATTAGAGTCACGGTTAGGGTGAGTGTAAGGTTTAGGGATAGGGTTAGGTTTAGGTTTAGGGTTAGGATGAGGATGAGGGTGAGTGAGAGGGTTAGGGTTAGGGTGAGGGTTAGGGTTAGGATTAGGGTGAGAGTTAGGGTTCGGTTAAGTTTAGGGTTAGGGTGAGAGTTAGGGTTCGGTTAAGTTTAGGGTTAGTGTGAGGGTTAGGGTTAGGGTTAGGGTGAGCTTTAGGGTTAGGGTTAGGTTGAGGTTTGGGGTTAGGGTAAGGATGAGGGTTAGGGTTAGGGTTACTGTGAGGGTTAGGATGAGGATTAGGGTTATGATTAGGGTTAGGGTGAGGGCTAGGATGAGGGTGAGGATAAGGGTTATTGTTAGGGTAAGGTTTAGGGTTAGGGTTAGGTTTAGGGTGAGGTTTAGGATGAGGGTTAATGTTACGGTGAGGGTGAGGGTTAGGGTTGGGGTGAGGGTTAGGGTTAGGGTTAGGGTTCATGTGAGGTTGAGGTTAAGGGTTAGAGTTAGGGTTAGGTTAGGCTGAGGGTGAGGGTTAGGGTTAGTGTTAGTGTTAGGTTTAGAGTTAGGTTTAGGGTGAGGGTTAGGGTGAGGTTGAGGATTGGGGTTAGGGTTAGAATTAGGATTAGGGTTAGGGTTAGGGTGAGAGTGAGGGTTAGGGTTAGGTTTATGGTTAGGCTTAGGTTTAGGCTGAGGGTGAGGGTGAGGGTGAGTGTTAGTGTTAGATTGCGGGTTAGGGTTAGGGTTATGTGGAGGGTTAGAATGAGGGTTAGGGTTAGGATTGGGGTTAGGCTGATGGTTAGGGTGAGGTTGAGGTTTAGGGTTAGTGTTAGGGTGAGGTTTAGGGTTAGGGTTTTGTTTAGGGTGAGTGTGAGGTATAGGGTTAGAGTTAGAGTTAACATGAGGCTGAGGGTGAGGCTTAGGGTTAGGGTTAGGATTAGGATTAGGGTAAGGGTTAGGGTGAGTGTGAGGGTTAGTGTTAGGGTTAGGCTTATGGTTACAGTGAGGGTAAGGGTGAGGATTAGGTTTAGGTTTAGGTTTAGGGTGACTGTGAGTGTGTGTGTTAGGGTTAGGTTTATGTTTAGGCTAAGAGTTAGGCTAAGGGTGAATTTGAGGGTGAGGCTTAGGGTTAGGGTGAAGTTTAGGGTTAGGGTGATGTTTAGGGTTAGTGTGAGTGTTAGTATTAGGGTTAGGTTTAGTGTTAGTGTGAGGGTAAATTTTAGGGTTAGGGTTAGGTTTATGATGAGGGTTATGGTTAGGGTGAGGTTTAGGGTTAGGATAATGTAAGGGTGAGGGCTAGGCTGAGGGTTAGGGTGAGGGTTAGGGTTAGGCTTAGAGTTAGGATGAGGGTTAGTGTTAGGGTTTGGGTTAGGGTGAGGGTGAGGCTGAGGCTGAGGATTAGGGTTATGTTTAGGTTTAGGTTTAGGGTTAGGTTTATGGTGAGTGTTAGTGTTAATGTCAGTGTTAGGGTTACAATGAGGGTTGGGGTTAGGCTTAGGGTTAGGTTTAGGCTTAGAGTTAGGGTGAGGGTTAGGATGAGAATTAGGTTTACGATTAGGGTTAGTGTGAGGGCTAGGGTGAAGGTGAGGATTAGGGTTAGTGTTAGGGTAAGGTTTAGGGTTAGGGATAGGGTTAGGTTTAGGGTTAGGATGAGGGTTAGGTTTAGGGTGAGGTTTAGGGTTAGGATTAGGATTAGGCTGAGTTTGAGTTTTAGCATTAGGGTTAGGGTTAGTGTTAGGCTTAGGTTTAGGATTAGGATTACTTTTATTGTTAGGGTTAGGGTTAGAGTTATGGTGAGGGTGAGGGTGAGGGTGAGTGTTAGGGTTAGTGTGAAGTTTAGGTTTAGGGTTAGGATTAGGGTTAGGGTGAGAGTGAGGTTTATGATGAGATTTAGATTTAGTTGGAAGATTAGGTAGAGGGTTAGGTTTAGGGTAAGTGTTAGGGTTAAGTTTAGGTTGAGGGTTAGATTGAGGTTTAGTGTCAGGGTTAGGGTTAGGATTAGAGTTAGGGTGAGGGTGAGTGTGAGGTTTAGGGTTAGGATTAGGCTTAGGCTTACGGTTAGGCTAAGGGTGAGGGTGGTGTTGAGGATTAGGGTTAGGGTTATGGCTAGGTTTAGGGTTAGGGTGAGGGTTAGTGTTAGGGTTAGGGTTAGAGTTAGGGTTAGGGTGAGGGTGACGTTTAGGGGTAGAGTTAGGGTTAGGGTGAGTGTTAGGTTTAGAGTGATGGTTAGGGTGGGGTTGAGGTTAAGGGTAAATTTTAGGGTTAGGCTCAGCGTGAGGGTTACGGTAAGGGTGAGGGTTAAGGTAAGGTTGAGGGTTAGGGTTAGGGTGAGGGTTAGAGTAAGGTTTAGGGTGAGGGTGAGGGTTAGATTGAGGATTAGTGTTAGGTTTAGTGTGAAGTTTAGGGTGAGGATGATGGTTAGGGTTAGGGCGACGTCTAGGGAGAGGGTGAGGTTTAGGGTTAGTGTTAGGGTGCGGTGTATGGTTAAGTAGATGGTTAGGGTTAGTGTGAGGTTTAGTGTTAAGGTTAGGGTTAGTGTTAGGGAAAGGGGAAGTGTTAGGGTGAGGGTTAGGGTTAGGTTGAGGGTTATGTTTAGGGTGAGGATGAGGGTTAGGGATACGGTTATTGTTAGCGTTAGGGTTAGGGTTAAGGTTATGGTGAGGGTGAGTGTGAGGGATAGGTTTAGGGCTAGTATGAGGGTTAGGGATAGGGTTATGTTTAGGGTTAGGGTCAGGTTGAGGTTTAGTGTTAGAGTTAGGGTTAGGGTGAAGCTGAGTGTGAGGGTTAGGGTTAGGATTAATGTTAGGGGTAGGCTTAAGATGATGGTTAGGTTGAGGGAGAGGGTTAGGGTTAGGGTTAAGAATAGAATTAGGGTTAGTGTTAGGGTGAGTGTGAGGGTTAGGGTTAGGGTTAGGCTTAGGGTTTGATTTAGGTTTAGATTTAGCGTTAGGGTGATGGTGAAGGTTAGGGTTAGTTAGGTTTAGGGTGAGGTTTAGGTTGAGGGTTAGGGTAAGGGTCAGTGTTAGGGTTATGGTTAGGGTGAGAGTTAGGGGGAGGGTTAGGCTTAGGGTTAGGGTTAGGGATAGGATTAGGGTTAGCGTGAGGGTGAGTGTGTTTGTTAGGTTTAGGTTTAGTGTTAGTCTTAGGGTTAGGCTGATGGTGAGGTTGAGGTTGAGGGTTTGGGTTACGGGGAGGGTTTCGATGAGGATTAGATTTAGGATTAGTGTTAGGGTAAGGGCTACGGTGAGTGTGAGGGTGAGGTTTAAGGTTAGGGTTAGGGTTAGGGTGAGGGTAAGGTTTAGGGTTAGAGTTTAGGGTGAGGGTTAGGGTGAGGGTGAGCGTTAGGGTTAGGTTTAGGATTAGGATTAGGGTTTTGGTTAGTGTGAGTGTGAGGGTTAGGTTTAGGTTTAGGGTTAGACATAGGGTTCGGCTGAGGGTTAGGGTGAGGATTAGGGCTAGGATTAGGGTTAGGTTGAGGTTGAGTGTTAGCATTAGGGTTAGTGTTAGGGTTAGGTTTACCGTTAGGATTACTGTTATTGTTAGGGTTAGGGTTAGAGTTATGGTGAGGGTGAGGGTGAGGGTGAGTGTTAGGGTTAGGGTGAGGTTTAGGGTTAGGGTTAGGATTGGGGTTAGGGTGAGGGTGAGTTTTATGGTTAGATTTAGTTTTAGTTGGAGTGTTAGGTCGAGGGTTAGACTTAGGCTAAGTGTTAGGGTTAAGGTTACGTTGAGGGTTAGGTTGAGATTTAGGGTTAGGGTTAGGGTTAGGGTTAGGATTATGGATAGGGTGATTGTGAGTGTGAGGTTTAGGGTTAGAGTTAGGCTTAGGCTTAGGGTTAGGCTGAGGGTATGGTTGGGGGTGAGGATTAGGTTTAGGGTGATGGTTAGGGTTAGGGTTAGGGTAAGGGATTGTGTTAGGGTTAGGGTTAGAGTGAGGGTTAAGGTGAGGGTGAGGTTTAGGGGTAGATTTTCGGTTAGGGTGACTGTTAGGATTAGAGTGAGGGTTAGGGTGGGGGTGACAGTAAGTGTAAATGTGATTGTTAGGCTGATGGTGAGGGTTAAGATAAGGGTAAAGGTTAGGGTTAGTGTGAGGGTTAGGGTTAGGTTTAGGGTGAGGTTGAGGGTTAGATTTTGGATTAGTGTTATGGTTAGTGTGAAGTTTAGGGTGAGGATGAGGGTTAGGGTTAGGGCGAGGTCTAGGGAGAGGGTGAGGTTTAGGGTTAGTGTTAGGGTGAGGTTAAGGTTTACGTTGATGGTTAGGGTTAGTGTGAGGTTTAGTGTTAGGGTTAGTGTTAAGGTGAGGGTAAGTGCTAGGGTGAGGTTTAGGGGTAGGATGAGGGTCATGTTTACAGTGAGGTTTAGGGTTAGGGTTATTGTTAGCGTTAGGGTTAGGGTTAAGGTTATGGTGAGGGTGAGGGTTAGCGTTAGGTCTTGGATGAGGTTTAGAGATAGGATTATTTTTAGGGTTATGGTCAGGGTGAGGTTTAGTGTTAGAGTTAGGGTTAGGGTGAGGCTGAGGGTGAGGGTTAGGGTTAGTATTAATGTTAGGGTTAGGCTTAAGGTGAGGGTTAGGTTGAGGGTGTGGGTTAGGGTTTGGGTTAGTTAGTTGGTTTAGTGTTAGGGTGAGTGTGAGGGTTAGGGTTAAGTTTAGGGTTAGGCTTAGGATTGGGCTGAGGTTAAGGGTGAGGGTTGGGTTAGGATGCGGTTTAGGGTTAGGGTTAGGTTGAGTGTCAGTGTTAGGGTTAGGGTTAGGCTTAGGATTAGGCTGAGGGTGAGGGTGTGGTTTAGGGTTAGGGTTAGTGTTAGGGTGAGGTTTAGGGTTTGGGTTAGGGTTAGAGTTAGCTTTAGCGTGAGGGTGAGGTTTAGGGATAGAGTTAGGGTTAGGGTGAGATTTAGGTTGAGGGTTAATGTTTGGGTTAGGGTTAGGGTGAGAGTTAGAGGGAGGGTTAGGCTTAGGGTTAGGGCAGGGACAGCATCAGGGTTAGAGTGAGGGTGAGTGTGTGTGTTAGGTTTAGGTTTAGGGTTAGGCTTAGGGCTAGGCTGAGGGTGAGGTTGAGGGTGAGGGTTAGGTTTAGGAGGAGGGTTAGGATGAGAGTTAGGGTTAGGATTAGGCTTAGTGTAAGGGCTAGGGTGAGTTTGAGGGTGAGGTTTAAGGTTAGGGTTAGTTTCAGGGTTAGGGTGAGGTTTAGGGTTAGAGTTAGGGTTAGGGTGAGGCTGAGGGTGAGGGTTAGGATTAGGGTTAGTGTTAGATTTAGGGTTAAGTTTGGGGGAGGGTTAGGGTAAGGGTTAGGTTTAGGATTAGGATTAGGGTTTTGGTTAGTGTGAGTGTGAGGGTTAGGGTTAGGTTTAGGGTTAGGCTTAGGGTTAGGCTGAGGGTGAGGGTGAGTTTTAGATTGAGGATTAGGGTTAGGGTTATTGTGAGGTTTATGGTGAGGATGAGGGTTAAGGTTAGGGTGAAGGCTAGGGTGAGGTGAGGGTTAGGGATAGTGTTAGTGTGAGGTTTAGGGTTAGGGTGAGGTTTAGGGTTAGTGTGAGGGTTATTATTAGGTTTAGGATTAGTGTTAGGGTGAGGGTAAGTTTTAGGGTGAGGTTTAGGTTTAGGGTGAGGGTTATGGTTAGGGTGAGGGTTAGGGTTAGGGTAAGTGTAAGGGTGATGTCTAGGCAGAGGGTTAGGGTGAGGGTTAGGGTTAGGTATGGGGTCAGGTTTAGGATTAGGGTTAGGGTGAGGGTGAATATGAGGGTTACGATTAAGGTTTGGGTTTGGCTTAGAGTTAGGATGAGGGCTAGGGTTAGGGTTTGGGTTAGGGTGAGGGTGAGGCTGAAGATTAGGTTTAGGTTTAGGGTTAGGTTTATGGTGAGAGTTAGTGTTAGGGTCAGTGTTAGGGTTACAGTGAGGGTTGGGGTTAGGGTTAGGGTTAGGTTTAGGCTTAGAGTTAGGGTGAGGGTTAGGATGAGGATTAGGTTTACGATTAGGGTTAGGGTGAGGGCTAGGGTGAAGGTGATGGTTAGGGTTAGTGTTAGGGTAAGGTTTAGGGTTAGGGTGAGGGTTAGGGTGAGGGTAAGGATGAGGGTATGGGTTACGGTGAGGGTGAGGGTTAGGGTTAGGGTGAGGGTTAGGGTTAGGATTAGGGTTAGGGTGAGGTTGAGTGTTAGCATTAGGATTAGGGTTAGGGTTAGGGTTAGGTTTAGGGTTTGTATTACTCTTATTGTTGTGGTTAGGGTTAGAGTTATGTTGAGGGTGAGGGTGAGTGTTAGGGTTAGGGTGAGCTTTAGGGTTACGGTTAGGATTAGGGTGAGGGTGAGGGTGAGGTTTATGGTTAGATTTAGGTTTAGTTGGAGGGTTAGGTCAAGGGTTAGTTTAGGTTAAGTGTTAGGGTTCAGGTTAGGTTGAGGGTTAGATTGAGGTTTAGGGTTATGGTTAGGGTTAGTTTTAAGATTAGGGTAAGGGTGAGGGTGAGTGTGACGTTTCGGGTTAGGGTTAGGTTTAGGCTTAGTGTTAGGCTAATGGTGAGCATAGGAGTGAGGATTAGGGTTAGGGTGATGGTTAGGGTTAGGGTTCGGGTGAGGGTTAGTGTTAGGGTTAGGGTTAGAGTTAGTGTGAGGGTTATGGTTAGGTTTTGGGTTAGGGTGAGGTTGAGGCTGAGGATTAGGGTTAGGATTAGTGTTAGGTTTAGGTTTTGGTTAGTGTTAGGTACAGTGTTAGGGTTAGGGTAATGGTGAGGTTTAGGGTTAAGGTTAGGGTTAGGCTGAGGTTGAGCTTGGGGTTGAGGAATAGAGTTAGAGTTAGGGTAAGGCTTAGGGTTATGGTTATTGTTAGTGTTATGGTTAGGGTTAAGTTGGCGGTGAGGGTGAGGCTTAGGGTTTTTTTTAGGGTTAGTGTTAGGGTGAGGTTTAGGGTTAGGGTTATAGTGAGGGTTAGGATGAGGTTTACGGTTAGGAATAGGGTTAGGGTGATTGCTAGGGTGAGGGTGAGGTTTAGGGTTAGGTTTAGGGTTATGGTTAGTGTTAGGGTTAGGATTAGGGTTAGGGTTATGATGAGGATTAGGGTTAGGGTTAGGCTTAGGACTAGGCTGAAGGTGAGGTTGGGGGTGAGGATTAGAGTTAGGGTTAGGCTTAGGGTTAGGGTTAGGGTTATTGTTAGTGTTATGGTTAGTATTAAGTTTGCTGTGAGGGTGAGGCTGAGGATGAGGGTTATCGTTAGGGTTAGGGTTAGGGTTAGGGTTAGTGTTATTGTTAGGGTTACGGTTACAGTAATGGTGAGGGTCAGGTTTAGGGTGAGGTTTAGGTTGAGGTTTAAGGTTAGGGTTAGGGTTAGTGTGAGGGTGAGGTTTAGGGTTAGGGTTAGGGTTAGGCGGAGGATTAGGCTGAGCTTTAGGGATAGGTTTAGTGTTAGGGTTAGGGTGAGGGTTAGGGTTAGGGTGAGGTTTAGGGATAGGGTTAGGTTTAGGATTAGGGTTAGGGTGAGGGTGAGTATGAGGGTTAGTGTGAGGGTTGGGCTTAGGCTTAGGGTAAGGCTGAGGGTGAGGGTGGTGGTGAGGATTAGGCTTAGGGGAATGGTTTGAGTTAGGTTTAGAGTTCTTGTTAGGGTTAGGGTTAGAGTTACTGTGAGGGTGAGGGTGCGGGTGAGGGTTATGGTTATGGTTAGGGTGGGGTTTAGAGTTACGGTTAGGGTTAGGGTCAGGGTGAGGGTGAGGTTTAGGGTTAGATATAGGGTTAGGGTGAGGGTTAGGGTGAGGGTTAGGGTGAGGGTTAGTGTTAGGCTTAGGTTGAGGATGAGGGTGAGGCTGAGGGTGAGGCTTAGGGTTAGGGTTAGGATTAGTGTTATTGTTAGGGTTACGGTTAGAGTAATGGTGAGGTTGAATGTGAGGGTCAGGTTTAGGGTGAGGTTTAGTTTGAGGTTTAGGGTTAGAGTTAGGGTGTGGGTGAGGTTTAGGGTTAGGTTTAGGGTTAGGCAGAAGATTAGGCTGAGGCTTAGGGATAGGTTTAGTGTTAGGGTTAGTGTGAGGGTGAGGGTTAGGTTGAGGTTTAGGGATAGGGTTAGGTTTAGGATTAGGGTTAGAGTGAGGGTGAGTATGAGGGTTAGTGTGAGGGTTAGGCTTAGGCTTAGGTTTAGGCTGAGGGTGAATGTGGGGGTGAGGATTAGGCTTAGGGTAATGGTTCGAGTTAGATTTAGTGTTCTTGTTAGGCTTAGGGTTAGAGTTACAGTGAGGGTGAGGGTGCGGGTGAATGTTATGGTTATGCTTAGCGTGAGGTTTAGGGTTAAGGTTAGGGTTAGGGTGAGGGTGAGGGTGAGGTTTAGGGTTAGATATAGAGTTAGGGGGAGGGTTATGGTTGGGGTTAGGGTCAGTGTGAGGGTCAGTGTTAGGATTAGTGTTAGTGTTAGGGTGAGGGTTATGGTTACTGTGAGGGTGAGGGTGAGTGTTAGGGTTAGGGTTAGGGATAGGGTGAGGTTTAGGGTTTGGGTTAGGGTCAGAGTTAGGGTTAGGGTGAGGGTTAGGTTGAGGTTTAGGGTAAGGGTTACTTTTAGGGATAGGGGTAGGGTGGGAGTTAGGGGGACGGTTAGGTTTAGGATTAGGATTAGGGTTAGAATGAGGGTGAGTGTGTGTGTTAGGTTTAGGTTTAGGGTTAGGCTGAGGGTGAGGTTAGGGTGACAGTTAGGGTTAGGGGTAGGGTTAGAATGAAGATTAGGTTTAGGTTTAGGGTGAGGTTTAAGGTTAGGGTTAGGGTTAGGATTAGGGTGAGGGTGAGGTTTAGGGTTAGAGTTAGGGTTAGGATGAGGCTGATGGTGAGGGTCAGGGTTAAGGTTAGTGTTAGGTTTAGGGTTAGGTGTAGGGTGAGGGTTAGTGTGAGGCTGAAGGTTAGGGTTAGTGGTAGGATTAGGATTAGGTTTAGCGTTACAGTGAATTTGAGGGTTAGGGTTAAGTTAGGGTTAGGCTTAGGGTTAGGCTGAGGGTGAAGGTGAGAATGAGGGTTAGGGCCAGGGTTAGGGTTAGGGTTAGGGTTATGGGGAGGGTTAGGATGAGGGTTAGGGTTAGGATTAGGGTTAGGGTGAGGGCAAGGGTGAGTGTGAGGTTTAGGGTTCCGGTCCTGGTGAGGTTTAGGATTAGGGTTAGTGTTAGGGTTATGGTGATTGTGAGGTATAGGGTTAGAGTTAGGCTTAAGGTGAGGCTGAGGGTTAGACTTAGGGTTAGTGTTAAGATTAAGATTAGGGTAAGGATTAGGGTGAGTGTGAGGGTTAGGGTTAGGGTTAGGGTTACACTGAGGGTGAGGGTGAGGTTGAGGGTTAGGTTTAGGATTAGGGTTAGGGTGAGGGTGACTGTTTGTTAAAGTTAGGTTTAGGTTTAGGTTAAGGGTTAGGCTAAAGGTCAGGTTGAGTTGAAGTTTTGGTTTAGGGTGAGGGTTAGGGTAAGGGTTAGGGTGAGGGTTAGGATGAGGGTTAGGGTTAGGATTAGGGTTAGGGTAAGAGTGAGGGTGAGGGTTAGGGGTAGTGTTAGGGTGAGGGTTAGGATGAGGGTTAGGATTAGGGTTAGGGTGAGGGCTAGGGTGAGGGTGAGGTTTAGGGTTAGGGTTAGGGTGAGCTTTAGGGTTGGGGTGATGGTTAGGGTTAGTGTGAGGGTTAGTGTTAGGGTTAGGGTTAGGTTAGGGTGAGGGTAAATGTTAGGGTGAGGGTTAGAGTTAGGGTGAGGGTTATGGTTACATTGAGGGTTAGGGTTAGGTTTAGGGTTATTGTTAGGGTTAGGGTTACGGTTACGGTGAGGGTGAGGGTGAGGTTTAGGGATAGGGTTAGGATGAGGTTTAGGGTTAGGGTTAGAGTTTGGGTTAGGGTGAGAGTGAGGTTTACGTTTAGAGTTAGGGTTAGTGTTAGTGTTAGGGTTAGGGTGATGATTAGGGTAAGGGTTAGGCTTAGGCTTAGGCTCAGGCTTAGGCTGAGCATGAGGGTGAGGGTTAGGGTTAGGGTTAGGATTAGGATTCCGGTAAGGGTTAGGGTGAGTGTGAGGGTTAGGGTTAGGGTTAGGGTTAGGCGTAGGGTTACACTGAGTTTGAGGGTGAAGGTGAGGGTTAGGGTTAGGATTAAGGTTAGGGTAAGGGTGAGTGTGTGTGTTAGGGATAGGTTTAAGGATAGGTTTAGGGTTATGCTGAGGTTGAGGTTGAGGGTGAGGGTTAGGGTTAGGGTGAGGGTTAGGGTAAGGGTTAGGGGGAGGTTTAGGAAGAGGGTTAGGTTTAGGATTAGTGTTAGGACAAGGGCTCGGTTGAGGGTGAGGTTTAGGGTTAGGATTAGGGTGAGGGTTAGGGTTAGGTTTAGGGTGAGAGTTATGGTTTGGGTTAAGTTTAGGGTTAGGGTGTGTGTTAGGGTAAGGGTTATGGTGAGGGTGAGTGTTAGGGTTAGGTTGAGGGTTAGGTTTCGTATTGGGTTAGGGTTAGGGTGTGGGTTAGGGTTAGTGTTATATTGAGGGTTAGGATGAGGGTTATGATTAGTGTTAGGGTGAGGGCTAGGGTGAGGTGATGTTTACAGTTAGGTTTAGGGTGAGGTTTAGCTTTTGGGTTAGGGTGAGATTTAGGGTTAGAGTTAGGGTTAGTGTTAGCGTTAGGGTTAGGGTGAGGGTTAGGGTTAGGGTTAGGCTTAGGCTTAGGCTTAGGCTTAGGCCGAGCATGCCTGTGAGTGTTAGGGATAGTGTTAGGGTGAGGTTAGGCTTAGATTTAGGCTTAGGCTTATGCTTAGGCCGAACAAGCATGTGAGTGTTAGGGTTAGGGTTAGGGTGAGGGTTAGGAGGAGCTTTAGGGTTAGGATTAGTGTTAGTGTGAGGGCTAGGATGAGGGTTATGGTGAGGGGTAGGGTTAGGGATAGGGTGAGGTTTAGGATTAGGTTTAGGGTGAGGGTGAGTGTGAATTTTAGGGTTAGTGTTAGGCTTAGAGTTAGGGTGAGGGTTAGGGTTAGGGTTTGGGTTAAGGTGAGGGTGAGGCTGAGGTTTAGGGTTAGTTTTAGGGTTAGGTTTAGGGTTAGTTTTAGTGTTAGAATTAGGGTTAGGTTTAGGGTGAGGGTTAGGGTGAGTGTGAGGTTTAGGGTTAGGCTTAGACTTAGGCTTAGGGTTAGGCTAAAGATGAGGGTGGGGTGAGGATTAGGGCTAGGGTGGTGTTTTGGGTTAGGGTTAGGGTGAGGGTTAGTGTTAAGGTTAGGGTTAGGGTTAGAGTTAGTAAGGGTGAGGGTGAGGTTGAGGGTTAGGGTTATGGTTAGGCGGAGGATTAGGCTGAGATTTAGGGATAGGTTTAGTGTTAGGGTTAAGGTGAGGGTGAGGGTTAGGTTGAGGTTTAGGGATAGGGTTAGGTTTAGGATTAGGGTTAGGGTGAGGGTAAGTATGAGGGTTAGTGTGAGGGTTAGGCTTAGGCTTAGGGTAAGGCTGAGGGTGAGCGTGGGTGTGAGGATTAGGCTTAGGGTAATGTTTCGAGTTAGGTTTAGTGTTCTTGTTAGGGTTAGGGTTAGAGTTACGGTGAGGGTGAGAGTGTGGGTGAGGGTTATGGTTATTGTTAGGGTGGGTTTTAGGGTTAGGGTTAGGGTTAGGGTGAGTGTGAGGGTGAGGTTTAGGGTTAGATATAGGGTTAGGGTTAGGGTTAGGGTTAGAGTTAGTGTTAGACTTAGGTTGAGGATGAGGGTGAGGCTGAGGGTGAGGGTTAAGGTTAGGGGTAGGGTTAGTGTTATTGTTAGGGTTACGGTTAGAGTAATGGTGAGGTTGAATGTGAGGGTTAGGTTTAGGGTGAGGTTTAGGTTGAGGTTTAGGGTAAGGGTTAGGGTTAGGGTGAGGGTGAGGTTTAGTGTTAGGTTTAGGGTTAGGCGGATGATTAGGCTGAGGTTTAGATATAGGTTTAGTGTTAGGGTTAGGGTGAGGGTGAGGGTTAGGTTGAGGTTTAGGGATAGGGTTAGGTTTAGGATTAGGGTTAGGGTGAGGGTGAGTATGAGAGTTAGTGTGAGGGTTAGGCTTAGGCTTAAGTTTAGGCTGAGGGTGAGGGTGGGGGTGAGGATTAGTCTTAGGGTAATTGTTCGAGTTAGGTTTAGTGTTCTTTTTAGGGTTAGGGTTAGAGTTACAGTGAGGGTGATGGTGCGGGTGAGGGTTATGGTTATGGTTAGGGTGGGGTTTAGGGTTAGGGTTAGGGTTAGGGTGAGGGTGAGGGTGAGGTTTAGGGTTCGATATAGAGTTAGGGGGAGGGGTAGGGTTTTGGTTAGTGTTAGTGTGAGGTTCAGTGTTAGGGTTAGGTTTAGTGTTAGGGTGAGGGTTATGGTTACTGTGAGGGTGAGGGTGAGGGTTAGTGTTAGGGTTAGGGATAGGGTGAGGTTTAGGGTTTGGGTTAGTGTCAGAGTTAGGGTTAGGCTGAGGGTGAGTTTTAGGTTTAGAGTTAGGGTTAGGTTGAGGGTTATGGTAAGGGTTACTTTTAGGGGTAGGGATTGGGTGAGAGTTAGGGGGAGGGTTAGGTTTAGAGATAGGATTAGGGGTAGAATGAGGGTGAGTGTGTGTCTTAGGTTTAGGTTTAGGGTTAGGCTTAGGGTTTGAGGTTAGGGTGAGGGTTAGGATTAGGGGGAGGGTTAGCATGAGGATTAGGTTTAGGTTTAGGGTGAGGTTTAATGTTGGGGTTAGGGTTAGGATTATGGTGAGGATGAGGTTTAGGGATAGATTTAGGGTTAGGGTGAGGCTGAGGATGAGGATTAGGGTTAGGGTTAGTGTTAGGCTTAGGTTTAGGATTAGGCTTAGGGTTAGGCTGAGGGTTTGGTTTAGGGGGAGGGTTAGAATGAGGGTTAGGATTAGGGTTAGGGTGAGGGTGAGTGTGTGTGTTAATGTTAGGTTTAGGTTTAGGTTAATTGTTAGGCTAAAGGTGAGGTTTGGTTTAGGGTGAGGGTTAAGGTAAGGGTTATGGTGAGGGCTAGGATGAGGGTTAGGGTTAGGATTAGGGTTCGGGTAAGAGTGAGGGTGAGGGTTAGGGTTAGTGTTAGGGTGAGGGTTAGGATGAGGGTTAGGATTAGTGTTACGGTGAGGGCTAGGGTGAGGGTGAGGTTTAGGGTTAGGGTGATGGTTAGGGTTAGTGTGAGGGTTAGTGGTAGGGTTAGCGTTAGGTTAGGGTGAGAATAAATGTTAGGGTGAGGGTTAGAGTTAGGGTGAGGGTTATGGTTAGGTTGAGGGTTAGGGTTAGGTTTAGGGTTATTGTTAAGGTTAGGGTTAGGGTTACGGTTACGGTGAGGGTGAGGGTGAGGGTTAGGATTAGGGTTAGGATGAGGTTTAGGGTTAGGGTTAGATTTAATGTTAGGGTGAGAATGAGGTTTTCGTTTAGAGTTAGGATTAGTGTTAGTGTTAGGGTTATGGTGATGGTTAGGTTTAGGCTTAGGCTTATGCTTAGGCTTAGGCTGAGCATGAGGGTGAGGGTTAGGGTTAGGGTTAGGGTGAGGGTATGGGTTAGCGTTAGGGTGAGGGTTAGAATGAGGTTTTGGGTTAGTATTAGCTTTAGGGTGAGGACTATGGTATGGGATAGGGTGAGGGTTAGGTTTAGGGAAAGCGTTAGGTTTAGTATTAGGGTTAGGGAGAGGGTGAGTGTGAGGGTTAGATTTGGGGTTAGGCTTAGGGTTAGGGTGAGGTTTAGAGTTAGGGTTTGGTTTAGGGTGAGGGTGAGGCTGAGGATTAGTGTTAGCTTTAGGTTTAATGTTAGGGTTAGATTTAGGGTTATGGTTAGGGTTAGAGTGAGGGTTAGGGTTAGGGTTAGGGTTAGGTATAGGCTTAAGGTTAGGCTGAGGGTGAGGGTGGGGATGAGGATTGGGGTTAGGGTTAGGGTCAAATTTGCGTTGAGGGTGAGGCTGAGGGTGACGGTTATTGTTAGGGTTAGGATTAGGGTTAGGGTTAGGGTTAGTGTTATTGTTAGGGTTAGGGTTAGAGTTACGCTGAGGTTGAGGGTAATAGTGAGGTTTATGGTTAGGGTGAGGTTTACTGTGAGATTTAGGGTTAGATTTAGGTTTAGTGTGAGGGAGAGGTTTAGGGTTGGAGTTAGGGTTAGGGAGAGGTTGAGGGTTAGGGTTAGTGGTAAGGTTAGGGTGAGGGTGAGGGTTAGGTTGAGGTTTAGGGATAGGGTTATGTTTAGGATTAGGGTTAGGGTGAAGGTGAGTATGAAATTTAGGGTGAGGGTTAGGCTTAGGGTTAGGCTGAGGGTGACTGTGGGGGTGAGGATTAGGGTGAGGGTGATGGTTCGGTTTAGGGTTAGTGTTATTTTTAGGGTTAGGGTTAGATTTACGGTGAGGGTGAGGGTGCGGGTGAAGATTACGGTTAAAGTTAGGGTGGGCTTTAGGGTTAGGGTTAGGGTTAGGTTGAGGTTGAGTTTTAGGGTTAGAAATAGGGTTAGGGTGAGGGTTAGGGATAGGGTTAGTGTTAGGGTTAGGGAGAGGGTAAGGGTTAAGTTGAGGTTTAGGTTTAGGGTTAGGGTAAGGGTTAGTGTGAGGGTTTGTGTTAGGGTTAGGGTTAGGGTTAGGTTGAGGGTTAATGTTAGTGTGAGGGTTTGGTTTAGGGTGAGGGTTACAGCTAGGGTAAGGGTTAGGATTAGGGTTAGGTTTATTGATAGGGTTAGGTTTACGATTACAGTTTTGGTGAGGGTGAGGGTGAGTGTTAGTGTTAGGTTTAGGTTTTGGGTTAGGTTAAGGGTTAGGTTTAGGGTTAGTGTAAGGGTTCGGGTTAGGTTGAGAGTTAGGCGGAGGGTTAGGGTTAGGGTTAGGTTTAAGGATAGGATTAGGGTTAGGTTGAGGGTGAGTGTGTGTGTTAGGGTTAGGTTTAGGGTTAGGCTTAGGGTTAGGCTGATGGTTTGGTTTAGGGGGAGGGTTAGAATGAGGGTTAGGATTAGGGTTTGGGTAAGGGGTAGGGTGAGGGTGAGGTTTAGGGTTAGGGTTAGGCTGAGGTTAAGGGTTAGGGTTAGGGTTAGGGTGAGGGTGAGGTTTAGGGTTAGAGGTAAGGTTAGGGTGAAGCTGAGGGTGAGTGTTAGGGTAACAGTTAGTGTTGGGTTTAAGGTTGGGGTAAGGGTGAGGGTTAGGGTGAGGGTGAGGGTTTCGGTTAAGATTAGGATTAGAATTAGTGTTAGGGTTAGGGTGAGTGTGAGGGTTAGGGTTAGGGTTACGCTTAGGGTTAGGCTGAGGTTGAGGGTGAAGTTGAGGGTTAGGGTTAGGGTGCGGGTTAGGCTTAGGGTTATGGGGAGTGTTAAGCTGACGGTTAGGGTTACGATTAGTGTTAGGGTGAGGGCTAGGGTGAGAGTGATGTTTAGCCTTAGGGTTAGGGTGAGGTTTAGGGTTAGGGTTAGGATGAGGGTGAGGTTTAGAGTTAGAGTTAGGGTTAAGGTGAGTCTGAGGGTGAGGGTTAGGGTTAGGGTTAGGATTAGGATTCGGGTAAGGGTTAGGGTGAGTGTGAGGGTTAGCTTTAGGGTTAGGGTTGAGGGTTAGGGTTAGGATTAAGGTTAGGGTAAGGGTGAGTGTGTGTGTTAGGGATAGGTTTAGGGTTAGTTTTAGGGTTATGCTGAGGGTGAGGTTGAAGGTGAGGGTTAGGGTTAGGGTGAGGGTTAGGGTAAGGGTTAGGGGGTGGTTTAGGAACAGGGTTAGGTTTAGGATTAGGGTTAGGGAAAGGGCTCGTATGAGGGTGAGGTTTAGGGTTAGGATTAGGGTGAGGGCTAGGGTTAGGGTTAGGGTGAGAGTCAGGGTTTGGGTTAAGTTTAGGCTTAGGGTGAGTTTTAATGTAAGGGTTATGGTGAGGGTGAGGGTTAGGGTTATGTTGAGGGTTAGGTTTCATATTAGGTTTAGGGTGAGGGTGAGGATGAGGGTTATGGTTATTGTTATGTTGAGGGTTAGGATGAGGGTTATGATTAGTGTTAGGGTGAGGGCTAGGGTGAGGTGAGGTTTAGGGTTAGGTTTAGGGTGAGGTTTAGCTTTAGGGTTAGGGTTAGGGTTAGGGTGAGATTTATGGTTAGAGTTAGGGTTAGTGTTAACGTTAGGGTTAAGGTGAGGGTTAGGGTTAGGCTTAGGCTTAGGCTTAGGCTTAGGCTTAGGCTTAGGCCGAGCATGCGTGTGAGTGTTAGGGTTAGGGTTAGGGTGAGGGTTAGGATGAGGTTTAGGGTTAGGATTAGTGTTAGGGTGAGGTCTAGGATGAGGGTTATGGTAAGGGGTAAGGTTAGGGATAGGGTAAGGTTTAGGATTAGGGTTAGGGTGAGGGTGAGTGTGAAGGTTAGGGATAGGGTTAGGCTTAGTGTTAGGGTGAGGGTTAGCGGTAGGTTTTGGGTTAAGGTGAGGGTGAGGCTGAGGATTAGGGTTAGGTTTAGGGTTAGGTTTAGGGTTAGTTTTAGTGTTAGGGTTAGGGTTAGAGTGAGGGTGATGGTGAATGTGAGATTTAGGGTTAGGGTTAGGCTTAGGCTTAGGGTTAGGCTAAGGGCGAGGTTGGGGGTGAGGATTAGGGTTTGGGTGGTGGTTAGGGTTAGCGTTAGGGTGACGGTTTGTGTTAGGGTTAGGGTTAGAGTTAGGGTGAGTTTTAGGGTTAGGTTTTCGGTTAGTGTGAAGTTGAGGCTGAGGATTAGGTTAGGTTTAGGGTTAGGTTTAGGTTTAGGGATAGTGTTAGGATTAGGGTTAGCGTTAGGGTTATGGTGAGGTTTAGGGTTACGAACCGTAGGGTTAGGCTGAGGGTGAGCTTGGGGGTGAGGGTTAGAGTTAGAGTTAGGGTTAGGCTTAGGGTTATGGTTATTGTTCGTGTTTTGGTTAGTGTTAAGTTTGCGGTGAGGGTGAGGCTGAGGCTTAGGGTTATGTTTAGTGTTAGGGTTAGGGTGAGGTTTAGGTTTAGGATTCTGGGGAGGGTTAGGATGAGTTTTAGGGTTAGGAATAGGGTTAGAGTGATTTGTAGGGTGAGGGTGAGGTTTAGGATTAAGTTTATGGTTATCGTTAGTGTTAGTGTTAGGGTTAGGGTTAAGGTTATGCTGAGGGTTAGGGTTAGGGTTAGGCTTAGGGTTAGGCTGAGGTTGAGGGTGGGGGTGAGGATTAGAGTTAGGGTTAGGGTTCGGCTTAGGGTTAGGGTTGTTGTTAGTGTTATGGTTAGGATTAAGTTTGCTGTGAGGTTGAGGCTGAGGGTGAGGGTTATGGTTAGGGTTAAGGATAGGGTTAGTGTTATTGTTAGGGTAAGGTTTAGAGTAATGGTGAGGTTGAAGGTGAGGTTCAGGTTTAGGTTGAGGTTTAGGGTGAGGTTTAGGGTTAGGGTTAGAGTTAGGTTGAGGGTGAGGTTTAGGGTTAGGGTTAGGGTTAGGTGGAGGATTAGGCTGAAGTTTAGGGACAGGTTTAGTGTTAGGGTTAGGGTGAGGGTGATTGTTAGATTGAGGTTTAGGGATAGGGTTTGGTTTAGGATTAGGTTTAGGGTGAGGGTGAGTATGAGGGTTAGTGTGAGGGTTAGGCTTAGGCTTAGGGTTAGGCTGAGGGTGAGGGTGGTGGTGAGGATTAGGCTTAGGGTAATGGTTCCAGTTAGGTTTAGTGTTCTTGTTAGGCTTAGGGTTAGAGTTACGGTGAGGGTGAGGGTGCGGGTGAGGGTTATGGTTATGGTTAGGGTGGGGTTTAGGGTTAGGGTTAGGGTTAGGGTGAGGGTGAGGGTGAGGTTTAGGGTTATATATAGAGTTAGGGGGGAGGTTTAGGGTTAGGGTTAGGGATAGGATTAGAATGAGGGTGAGTGTGTGTGTCAGTTTTAGGTTTAGGGTTAGGCTTAGGGTTAGGCTGAGGGTGAGGTTGGGGGTGAGGATTAGGGTTAGGGTGATGGTTAGGGTTAGGGTAAGTGTAAGGGTTAGTGTTAGGATTAGAGTTAGAGTTAGTTTTAGGGTGGGGGTGACGTTAAGGGTAAATGTGAGGGTTAGGCTGAGCATGAGGGTTAAGGTAAGGGTGAGGGTTAGGGTTATGTTTAGCGTGAGGGTGAGGGTTAAATTGAGGATTAGTTTTATTGTTCATGTGAAGTTTAGGGTGAGGATGAGGGTTAGGTTTAGGGTGAGGTCTAGGGATAGGGTCAGGTTTAGGGTTAGTGTTAGGGTGAGGTTTAGGATTACATTGATGCTTAGGGTTAGTGTGAGGTTTAGTGTTAGGGTTAGGGTTAGTGGTAAGGTGAGGGTAAGTGTTAGGGTGAGGGTTAGGGTTAGGGTGAGGGTTATGTTTAGTGTGAGGGTTAGGGTTAGGGTTAGGGTTTTTGTTAGCATTAGGGTTAGGGTTAAGTTTATGGTGAGGGTGAGTGTGAGGTTTAGGGTTAGGTCTAGGATGAGGTTTAGGATAGGGTTGGGGTTAGGGTTAGGTTCAGGGTGAGGTTTAATGTTAGAGTTAGGGTTAGGGTGAGGCTGAGGGTGAGGGTTAGGGTTAGTATTAATGTTAGGGTTATAATTAAGTTGAGGGTTAGGTTGATTAGGGTTTGGGTTAGGAGTACATTAGGGTTATTGTTAGGGTAAGTGTGAGTGTTAGAGTTAAGGTTAGGGATACGCTTAGGGTTAGGCTGAGGTTGAGGGTGAGGGTTAGGTTTAGGGTTAGGCTGAGGGTGAGTGTGAGGGTTAGGTTTAGGGTTAGGCTTAGGATTAGGCTGAGGGTGAGTGTGTGGGTTAGGGTTAGGGCTAGTGTTATGGTGAGGTTTAGGGTTTGGGTTAGGGTTAGATTTAGGGTGAGGGTGAAGGTGAGGTTAAGGGTTAGATTTAGGGTTATGGTGAGCTTTAGGTTGAGGGTTATGGTAATGGTTAGGGTTTGGGTTATTAGGGTGAGAGTTAGAGGGAGGGTTAGGGTTAGGGTTAGGGTTAGGGACAGGAGTAGGGTTGGAGTGAGGGTGAGTGTGTGTGTTAGGTTTAGGTTTAGGGTTAGGCTTAGGGTTAGGCTGAGAGTGAGCTTGAGGGTGAGGGTTAGGGTTAGGGGGAGGGTTAGGATGAGGTTTAGGTTTAGGGTTAGGGTTAGGGTAAGGGCTAGGCTGAGTTTGAGGGTGAGGTTTAAGGTTAGGGTTAGGGTTAGGGTAAGGGTGAGGTTTAGGGTTAGAGTTAGGTTCAGGGTGAGGCTGAGCGTGAAGGTTAGGGTTAGGGTTAGTGTTAGGTTTAGGGTTAGGTTTAGGGTGAGGTTTAGGGTTAGGGTGAGGTTTAGGGTTAGGTTTAGTATTAGGATTAGGGTTAGGGTTAGGGTGAGGTGAGTGTGAGGGTTAGGTTTAGGTTTAGGGTTAGGCTTAGGTTTAGGTTGAGGGTGAGTGTGAGGGTTAGGGTGAGTGTTAGGTTTAGGGACATGGGGAGGGTTAGGATGAGGGTTAGGGTTAGGATTAGGGTTAGGGTGAGGGCAAGGGAGAGGTTGAGGTTTAGGTTTAGTGTTAGGGTGAGGTTTAGGGTTAGGGTTAGGGTTAGGTTGAGTGTGAGGTATAGGGTTACAGTTAGGGTTAAGGTGAGGGTGAGGATGAGGGTTAGGGTTAGGTTTTGGGTTATGGTGAGGGTGAGTGAGTGTGTTAGGGTGAGGTTTAGGTTTAGGCAAAGGGTGAGGCTAATGGTGAGGTTGAAGTTGAGGGTTAGGGTTAGTGTGAGGTTTAGGGTAAGGGTTAGGGGGAGGGTTAGGATGAAGATTAGGGTTAGGACTAGGGTTAGTTTGAGAGTGAGGGTGAGGGTTAGGGTTAGTGTTAGGGTGAGGGTTAGGATGTGGGTTAGGATTAGTGTTTGGGTGAGGCCTAAGGTGAGGGTGAGGTTTAGGGTTAGGATTAGGGTTAGGTTTAGGGTTAGGTTTAGGGTGAGGGTGAGTTTTAGGTTTAGAGTTAGGGTAAGGGTGAGGCTGAGGTTGAGTGTTAGGTTTAGGGTTAGTGTTAGATTTAGTGTTAGGGTGAGGGTTAGGGTGAGGTTGAGGATTAGGGTTAGGGTTAGGATTAGGATTAGAGTTAGGGTTAGGGTGAGTGTGAGGGTTAGGGTTAGGGTTAGGTTTAGCATTAGGGTTAGGCCAAGGATGAGGGTGAGTTTGGGGGTTAGGGTTAGGGTGAGGGTTAGGGTTAATGTTATGGTGAGAGTTAGGGTTCGGTTAAGTTTAGGGTTAGGGTGAGGGTTAAGGTTAGGTTTAGGGTGAGCTTTAGGGTTAGGGTTAGGTTGAGGGTTAGCGTTAGGGTAAAGATGAGGGTTAGGTTTATTGTTAGTGTGAGGGTTAGGATGAGGATTAGGGTTATGATAAGGGTTAGGGTGAGGGCTAGGGTGAGGGTGAGGATTAGGGTTAGTGTTAGGGTAAGGTTTAGTTTTAGAGTTAGGGTTAGGGTGAGGGTTAGGATGAGGGATAGGGTTATGGTGAGGGTGAGGGTTAGGGTTGGGATTAGAGTTCGGGTGAGGTTGAGTTTTAGAATTTGGGTTAGGGTTCGGGTTAGGTTTAGGGTTAGGATTAGTGTTATTGTTAGGGTTACGGTTAGAGTTTTGGTGAAGGTGAGGTTTGGGGTGATGGTTAGGGTTAGGGTAGGGTGAGGTTTAGGGTTAGGGTTAGGATTAGGGTTTGGGTGAGTTTGTGGTTAAGTGTTAGAGTTAAAGTTAGTGTGAGGCTGAGTTTGAGGGTGAGGGTTAGGGTTAGGGTTAGGTTTAGGGTTATTGTTAGTATTAGGGTTAGGGTTACAGTTATTGTGAGGGTGAGGGTGAGTTTTAGGGTTAGGGCTAGGATGAGGTTTAGGGATAGGGTTAGGGTTAGGGTTAGGGTCAGGGTGAGGTTTAGTGTTAGAGTTAGGGTTAGGGTGAAGCTGAGGGTGAGGGTTAGGGTTCCGATTAATGTTAGGGTTAGACTTAAGGAGAGGGTCAGGTTGAGGTTAGGGTTAGGAGTAGGATTAGGGTTAGTATTAGTTTGAGTGTGAAGGTTAGGGTTAGGGTTAGGGTTAGGGATAGGCTTAGGGTTAGGCTGACTTTGAGGGTGATGGATAGGGTTAGGGTGAGTTTTAGGCCTAAGGTTAGGGTGAGTGTGAGGGTTAGGTTTAGGGTTAGGGTCCGGATTAGGTTGAGGGTGAGGGTGTGGGTAAGGGTTAGAGTGAAGGTTAGGGTTAGGGTGAAGGTGAGGGTTAGGGTGACAGGGTTAGGGTTAGGGTTAGGTTTAGGGTTAGGGTTATGATTAGTGTTAGGGTAAAAGTGATATTCATGGTTAGATTTAGGTTTAGTTGGAGGGTAAATTCGGAGTTTAGGGTTAGGCTTAGTGTTAGGGTGAGTTTTAGAGTTTGGGTTAGGTCTAGAGTCAAGGTTAGGGTGACGGTGACTTTTAGGGTTAGAGTTAGGGTTAGGGTGAGGTTTAGGTTGAGAGTTATGGTAAGTGTTAGTTTTATGGTTAGGGTGAGAGTCAGGGGGAGGTTTAGGTTTAGGGTCAGGGTTAGGGATAGTATTAGTAGTATTAGGGATAGAGTGAGGGTGTGTGTGTTAGGTTTAGGTTTAGGTTTAGGCTAATGGTTAGGCTGAGAATGAGGTTGAGGGTGAGGGTTATTGTTAGGGGGAGGGTTAGGGTTAGGGTTAGGGTGAGAGTTAGGTTTCGGTTAAGTTTAGGGTTAGGGTGAGGGTTAGGGATAGTGTTAGGGTGAGGGTTACGTTTCTTGTTAGGTTGAGGATTAAGGTTAGGGTAAGGATGAGGGTTAGGGTTAGGGTTAGTGTGAGGGTTAGGATGAGGTTTAGGGTTATAAATAGGGTTAGGATGAGGGCTAGGGTGAGGGTAAGGATTAGGGTTAGTGTTAGGGTAAGGCTTAGGTTTAGGGTTAGGGTTAGGGTGAGTTTTAGGTTGAGGGTTATGGTAAGGGTTAGTTTTAGGGTTAGGGTGAGAGTTAGGGGAAGGTTTAGTGTTAGGGTTAGGGTTAGGGATAGTATTAGGATTAGAGTGAGGGTGAGTGTGTGTGTTAGGTTTAGGTTTAGGTTTAGGCTAATGGTTCGGCTGAGGGTGAGGTTGAGGGTGAGGGTTAGGGTTAGGGGTAGGGTTAGGATGAGGGTTAGGGTTAGGATTAGAGTTAGTTAAGGGCTAGGGTGAGTGTGAGGGTTAGGGTGATGATGATGGTAAGGGTAAAGGTAAGGTTTAGGCTGAGGGTTAGGGTTAAGATAAGGGTGAGGATTAGGGTTAGGTTTAGGGTTAGGGTAAGGGATAGGGTTAGGGTTAGGGTGAGGGTTAGATTGAGGATTAGAGTTAGGGTTAGTGTGAGGTTTAGGGTGAGGATGAGGGTTAGGGATAGGGTGAGGGTGAGGGTTAGATTAGGGTTAGAGTGAGGGCTAGGGTGAGGGTGAGGATTAGGGTTAGGGTTAGGGATAGGGTGAGGTTTAGGATTAGGGTGAGGGTTTGGGTTAGTGTGAGTGTTAGTGTTAAGGTTAGGGTTAGTGTTGGGGTGAGGGTAAGCGTTACTTTGTGGGTTAGGGTTAGTGTGAGGTTTATGGTTAGGGTGAGGGTGAGGGTTAGGGTTAGGGTGAGGTTTAGTGTTAGGGTTAGGGGTAGAGTTAGGGTTAGGGAGAGGGTGAGGTTTCGGGGTACATTTAGGGTTATCGTGAGGGTTAGGGTTAGTGTGCGGGTTAGCGTGGGGGTGATTGTAAGGGTAAAGGTGAGCTTTAGGCTGAGGGTGAGGTTTATGGTAAGGGTGAGTGTTAGGGTTATGGTGAGGGTTAGTTTTAGCGGTAGGGTGAAGTTGAGGGTTAGATTGAGGATTAGTGTTAGGGTTAGTGTGAGGTTTATGGTGAGGATGAGGGTTAGGGTTAGGGTGAAGGCTAAGGTGAGGGTGAGGGTTAGGGTTAGTGTTAGGGTGAGGTTTAGGGTTAGGGTGATGTTTAGGGTTAGTGTGAGGGTTAGTATTAAGGTTAGTGTTAGGGTGAGGGTAAGTTTTAGTGTGAGGGTTAGGTTTAGGGCGAGTGTTATGGTTAGGTTGAGGGTGAGGGTTAGGATAAGTGCAAGGGTGAGGGCTAGGCTTAGGGTTAGGATGAGGGTTAGGGTTAGGTATGGGGTTAGTTTTAGGATTAGGGTTAGGTTGAGGGTGAATATGAGGGTTAGGATTAGGGTTCGGGTTAGGCTTAGAGTTAGGATGAGGGTTAGGGTTAGGGTTTGGGTTAGGGTGAGGGTGAGGCTGAGGTTTAGGGTTAGGTTTATGGTTAGTGTTAGTGTTAGGGTCAGTGTTATGGTTACAGTGAGGGTTGGGTTTAGGGTTAAGTTTAGACTTAGAGTTAGGGTGAGGGTTAGGATAAGGATTAGGTTTGTGATTAGGGTTAGGGTGAGGGCTAGGGTGAAGGTGAGGTTTAGTGTTAGTGTTAGGGTAAGGTTTAGGGTTAGTGTTAGGGTTAGTGTGATGGTTAGGATGAGGGTGAGGGTTACGGTGAGGGTGAGGGTTAGGGTTAGGGTTAGGGTGAGGGTTAGGGTTAGGGTTAGGGTTAGGGTGAGGTTGAGTTTTATCATTAGGGTTAGGGTAAGGTTTAGGGTTAGGATTATTCTTATTGTTGGTCTTAGAGTTAGAGTTATGGTGAGGGTGAGGGAGAGGGTGAGTGTTAGGGTTAGGGTGAGGTTTAGGGTTAGGGTTATCATTAGCGTTAGGGTGAGGGTGAGGTTTATGGT
Source organism: Dipodomys merriami (assembly GCF_024711535.1). Lineage (NCBI taxonomy): Eukaryota > Metazoa > Chordata > Mammalia > Rodentia > Heteromyidae > Dipodomys > Dipodomys merriami. The sequence continues at coordinate 3,722,362 of NW_027202460.1, read as the reverse complement.
TAGATTTAGGTTCAGTTGAAGTGTTAGGTCGAGGGTTAGGATTAGGTTAAGTGCTAGGGTTAAGGTTAGGTTGAGGGTTAGGTTGAGTTTTAGGGTTAGGGTTAGGGTTAGGGTTAGGATTAGGGTTAGGGTGAGGGTGAGTGTGAGGTTTAGGGTTAGGGTTAGGCTTAGGCTTAGTGTTAGGCTAAGGGTGAGTTTGGGGGCGAGGATTAGGGTTAGGGTGAGGGTTAGTGTTAGGGTTAGGGTGAGGGTGAGGGTTAGATTGAGGATTAGTGTTAGGGTTAGTGTGAAGTTTCGGTTGAGGATGAGGGTTAGGGTTACGGCGCGGTCTAGGGATAGGGTGAGGTTTAGGGTTAGTGTTAGGGTGAGGTTTAGGGTAAAGGTGATGGTAAGGGTTAGTGTGAGGTTTAGTGTCAGCGTTAGGGTTAGTGTTCGGGTCAGGGTAAGTGTTAGGGTGAGGTTTAGGGTTAGGGTGAGGGTTATGTTTAGGGTGAGGTTCGGGTTGGGGTTAGGGTTATTGTTAGCGTTAGGGTTAGGGTTAAGTTTATGGTGAGGGTGAGGGTGAGGGTTCGTGTTAGGGCTAGGATGAGGTTTAGGCATAGTGTTAGGGTTAAGGTTAGGTTCAGGGTGAGGTTTAGTGTTAGAGTTAGTGTTAGGGTGAGGCTGAGGGTGAGGGTTAGGGTTAGGATTAATATTAGGGTTAAGCTTAAGATGAGGGTTAGGTTGAGGGTGAGGGTTAGGGTTAGGGTTATGAGTAGGATTAGGTTGGTGTTAGGGTGAGTGTGAGGGTTAGGTTTAGGGTTAGGGATAGGCTTAGGGTTAGGCTGTGTTTGAGGGTTAGGGTTACGGTTAGGGTGAGGTTTAGGTTTAGGGTTAGGGTGAGTGTGAGCGTTAGGGTTAGGGTTAGGCTTAGGATTCGGCTGAGGGTGAGGGTATGGGTTAGGGTTAGGGTTAGGGTTTGGGTTAGGGTTTGGGATAGGGTTAGATTTAGGGTTAGGGTGAGGGTGAGGTTTAGGGTTAGATTTAGGGTTAGGGTGTGGTTTAGGTTGAGGGTTAGTTTAAGGGTTAGTGTTAGGGTTAGGGTGAGGGTGAGAGTTAGGGGGAGGGTTAGGATTAGGGTTAGGGTTAAGGATAGGATTAGGGTTAGAGTCTGGGTGAGTTTGTGTGTTAGGTTTAGGTTTAGGGTTAGGCTTAGTGTTAGGCTGAGTGTGAGGTTGAGGTTAAGGGTTTGGGTTAGGGTTAGGGTTAGGATGAGTGTTAGGTATAGGATTAGGGTAAGAGTAAGTTCTAGGGTGAGTGTGAAGGTGAGCTTTAACGTTAGGGTTATGGTTAAGGTTATTGTGAGGGTGAGGTTTAGTGTTAGAGTTAGGGTTAGGGTGAGGCTGAGGGTGAGGTTTAGGGTTAGGGTTAGTGTTAGGTTTAGGGTTAGGTTTAGGGTGAGGGTTAGGGTGAGGGTGAGGGTTAGGGTTTGTATTAGGATTAGGGTAAGGGTTTGGGTGAGTGTGAGGGTTAGGGTTAGGTTTAGGGTTAGGCTTAGGGTTAGGCTGAGGTTGAGGGTGGGGGTGAGGATTAGGGTTAGGGTGATGGCTTGGGTTAGTGTTAGTGTTATTCTTAGGGTTAGGGTTTGAATTACTGTGAGGGTGATGGTTCGGGTGAGGGTTAGGGTTAGGGTTAGTGTTTAGGTTAGGTTGAGGGTTCGGTTTAGGTTTAGTGTAAGGGTTAGGGTTAGGGTGAGAGTTAGGGGGAGGGTTAGTATTAGGGTTAGGTTTAGGGATAGGATTAGGTTTAGGTTGAGGGTGAGTGTGTGTGTTAGGGTTAGGTTTATTGTTAGGCTTAGGTTTAGGCTGAGGACTCAGTTTAGGGGGAGGGTTTGAATGAAGTATAGGGTTAGGATTAGGGTTAGGGTAAGGGCTAGGGTGAGGGTTAGGTTTAGGTTTAGGGTTAGGGTGAGGTTTAGGTTAGGGTTAGGGTGAGGGTGAGGGTGAGGTTTAGGGTTAGATTTAAGGTAAGGGTGAAGCAGAGGGTGAGTGTTAGGGTTACAGTTAGTGTTAGGTTTAGGGTTGGGGTAAGGGTGAGGGTTAGGGTGAGGGTGAGGGTTAGGGTTAGGATTAGGATAAGGATTAGGGTTAGGGTTAGGGTGAGTATGAGGGTTAGGGTTAGAGTTAGGGTTAGGCTTAGGTTTAGGCTGAGGGTGAGGGTGAGGATTAGGGTTTGGGTGAGGTTGAGGGTTAGGTTTAGGGTTATGGGGAGGTTTAGGATGAGGGTTAGGTTTACGAGTAGGGTTAGGGTGAGGGCTAGGGTGAGAGTGTTGTTTAGAGTTAGGGTTAGGGTGAGGTTTAGGGTTAGGGTTAGGGTGAGGGTGAGTTGTGAGGTTTAGGGTTAGAGTTAGGGTTAAGGTGAGGCTGAGGGTGAGGATTAGGGTTAGGGTTAAGATTAGGATTAGGGTAAGGGTTAGGGTGAGTAGGAGGGTTAAGGTTAGGGTTAGACTTAGGCTTAGAGTTACACTGAGTTTGAGGGTGAGGGTGAGGTTAGGGTTAGGATTAGGGTTAGGGTAAGGGTGAGTGTGTGTGTTAAGGTTAGGTTTAGGGTTAGAATTAGGTATAGGCTGAGGGTGAGGTTGAGGGTGAGGGTTAGGGTGTGGGTGAGTTTAGGGTAAGGGTTAGGAGGAGGTTTAGGAAGAGGGTTAGGGTTAGGATTAGGGTTAGGGCAAGGGCTAAGTTGAGGGTGAGGTTTAGGATTAGAATTAGGGTGAGGTTTAGGGTTAGGTTTAGGGTGAGAGTTAGGGTTCGGGTTAAGTTTAGGGTTAGGGTGAGTGGTAGGGTGAGGGTTATGGTTAATGTTATGGTGAGGGTTAGGAGGAGGGTTATGATTAGTGTTAGTGTGAGGGCTAGGGTGATGGTGAGGTTTAGCGTTAGATTTAGGTTTAGGGTGAGAGTTAGGCTTCGGGTTAAGTTTAGGGTTAGGGTGAGGGTTAGGGTTAGGCTTAGGCTTAGGCCGAGCATGAGTGTGAGGGTTAGGGTTAGGGTTAGGATAAGGTTTAGGGTTAGGATTAGGGTTAGGGTGAGGGCTAGGATGAGGGTTATGGTGAGTGGTAGGGTTAAGGATAGGGTTAGGTTTAGGATTAGGGTTAGGGTGATGGTGAGGGTGAAGGTTAGGGTTAGGTTTAGGCTTAGAGTTAGGGTGAGGTTTTGGGTTAAGGTTTGGGTTAATGTGAGGGTGAGGCTGAAGTTTAGGGTTAGGTTTAGGGTCAAGTTTAGCGTTAGGGTTAGGGTTAGGGTTAGGGTTAGGTTTATTACAGTGTGGGTTAGGTTTAGGGTTAGGCTTAGGGTTAAGCTGAGGGTGAGGGTGAGTGTGAGGATTAGAGTTAGGGTTAGGGTTAGGGTTAGGGTTTCAGTTATTGTTAATGTTATGGTTAGGGTTAAGTTTGCGTTGAGGGTGAGGGTGAGGGTTAAGGTTAGGATTAGGGTGGGGTTTAGGGTTAGGTTTAGGGTTATAGGGAGGTTTAGGACGTGGGTTTGTGTTTGGATGAGGGTTAGGATGAGGGCTAGGGTGAGATTTAGGTTTAGGGTTAGGGTTAGGGTGAGGTTTAGGGTTAGGGTTAGGATTAGGGTGAGTGTGAGGTATAGGTTTAGATTTAGGTTTAATAAGAGGCTGTGGGTGAGGCTTACGGTTAAGGTTAGGATTAATATTAGGGTAAGGGTTAGTTTTAGGGTGAGGGTTAGGGTTAGGCTTAGGGTTAAGGTTAGGGTGAGGGTGAGGTTTAGGGTTAGATTTAGTGTTAGGGTGAAGCTGAGGATGAGGGTTAGGGTTACAGCTAGTATTAGCTTTATGGTTAGGGTAAGGGTGAGGTTTAGGGTGAGGGTGAGGGTGAGGGTGAGGGTTAGGGATAGGGTTAGGGGGAGGGTTAAGATGAGGGATAGGGTTAGGATTAGAGTTAGGGTGAGAGCTAGGGTGAGGGTAAGGTTTCGGGTTAGGGTTAGGGTGAGGTTTAGGGTTATGGTTACTTTTAGGGTTAGGGTGAGGTTTAGGTTTAGGTTTAGAGTTAGGGTTAAGGTGAGGCTGAGGTTGAGGGGTGGGGTTAGGGTTAGGATTAGGATTAGTGTAAGGGTTAGGGTGAGTGTGAGGGTTAAGGTTAGGTTAGGCTTAAGGTTACACAGAGGGTGAGGGTGAGCGTGAGGGTTAGGGTTAGTGTTAGGGTTATGGTGAGGGTGAATGTGTGGGTTAGAGTTAGTTTTAGGGTTAAGCTTAGGGTTAGGCTTAGGGTGAGGTTGATGGTGAGGTTTAGGGTTAGGATGAGGCTTAGGGTAAGGGTCAGGGGGAGGGTTTGGATGAGGGATAGGGTTAGTATTAGGGTTAGGGTGAGGGCTAGGGTGAGGGTGAGGTTTAGGTTTAGGGTCAGGGTGAGGTTTAGTGTTAGAGTTAGGTTTAGGGTGAGGCTGAGGGTGAGGGTTATGTTTAGGATTAATGTTAGGCTTAGGCTTAAGGTGAGGGTTAGGATTAGGGTTAGGAGTAGGATTAGGGTTAGGGTGAGGGTGAGGGTTAGTGTTAGGGTTAGGAAAAGGGATAGGCTTAGGGTTAGGCTGAGGTTGAGGGTGAGGGTTAGGTTTAGAGTGATGTTTTGGGTTAGGGTAAAGGTGAGTTTGGTGGTTAGGGTTAGGGTTAGGCTTAGGATTAGGCTGAGGGTGAGGGTGTGGGTTAGCGTTAGGGTGAGGTTTAGGGATATGGGGAGGGTTAGGATGAGGGTTAGGGTTAGGGTGAGGTTTAGGGTGAGGGTGAGTGTGTGTGTTAGGGTTAGTTTTATGGTTAGGCTTAGGGTTAGGCTGAGGGTGAGGTTGAGGGTGAGGGTTAGGGTTAGGGTGAGGGTTAGGGTAAGGGTTAGGGGGAGAGTTAAGAAGAGGGTAAGGATTAGGGTTAGGGTTGGGTATCCTAGGGTGAGGATGAGGTTTAGTGTTAGGGTTAGGTTGAGGGTAACGTTTAGGGTAAGGGTAAGAGTTAGGGTTCTGGTTTTGTTTAGGGGTAGGTTGTGGATTAGTGTAAGGGTTAGTGTGAGGGTGAGGGTTAGTGTTAGTGTCAGATTAAGGTTTAGGGTTAGGGTTAGGGTTAGGGTGAGGGTAAGGTTGCGGGTTAGGGTTACAGTGAGGGTGAGGATTAGGGTTAGGGCTAATTATAGATTTAGGATTAGGGTTAGCTTGAGGGTGAGTGTCAGGATTAGGGTTAGGGTTCAGGTTAGGTTTATTGTTAGAATTAATGTTATTGCTAGTGTTATGGTTAGAGTTATGGTGAGGGTTAGGGTTAGGGTTAGTGTGAGGTTTAGGGTTAGGATTAGGATTAGGTTTAGTGTGAGGGTGAGGATTAGGGTAAGATTTATGGTTATTTGGAGGGTTAGGTCGAGAATTAGGTTTAGGGTAAGTTTTAGGGTTAAGGTTAGGGTGAGGGTTAGGTTGAGGTTTAGGGTTAGGGTTAGGGTTAGGGTTAGGATTATGGTGAGGGTTAGGGTTAGTGTTGGGGTCATGGTTATGATGAGAGTTAGGTTTATGGTTGTGGTGAGGGTTAAGGTTAGGGTGAGGGTTAGGGATAGTGTTAGATTAAGGTTTAGATTTAGGGTTAGGGTTGGGTGAGGGTAAGGTTGAGGGTTAGGGTTACAGTGAGGGTGAGGATTAGGGTTAGGGTGAAGTTTAGGGTTAGGATTAGGGTTATCGTGAGGGTGAATGTTAGGATTAGGGTTAGGGTTAGGGTTAGGGTTATTGTTAGAATTAATTTTATTGTTAGAGTTAGGGTTAGAGTTATGGTGAGGGTGAGGGTGAGGGTTAGGGTTAGGGTTAGGGTGAGGTTTAGGGTTAGGGTTAGGATTAGGGTTAGTGTGAGGGTGAGGATTAGGGAAAGATTTAGGGTTATTTGGAGGGTTAGGTCGAGGGTTAGGGTTCGTGTTTCTTTTAGGGTTAAGGATATGGTGAGGTTTAGGTTGAGGTTTAGGGTTATGGTTAGGGTTAGGGTTATGATTAGAGTGAGGGTGAGTGTGAGCGTTAGGGTTAGGGTTAGTCTTAGGCTTAGGTTTAGGCTGAGGGTGGGGGTGGGAGAGGATTAGGTTTAGGGTGATGGTTAGGGATTGGGTTAGGGTGAGGGTTAGGATGAGGGTTAGGATTAGGATTAGTTTTAGGGTGAGGGTTAGGGTGAGGGTGAGTGTTAGGGTTAGGGTGATGGTTAGTTTTACGGATAGTGTGAGGGTTAGGATGAGGTTTAGGGTTACGGTGAGGGTTAGGGTGGGGATTGTGGTAAGGGTAAAGTTGAGGTTTAGGCTGACGCTGAGGGTTAAGATAAGGGTGAGTGTTAGGGTTAGGTTTAGGTTTAGGGTAAGGGTTAGGGTTAGGTTTAGAGTGAGGGTTAGATTGAGGATTAGTGTTAGGGTTAGTGTGAGGTTTAGGGTGAGGATGAGGGTTAGGGTTAGTGTTAAGGTGAGAGTAAGTGTTAGGGTGAGGGATAGGGTTCGAGTGAAGTTTTTGTTTAGGGTGAGGCTGAGGGTTAGTGTTAGGGTTATTGTTAGGGTTAAGGTTAGGTTTACCGTTACGGGGAGGGTTAGGGTTGGGGTTAGGGTGAGGTTTAGGCTTAGAGTTAGGGTGAGGGTTAGGATGAGGATTAGGGTTAGGGTTAGGGTGAGGTTTAGGGTTAGGGTTAGGATTAGGGTTAGGGTGAGTTTGAGGTTTATGGTTAGATTTAGGTATAGTTGGAGGGTTAGGTTGAGGTTTAGGGTTAGTTTTAGTGTTAGGGTGAGTTTTATGTTTTGGGTTAGGGTTAGAGTTAGGGTTAGGGTGAGGGTGAGGTTTAGGGTTAGAGTTAGTGTTAGGGTGAGGTTTAGGTTGAGGTTTATGGTAAGGGTTAGGTTTAGGGTTACGATTAGGGTGAGAGTTAGGGGGAGGGTTAGGGTTAGGGTTAGGGATAGCATTAAGGTGAGAGTGAGGGTGAGTGTGTGTGTTAGGTTTATTTTTCTGGTTAGGCTTAGGGTTATGCTGAGGGTGAGGTTGAGGGTGAGAGTTAGGGTTAGGGGGAGGGTTAGGATGAGGGTTAGGGTTAGGATTAGGGTTAGGGTAAGGGCTAGGGTGAGTGTGAGGGTGAGGTTTAAGGTTATGGTTATTGTTAGGGTTAGGTAGAGGGTGAGGTTTAGGGTTCAATTTAGGGTTAGGGTGAGGCTGAAGGTGAGGGTTAGGGTTAGGGTTAGGATTAGGATTAGGGTAAGGGTTAGGGTGAGTGTGAGGGTTATAATTAGGCTTAGGGTTAGGCTGAGGGTGAGGGTGAGGGTGAGGGTTAGGGTTAGGTGGAGGGTTAGGGATAGGGTTAGGGTGAGAGTTAAGGTTCGGTTATGTTTAGGGTTAGGGTGAGGTTTAGGGTTATGGCGAGCGTGAGGTTTAGGGTTAGGTTGAGTTTTAGGGTTAACGTTAGCGTTAGGGTGAGGGTTAAGGTTAGGGTTACGGTGAGGGCTAGGTTGAGGGTGATTGTTAGGGTTAGTGTTAGATTAAGGTTTAGGGTTAGGGTTAGGGTTAAGTTGAAGGTTAGGTTGAGGGTTAGGGTTACAGTGAGGGTGAGGATTAGGGTTAGGATGAGGGTTAGGATTAGGATTAGGGTTAGGGTGAGGGTGAGTGTTAGGATTACGGTTAGGGTTAAGGTTAGGTTTAGAGTTAGGATTAGTGTTATTGTTAGGGTTAGGATTAGAGTTATGGTGAGGGTGAGGTTAAGGGTGAGGGTTAGGGTTTGGGTTAGGTTGAGGTTGAGGGTTAGGGTTAGGAAGAGGGTTAGGGTGAGGTTGAGGTTGAGGTTTAGGGTTAGATTTAGGGTTAGTTGGAGGATTAGGTCAAGGGTTAGAGTTAGGGTTATTTTTAGGGTTAAGGTTAGGGTGAGGGTTATGTTGAGGTTTAGGGTTATGGTTAGGGTTAGGGTTAGGAGTAGGGTGAAGTTGAGGGTGAGTGTGAGCGTTCAGCTTAGGCTTAGGCTTAGGGTTAGGCTGAGGGCGAGAGTGGGGGTGAAGATAAGGTTTAGGGTGATGATTAGGGATAGGGCTAGGGTGAGTTTTAGGATGAGGGTTAGCATTAGGATTAGGGTTAGGGTGAGGATTAGGGTGAGGGTGAGGGTTAGATTAAGGTTTAGGCTTAGGCTTAGGTTTAGGCTGAGTGTGAGGCTGAGGGTGAGGGTTAGAGTTAGTGTGATGGTTAGGTTTACAGTTACGGTGAGGGTTAGGATGAGGTTTAGGATTACGGTGACGGTTAGGGTGAAGATGATGTTAAGGGCAAAGGTGAGGTTTAGGCTGAGGGTGAGGGTTAAGGTAAGGGTGAGTGTTAGGGTTAGGTTTAGGTTTAGGGTAAGGGTTAGTGTGAGGTTTAGGGTTAGGGTGAGGGTTAGATTTAGGATTAGGGTTAGGGTTACTGTGAGGTTTAGGGTGAGGATGAGGGTTAGGGTTAGGGTGAAGGTGAGGGTTAGAATTAGGGTTAGGGTGAGGGCTAGGGTGAGGGTTAGGATTAGGGATAGGGTTAGGGTTAGGGAGAGGTTTAGGATTAGGGTGAGGGTTAGGGTTAGTGTGAGGGTTAGTGTTAGGTTTAGGGTTAGTGTTAGGGTGAGGGTAAGTGTTAGCGTGAGGGTTAGGGTTAGGCTGAGGGTTATGGTTAGGATGAGGGTGAGGTTTAGGGTTAGGGTTAGGGTGAGGTTTAGTGTTAGGGTTAGGGTTAGAGTTAGGGTTAGGGAGAGGGTGAGGTTTAGGGTTACATTAAGGGTTAGTGTGAGGCTTAGGGTTAAGGTCCGTGTTAGCGTGGGGGTGAAGGTAAGGGTAAAGGTGAGGGTTAGGCTGAGGGTGAGGTTTACGGTAAGGGTGAGGGTTAGGGTTAGGGTGAAGGTTAGTGTTAGTGTTAGGGTGAGGTGGAGTGTTAGATTGAGTATTATTGTTATGGTTAGTGTGAGGTTTATGGTGAGGATGAGTTTTAGGGTTAGGATGAAGTCTAGGGTGAGAGTGAGGGTTAGGGTTAGTGTTAGGGTGAGGTTTGGGGTTAGGGTGATGTTTAGGGTTAGTGTGAGGGTTACTGTTATGGTTAGGGTTAGTGTTAGTGTGAGGGTAAATGTTAGGGTGAGGGTTAGGGTTATGATGAGGGTTATGGTTAGTGTGAGGGTTAGAGTTAGGATAAGTGTAAGGGTGAGGGCTAGGCTGAGGGTTAGGGTGAGGGTTAGGGTTAGGGATAGGGTTAGGTTTAGGATTAGGGTTAGGGTGAGGGTGAATGTGAGGGATAGGATTAGGTTAGGTTTAAGCTTGGCTTTAGGATGAGGGTTAGGGTTAGGGTTTGGGTTAGGGTGAGGGTGAGGCTGAGGGTTAGGGTTAGGTTTATGTTTAGGTTTAGTGTTAGGTTTAGGGTTAGTGTTAGGGTTAGTGTTAGAGTTACAGTGAGGGTTGGGGTTAGGTTTAGGGTTTGGTTTAGGCTTAGAGATAGGGTGAGGGTTAGGATAAGGATTAGGTTTACGATTAGGGTTAGGGTGAGGGCTAGGGTGAATGTGAGGGTGACGGTTAGTGAGATGGTAATGTTTAGGGTTAGGGTTAGGGTTAGGGTGAGCGTTAGGATGAGGGTGAATGTTATGATGAGGGTGCGGATTAGGCTTAGGGTGAGGCTTAGGTTTAGGATTAGGGTTAGGGTGAGGTTGAGAGTTAGCATTAGGGTTAGGGTTAGTGTTAGGTTTAGGTTTAGGGTTTGGATTACTGTTATTGTTACGGTTAGGATTAGAGTTATGGTTAGGGTGAGGGTGAGAGTGAGTGTTAGGGTGAGGGTGAGGTTTATGGTTAGATTTAGGTTTAGTTGGAGGGTTAGGTCGAGGGTTAGGGTTAGCTTAATTGTTAGGGTTAAGGTTAGGTTGAGGGTTAGGTTGACGTTTAGGGTTAGGGTAAGGTTTAGGGTTAGGATTATGGTTAGGGTGAGGGTGAGTGTGAAGTTTAGGGTTAGGGTTAGGCTTAGGCTTAGGTTTAGGCTGAGGGTAAGTGTGGGGGTGAGAATTAGGATTAGGGTGATGGTTAGGGTTAGGGTTAGTGTGAGGTTTAATGTTAGGGTTAGTGTTAGTGTTAGGGTGAGGGTAAGTGTTAGGGTGAGGGTTCTGGTTAGGGTGATGGTTATGTTTAGGGTGAGGTTTAGGGTTAGGGTTAGGGTTATTGTTATTGTTAGGGTTAGGGTTAAGGTTATGGTGAGGGTGAGGGTGAGGTTTAGGGTTAGGGCTAGGATGAGGTTTAGGGATAGGGTTAGGGTTAGTAACCCTAGTGTTAGATTTAGGGTTCGGGTGAGGCAGAGGGTGAGGGTTAGGCTTAGGATTAATGTTAGGGTTAGGCTTAAGGTGAGGGTTAAGTTGAGGATGAGGGTTATGGTTAGGGTTAAGAGTAGAATTAGGGTTAGTGTTAGGGTGAGAGTGAGGGTTAGGGTTAGGATTAGGGGTAGGCTTAGGCTTAGGCTGAGGTTGAGGGTGAGGGTTAGGGTTAGGGTGAGGTTTAGGGTTAGGGTTAGGTTGAGTGTGAGTGTTGGGGTTTGGGATAGGCTTAGGATTAGTCTGAGGGTGAGGATGTGGGTTAGGTTTAGGGTTAGTGTTAAGGTGAGATTTAGGGTTTGGGTTAGTGTTAGAGTTAGGTTTAGGGTGAGGGTGAGGTTTAGTGTTAGTGTGGGTTAGGGTGAGGTTTAGGTTTAGGGTTAGGGTAAGGGTTAGTGTTAGGGTTAGGGTTAGGTTGAGAGTTAGGGGGAGTTTTAAGTTTAGGGTTAGGGTTAGGGATAGGATTAGGGTTAGAGTGAGGGTGAGTGTGTGTCTTAGGTTTAGGTTTAGGGTTTGGCTTAGGGTTAGGCTGAGGGTGAGTTTGACAGTGAGGGTTAGGGTTAGGGGGAGGGTTAGGATGAGGGTTAGGGTTAGGATATGGGTTAGGGTAAGGGCTAAGGTGAGTGTGAGGGTGAGGTTTAAGGTTAGGGTTAGAGTTAGGGTTAGGGTTAGGGTGAGGGAGAGGTTTAGGTTTAGAGTTAGGTTTAGGGTGAGGCTGAGTGTGAGGGTTAGTGTTAGCATTAGTGTTAGGTTTAGGGTTAGGTTTAGGGGGAGGGTTAGTGTGAGGGTGAGGGTTAAGATTAGGATTAGGGTTAGGGTTAGGGTGAGTGTGAGGGTTAGGGTTAGGTTTAGGGTTAGGGTTAGGGTTAAGCTGAGGATGAGGGCGAGGGTGAGGTTTAGGGTTAGGGTGAGGGTTAGGGTTAGGGTTATGGGGAGGGTTAGGATGAGGGTTAGGGTGAGGGCTGGGGTGAGGTTGAGTTTTAGGGTTAGGGTTAGGGTGAGGTTTAGGGTTAGGGATAGGGTTAGGGTCAGGGTGAGTGTGAAGTACAGGGTTAGAGTTAAGGTTAAGGTGCTGTTGAGGATGAGACTTAGGATTAGTGTTAGGTGGAGGGTGAGTGTGAGGTTTAGGTTTAGGGTTAGGCTTAGGCTTAGGATTAGGCTGAGGGTGAGGGTGGGGTGAGGATTAGGGTTAGGGTGAGGTTAGGGTTAGGGTTAGGAGTAGGATTAGGATTAGTGTTAGGGTGAATGTGAGGGTTAAGGTTAGGGTGAGGTTTAGGGTTAGGATTAGGGTGAGTGTGAGGGTTAGGGTTAGGGTTAGGCTTAGAATTAGGCTGAGGGTGAAGGTGTGGGTTAGGGTTAAGGTTAGTGTTATGGTGAAGTTTAGGGTTTGGGTTAGGTTTAGAGTTTGGGTTAGGGTGAGGGTGAGGTTTAGGGTTAGTGTTAGGGTTAGGGTGAGGCTGAGAATGAGGGTTAGGGTTAGGGTTAGTGTTATGTTTAGGGTTAAGTTTAGGGGGAGGGTTAAGCTGAGGGTGAGGGTTAAGATTAGGATTAGGGTTAAGGTTAGAGTGAGTGTGATGGTTAGGTTTAGGTTTAGGGTTTGGCTTAGGTTTAGGCTGAGGGTGAGGTTGAGGGTGAGGTTTAGGGTTAGGGTGAGGTTTAGGGTTAGGGTTATGGGGAGGGTTGGGATGAGTTTTAGGGTTAGGATTTGGGTTACGGTGAGGGCTAGGGTGAGGTTGAGGTTTAGGGTTAGTGTTAGGGTGAGGTTTCGGGTTAGGTTTAGGGTTAGGGTGAGTGTAAGGTACAGGGTTAGAGTGAAAGTTAAGCTGAGGCTGAGGGTGAGGCTTAGGTTTAGGGTTAGGATTAGGATTAGGTTAAGGGTTAGGGTGAGTGTGAGTGTTTGGGTTAGGTTTAGGCTTAGGGTTACACTGAGGATGAGGGTTAGGATGAGGGTTAGTGTTAGGATGAGAATTAGAGTGAGGGTTAGGATTAGTGTGAGGGTTTGTTTTAGGGTTAGGGTTAGTATTTGGATTGGTGTTAGGGTGAGGGTGAGGTTTATGGTTAGATTTAGGTTTAGCTGGAGGGTTACGTCGAGGGTTAGGGTTAGGGTTAATGTTAGGTTTAAGGTTAGGGTCAGGGTTAGGTTGAGGTTTTGGGTTTAGGTTAGGTTTAGGGTTAGGGTTAGGATTAGGCTGAGGGTGAGTGTGAGGTTTAGGGATGGGTTAGGCTTAGGATCAGGATTAGGCTGAGGGTGAGGGTGGGGGTGCGGATTAGGGTTAGGGTGATGGTTATGGTTAGGGTTATGGTGAGGGTAGTGTTAGGGTTAGGGTTAGAGTTAGGGTTAGGGTGAGGGTGAGGTTTAGGGGTAGAGTTATGGTTTGGGTGAGGGTTAGCGTTAGAGTGAGGGTTAGGGTGAGGGTGAGGGTTACAGTAAGGGTAAGGGTTAGGGTTAGGGTGAGGGTTAGGGTGAGGGTGAGAGTTAGATTGAGTATTAGTGTTAGGGTTAGTGTGAAGTTAGGGTGAGGATGAGGGTTAGGGTTAGGGTGAGTTCTAGGGAGAGGTTGAGGTTTAGGGTTAGGGTTAGGGTGAGGTTTAGGTATAGTTTGATGTTTAGGGTTAGTGTTAGGGTTAGGGTTAGTGTTAAGGTGAGGGTCAATGTTAGGGTGAGGGTTAGGGTTAGGGTAAATGTTAGGGTGAGGGTTAGGGTTAGGGCGAGGGTTATTGTTAGGGTGAGGGTTTGGGTTAGGTTTAGGATTATTGTTAGCATTAGGGTTAGGGTTCCGGTTATTCTGAGAGTGAGGGTGAGGGTTAGGTTTAGGGCTAGGATGAGGTTTAGGGATAGGGTTAGGTTGAGTGTGAGGGTTAGGGTTAGGGTTAGGCTTACGATTAGGCTGAGGGTGAGGGTTAGGGTTAAGTTGAGGGTTAGGGTTATTGGGAGGGTTAGGATGAGAGTTAGGGTTAGGATTAGGTTTAGGGTGAGGGTGAGTGTGTGTGTTAGCGTTAGGTTTAGGTTTAGGGTTAGGGTTAGGCTGAGGGTGAGGTTGAGAGTGTGGGCTAGGGTGAGGGTGAAGTATAGGGTTAGGGTTAGGGTGAGGGTTGTGGTTAGGGTAAGGGTGAGAGTTAGGGTAAGGGTGAGAGTTAGGGTTTGGTTTAAGTTTAGGGTTAGGTTGAGTGTTAGGGTAAGGGTTATGGTGAGGGTGATGGTTAGGGTGAGATTGAGGGTTAGGGTTCGGATTAGGGTTAGGGTGAGGGTGAGTTTGAGTTTAAGGTTTAGTGTTTGGGTGAGGGATAGGTTCAGGGTTAGGGTAAGGATTAGGGTGAGGGTGAGGGCTAGGGTGAGGGTGAGGTTTAGGGTTAGGTTTAGGGTTAGGCTTAGGCTTAGGGTTAGGCTGAGGGTGAGGGTGGGGGTGAGGATTATATTTAGGTTTGATCATTATGGTTAGGGTTAAGGTGAGGGTTAGGATGAGGGTTAGGATTAGGATTAGGGTTAGGTTGAGGGCTAGGGTGAGGGTGAGGGTTAGGTTTAGGATGATGGTTAGGTTTATGCTTAGGGCGAGGGTTAGGATGAGGTATAGGGTTAGGGTGAGGATGAAGGTAAGGGTAAAGGTGAGGTTTAGGCTGACGGTGAGGGTTAAGATAAGGGTGAGGGTTAGGGTTAGTTTTAGGGTGAGGGTTAAGGTTAGGGTACGTGTTATGTTTAGGGTGAGGGTTAGGGTTAGGGTTAGGGTTATTGTTAGGTTTAGGGTTAGGGTTACGTTTAAAGTGAGGGTAAGGGTTCGGTTTAGGGTTACAATGAGGTTTAGTGTTAGGGTTAGGGTTAGAGTTAGGGTTAGGGTTAGGGTGAGGTTTAGGGGTACATTTAGGGTTAGGCTGAGGGTTAGGGTTAGGGAGAGGTTGAGTGTTGGCTTTAGGGTTAGGGTTCGGGTTAGGTTTAGGGTTAGGATTAGTGTTATTGTTAGGGGTAGAGTTAGGGTTAGTGTGAGGGTTAGGTTTAGAGTGAGGTTTATGGTGAGGATGAGGGTTAGGTTTAGGGTGAAGGATAGGGTGAGGGTGAGGGTTAGGGTTAGACTTAGGGTGAGTGTTAGTGTTAGGGTGATGTTTAGGGTTAGTGTGAGGGTTAGTGTTACGGTTAGGGTTAGTGTTAGGGTGAGGGTCAGTCTTAGGGAGAGGGTTAGGGTTAGGGTGAGGGTTATGGTTAGGGTGAGGATTAGGGTTAGGATAAGTGTAAGGGTGAGGGCTAGGCTGAGGGTTAGGGTGAGGGTTAGGGTTAGGGATAGGGTTAGGTTTAGGATTAGGGTTATGGTGAGGGTGAGTGTGAGGGTTAGGATTAGGGTTAGGGTTAGGTTTAGAGTTAGTATGACGGTTAGGGTTAGGGTTTGGGTTAGGGTGTCGGTGAGGCTGAGGATTAGGGTTAGGTTTAGGGTTAGGTTTACGGTTAGGTTTAGGGTTAGTGTTAGTGGTAGGGTTAGTGTTAGGGTTAGAGTGAGTTTTGGGGTTAGGGTTAGGGTTAGAGTTAGGCTAAGAGTTAGGGTGAGGGTTAGGATGAGGATTAAGTTTACGAGTTGGTTTAGGGTCAGGGCTAGGGTGAAGGTGAGGATTAGGGTTAGTTTTATGGTAATGTTTAGGGTTAGGGTTAGGGTGAGGGTAAGGATGAAGGTAAGGGTTACGGTGAGGGTGAGGGTAAGGTTTAGGGTGAGGGTTAGGGTTAGGATTGGGGTGAGGTGAGGGTGAGTGTTAGGGTTAGTGTGAGGTTTAGGTTTAGGCCTAGGATTAGTGTTATGGTGAGTGTTAGGTTTATGGTTAGACTTAGGTTTATTTGGAGGGTTAGGTGGAGGGTTAGGTTTAGGGTAAGTGTTAGGGTTAAGGTTAGGTTGAGGGTTAGGTTGAGGTTTAGGATTAGGGTTAGGGTTAGGGTTAGGGTGAGGGTGAGTGTGAGGTGTAGGGTTAGGGTTAGGCTTAGGCTTAGGGTTAGGCTGAGGGTGAGGGTGGTGGTGAGGATTAGGGTTAGGGTGATGGTTAGTGTTAGGGTTAGGGTGAGGGTTAGTGTTAGGGTTAGTGTTAGAGTTAGGGTTAGGGTGAGTGTGAGGTTTCGGGTTAGAGTTAGGGTTAGGGTGAGTGTTAGAGTTAGAGTGAGGGTTAGGGTGGGATTGACGATAAGTGTAAAGTTCAGGGTTAGGCTGAGGTTGAGGGTAATGGTAAGGGTGAGGGTTAGGGTGAGGGTGAGGTTTAGGGTTAGTGTTAGATTTAGGGTTAGGTTGAAGGTGAGGGTTAGGCTTAGGGTTAGGCTTAGGTTTAGGGTAAGGGTTAGGGTTAGTGTGAGCGTTAGGGTTAGGGTTAGGCTTAGGTAAGGCTGAGGGTTAGGGTGAGGATGAGGGTTAGGGTTAGGGTTAGATTTAGGGTTAGGTTGAAGGTGAGGGTTAGGCTTAGGGTTAGGCTTAGGTTTAGGGTAATGGTTAGGGTTAGTGTGAGCATTAGGGTTAGGGTTAGGCTTAGGGTAAGCCTGAGGGTGAGGGTGAGGTTGAGGGTTAGGGTTAGGGTGAGGGTTAGGGTTAGGGTGAGGGTGAGAGTTAGGGATAGGTTGAGGGTGATGGTTAGATTGAGGATTAGTGTTTGGGTTAGTGTGCAGTTTAGGGTGAGAATTAGGGTTAGGGTTAGGGCGAGGTCTAGGGAGAGGGTGAGGTTTAGGGTTAGTGTTAGGGTGAGGTTTAGGGTTAGGGTGATGGTTAGGGTTAGTGTGAGGTTTAGTGTTAAGGTTAGGGTTAGTTTTAGGTTAGGTTAAGCGTTATGGTGAGGGTTAGGGTTAGGGTGAGGGTTATGTTTAGGGTGAGGTTTAGGGTTAGGGTTAGGGTTATTTTAGCTTTAGGGTTAGGGTTAAGGTTATGGTGAGGGTGAGGGTTAGGGTTAGGGCTAGGATGAGGTTTAGGGATAGGGTTAGGGTTAGGGTTAGGGTCAGGGTGAGGTTTAGTGTTAGAGTTAGATTTAGGGTGAGGCTGAGGGTGAGGGTTAGGGTTAGGATTAATGTTAGGGTTCGGCTTAAGGTGAGGGTTAGGTTGAGGGTGAGGCTTGTGGTTAGGGTTAGGAGTAGGATTAGTGTAAGGCTGAGGTTGAGGGGGAGGGTGAGGGTTAGGTTGAGGTTTAGGGTTAGGTTTAGGGTGACTGTGAGGGATAGGGTTAGGGTTAGGCTTGAATTAGAATGAGGGTGAGAGTGTGTGTTAGTGTTAGGGTTAGTGTTAGGGTGAGGTTTAGGGTTTGGGTTAGCGTTAGAGTTAGGGTTAGAATGAGGGTGAGGTTTAGGGTTAGAGTTAGGGTTAGGGTGAGGTTTAGGTTGAGGGTTAGGGTAAGGGTTAGTTTTAGTGTTAGGTTTAGGGTGATAGTTAGGGGGAGGGTTAGGGTTAGGGTTAGGGTTAGGGACAGGATCAGGGTTAGAGTGAGAGTGAGTGTGTGTGTTAGGTTTAGGTTTAGGGTTAGGCTTAGGGTTAGGCTGAGGTTCAGGGTGAGTTTGAGGGTTAGGGTTAGGGTGAGGGTTAGGGTTAGGGTTATGGGGAGGGTTAGGATGAGGGTTAGGTTTAGGATTAGGTTTAGGGTTAGGGCTAGGCTGAGGTTGAGATTTAGGGTTAGTGTTAGGGTGAGGTTTAGGGTTAGGGTTAGGGTTATGGTTATGGTGAGTATGAGGTATAGAGTTAGAGTTACGGTAAAGGTGAGGCTGAGGGTGAGGCTTAGGGTTAGGGTTAGGATTAGGATTAAGGTAATGGTTAGGTTGAGTATGATGGTTAGGGTTAGGGTTAGACTTAGGTTTATACTGAGGGTGAGGGTGAGGGTGAATGTTAGGGTTAGGATTAGGGTTAGGTTGAGGGTGAGTGAGTGTGTTAGGTTTAGTTTTAGGTTTAGACTTAGGTTTAGGCTGAGGTTGAGGGTGAGTTTGAGGGTTAGGGTTAGGTTGAGGGTTAGGGTTAGGGTTATAGGGAGGGTTAGGACGAGGTTTAGGGTTAGGGTTAGGGTTAGGGTTAAGGTGAGTGTGAAATATAGGGTTAGAGTTAGGGTAAAGTTGAGGCTGAGGGTGAGGCTTAGGGTTAGGGTTAGGATTAGGATTTGAGTTAGGGTTAGGTTTGTGTTATGTTTAGGGTTAGGGTTAGGCTTAGGTTTACACTGACGGTGAGGGTGAGGGGGAAGGTTAGGGTTAGGATTAGGGTTAGGGTGAGGTTGAGTGTGTGTGTTAGGTTTAGTTTTAGGTTTAGGCTAATGTTTAGGCTAAGGGTGAGGTTGAGTTTGAGGGTTAGGGTTAGGGTGAGGTTTAGTGTAAGGGTTAGGGGGAGGGTTAGGATGAGGGTCAGTATTAGGGTTAGGGTGAGAGTGAGGCTGAGGGTTAGGGTTAGTGTTAGGGTTAGGGTTAGGGTGAGAGTTTCGGGGAGTGTAAGGGTTAGGGTTAGGGTTAGGATTAGGGTCAGGGTGAGGGTGCGTTTGTGTGTTAGGGTTAGGTTTAGGGTTAGGCTTAGGGTTAGGGTGAGAATGAGGCTGAGGGTTAGGGTTAGTGTTAGGGTTAGGGTTAGGGTGAGAGTTACGGGGAGTGTAAGGGTTAGGGTTAGGGTTAGGATTAGGGTCAGGTTGAGGGAGCGTTTGTGTGTTAGGGTTAGGTTTAGGGTTAGGCTTAGGGTTAGGCTGAGGGTGAGGTTGAGGTTGAGGTTATGGTTATGGTGAGGGTTACTTTTACTGTTAGGGTGAGGGTTAGGATGAGGTTTAGGGTTAGGGTGAGGGTTAAGGTGAGGATGACGGTAAGGGTAAAGGTGAGGTTTAGGCTGAGGTTGAGGGTTAAGATAAGGGTGAGGGTTAGGGTTAGTTTTAGGGTTAGGGTGAGGGTAGATTGAGGATTAGGGTTAGCGTTAGTGTGAGATTTAGGGTGAGGGTGAGGGTTAGAGTTAGGTTTAAGATTAGGGTGAGGTTGAGGGTTAGGGTTAGGGTTATTGTTAGGGTTAGGTTTAGGGTGAGAGTTACTGGTAGGGTTAGGGTTAGGGTTAGAGTTAGGATTAGTGTCAAGGTGATTGTGCGTGTATGTGTTAGGGTTAGGTTTATGGTTAGGCTTTGGTTTAGGCTGAGGGTGTGTTTGAGGGTGAGGGTTAGGGTTACGGTGAGGGTTAGAGTAAGGGTTAGGGGGAGGGTTAGGATGAGTGTTAGGGTTAGGATTAGGGTTAGGGTGAGAGCTAGGGTGAGGGTAAGGTTTAGGTTTAGGGTTAGGGTGAGGGTTATGGTTAGGGTGAGGGTTAAGATTAGGGTTAGAGTTATTGTTAGGGTTCGGTTTAAGGTTACAGTTATGGTGCGGGTTGAGGGTGAGGGTTAGGGTTAGGGTTAGGGTGAGGTTTAGATTGAGGGTGAGGTTTAGAGTTAGCGTTAGGGTTAGGGTGAGGGTTAGGTGGAGGGTTAGGGTTAGGGTTAGTGTTAGTGTTAGGGTTAGGGTGAGAGTTAGGGGGAGGTTTAGGGTTAGGGTTAGGGTGAGGATTAGGATTAGTGTTAGGGTGAGGGTGAAGTTTAGGGTAAGGGATAAGTTTAGGCTTAGGTTTAGGTTTAGGTTTGGGATAAGTGTCTGTGTTAGGGTTAGGTTTAGGGTTAGGCTTAGGGTTAGGCTGAGGGTGAGGTTGAGGGTGAGTGTTAGGGTTAGGGTGAGGGTTAGGTTTAGGGTTAGGAGGATGGTTAGGATGAGGGTTAGGTTTAGGCTTATGGTTAGGGTGAGTGCTAGGGTGAGGATGAAGTTTAGGGTTAGGGTTAGGGTGAGGGTTAGTGTTAGGTTTAGGGTGAGAATTAGGTTTCGGGTTAAGTTTAGGGTTACGGTGAGTGTCAGGAAAAGAGTTACTGTGAGGGTGAGGGTTAGGATTAGGTTGAGGCTTAGGGTTAGGATGAGGGTTAGGGTGAGGGTGATGATGAGGGTTAGGATTAGATTTAGAGTGAGGGTTAGGATGAGGGTTAGGGTTTGGATTAGGGTTAGAGTGAGGGCTAGGATGAGGGTGACGATTATGGTAAGGTTTAGGCTTAGGCTTAGGGTTAGGCTGAGGGTGAGGTTGAGGTTGAGGGTTAGCGTTAGGGTGATGGTTAGTTTTATGGCTAGGGTGAGGGTTACGATGAGGTTTAGGGTTAGGGGGAGGTTTAGGGGGAGGATGATAGTAAGGGTAAAGGTGAGGTTTAGGCTGAGGGTGAGGATTAAGATAATGGTGAGTGTTAGGGTTAGGTTTAGGGTTAGGGTTAGGGTTAGGATTAGGGTCAGGGTGAGAGTTAAATTGAGGTTTAGGGTTAGGGTTAGTGTGAGGTTTAGGGTTAGGATGAGGCTTAGGGTTAGGGTTAGGGTTAGGGTTAGAGTTAGGGTGAGCATGAGGTTTTGGGGTGGAATTAGGCTTATGGTGAGGATTAGGGTGAGGGTTATGTTTAGGGTAAGGGTTAGCATGGGGGTGAAGGTAAGGGTAAACTTGAGGTTTAGGCTGAGGGTGAGGGTTACAGTGGGGTGAGGGTTAGGGTTAGAGTGATGGTTAGGGTTTGGGGAAGGGTGTGGGTGAGGGTTAGCTTGAGGATTAGTGTTAGAGTTAGTGTGAGGTTTAGGATGAGGATGAGGATTAGGGTTATTGTGAGGGCTAGGATGAAGGTGAGGGTTAGGTTTAGGTTTAGGGTGAGGTTTAGAATCAGGGTGATTGTTAGGGTTAGTGTGAGGGTTAGTGTTAGAGTTAGTGTTAGTGTTAGGGTGAGGGTAAGTGTTAGGGTGAGGGTTAGGGTTAGGGTTTGGGTTAGGTTGAGGGTTAGGGTTAGGATTAGGGTTATTGGTAGGGTTAGGGTTTGGGTTACGGTTACAGTGAGGGTGAGGGTGAGGTTTAGGATTAGTGTTAGGATGAGGTTTAGGTTTAGGGTAAGGGTTAGAGTTAGGGTTAGTGTGAGAGTGAGGTTTAAGCTTAGAGTTAGGGTTAGCGTTATGTTGAATGTTTGGGTTAGATTTAGGCTTAGGCTTAGGCTTAGGCCAAGCATGAGGTTAAGGGTTAGGTTTAGGGTTAGGGTGAGGGTTAGGGTTAGGGTTAGGGTGAGTGTTAGGATGAGGTTTAGGGTTAGGATTAGTGTTAGGGTGAGGGTTAGGGTGAGGGTTAAGTTTAGGGATATGGTTAGGTTTAGGTTTAGGGTTAGGTTGAGGGTGAGTGTGCGGGTCAGGGTTATGGTTAGGCTTAGGGTTAGGGTGAGGGTTAGGGTTAGGGTTTTGGTTAGGGTTAGGGTTAGGTTGAGGGTGAGTGTGAGGGTCAGGGTTATGGTTAGGGTTAGGGTTAGGTAAGGGTTAGGGTTAGGGTTTTGGTTAGGGTGAGGGTGAGGCTGAGGATTAGGGTTAGGTTTAGGGTTACAGTTAGGGTTAGGGTTAGGTTTAGGCTTAGGGTTAGGCTTAGGATTCGGCTGAGGGTGAGGGTGGGGTTGAGGATTAGTGTTAGGTTTAGGATTAAGGTTATTGTTAGTTTTATGGTTAAGGTTAAGTTGGAGCTGAGGGTGATTCTGAAGGTGAGGGTTATGGTTATGTTTATGGTTAGGGTTAGGGTTAGTGTTAGATTTAGGGTTAGGTTTAGAGTTATGGTGAGATTGAGGGTGAGGGTGAGGGTGAGATTTAGGTTGATGTTTAGTGTTAGGGTTACGGGGAGGGTGAGTTTTAGGTTGAGGTTTAGTGTTAGGGTTACGGGGAGGGTGAGGTTTAGGTTGAGGTTTAGGGATAGGGTTAGATTTAGTATTAGGGGTAGGGTGAGGGTGAGTGTGACAGTTAGGGTGAGGTTGAGGCTTAGGCTTAGGGTTAGGCTGAGGGTGAGGGTGGAGGTGAGGATTAGGGTTAGGGTGATGTTTGGGTTAGGGTTAGTTTTACTGTTAAGGTTAGGGTTAGAGTTACATTGAGGGTGAGGGTGCGGGTGAGGGGTAGGGTTAGGGTTAGGGTATGGTTTAGGGTTAGGGTTAGGGTTAGTGTGAGGGTGAGGTTTAGGGTTAGATATAGGGTTAGGAGGAGGGTTAGGGATAGGGTTAGTGTTAGAGTTAGGCTGAGGGTGAGGGTGAGTTTGAGGTTTAGAGTTAGGGTTATGGTTGGGGTTAGTGTGAGGGTTAGTTTTAGGGTTAGGGTTAGTGTTAGGGTGAGGGTAAGTTTTAGGGTGAGTGTTTGGGTTAGGATGAGGGTTATGGTTAGGGGGAGGGTTAGGATTAGTGTTAGGGTTATTGTTAGG
The DNA here is from genome assembly GCF_024711535.1 of Dipodomys merriami. Lineage (NCBI taxonomy): Eukaryota > Metazoa > Chordata > Mammalia > Rodentia > Heteromyidae > Dipodomys > Dipodomys merriami. Next base: position 3,700,841 of record NW_027202460.1, on the reverse strand, counting down.
GTTAGGTTTAGGGTTTTGGTTACGGTGAGGTGAGGGTGACTTTTAGGGTTAGGTTTAGGGTAAGGTTTAGTGTTTGGGTTAGGGTTAGAGTGATGGTTAGGATGATGGTGAGGTTTACAGTTAGTGTTAGAGTTAGGGTGAGGTTTAGGGTTAGGGTTAGGGTTAGGGTTAGGGTTAGGGTGAGAGTTAGGGGTAGGGTTAGGGCTAGGGTTAGGGATAAGTTTAGGGTTAGGTTTAGGGTTTCGGTTACGGTGATGGTCAGTTTTAGGATTAGGGTTAGGGTCAGTGTGAGGTTTAGGGTTATAATTAGGGTTAGGGTGAGGCTGAGCGTGAGGGTTCCGGTTAGGTTTAGGGTTAGGATTAGGATTATGGTTCTGGTTAGGGTGAGTGTGAGGCTTATGGTTATGGTTAGGGTTAGCCTTAGGTTTAGGCTGAGGGTTTGCGTGAGGTTGAGGGTTAGGGTTATTCTGAGGTGTAGGGTTACGGTTAGGGTGAGGTTTAGTGTTAGGGTTAGGGTTAGAGTTATGGTTAGGGTGAGGGTGAGGTTTAGGGCTAGAGTTAGTTTTAGGGTGAGGGTTAGGGTGAGTGTGAGGGTTATGGTGAGGGTTAGGGTACGGGTGACGGTAAGGGCAAACATGAGGGTTAGGCTGAGGGTGAGGGTTACGGTAAGGTTGATGGTTAGGGTTAGGGTGAGTGTTAGGGTTAGGGTTAGGGTGAGAGTTAGGGTTTGAGTTAAGTTTAGGGTTAGAGTGAGGGTTAGGGTAATGGTTAAGGTGAGGGTGAGGTTTAGGCTTAGGTTGAGGGCTAGGTTGAGGGTGAGTGTTAGGGTTAGGGTTAGGGTGAGCGCTAGGGTGAGGGTTAGGGTGAGGGTTAGCGTCAGGGATTGGATTAGGTTTAGGATTAGGGTTAGTTTGAGGGTGAGTGTGAGGGTTAGGGTTAGGGTTAGGCTTAGAGTTAGGGTGAGTGTTAGGTTTAGGGTTTGGGTTAGGTTGAGGCTGAGGCTGAGGATTAGGTTTAGGTTTAAGGTTAGGTTTAGGCTTAGTGTTAGGCTGAGGCTGAGGGTGGGGGTTAGGATTAGATTTAGAGTTAGGTTAGGCTTAGGGTTAGGGTAATTTTTAGTGTTATAGTTAGGGTTATGTTTGCAGTGAGGGTGAGGCTGAATGTGAGGGTTATGGTTAGAGTTAGGGTTAGGGTTAGGGTTAGTGTTATTGTTAGGGTTAGGGTTAGAGTTACGGTGAGTTTGAGGGTGAGGGTGAGGTTAGGATTAGGGTGAGGTTTAGGCTGAGGGTTTTGGTTAGGGTTAGGGTGAGGGTGATATTTAGGGTTAGAGTTAGGGTTAGGGGGAGGGTTAGGGTGAGGTTTAGTGTTAGGGTTAGTGTTAGGGTTAGGGTGAGGTTGAGGGTTAGTTTGAGGTTTAGGGACAGGGTTAGGTTTAGGATTAGGGTTAGGGTGAAGGGGAGTGTGAGGGTTTGGGTGAGGGTTTGGCTTAGGCTTATGGTTAGGCTTAGGGTGAGGGTGGGGGTGAGGATTAGGGTTAGGGTGACTGTTCGGGTTATTGTTAGGGGGAGGGTTCAGGTGAGGGTTAGGGTTAGGTTTAGTGTTAGGGTTAGGGTAAGGATGAGGGTTAGGGTTTGGGATAGGGTTAGGGTTAGGGTAGGGGTGAGGTTTAGGGTTTAGGTTAGGGTTAGGGTTAGAGTTACGGTGAGGTTGAGGGTGCAGATGAGTGTGAGGTTTAGGGTTAGGTTTAGGGTTAGGCTTACGTTTAGGCATAGGGTTAGGCTAAGGGTGAGGTTGAGGTTTAGGGTTAGGGTGACTGTTAGAGTTAGGGTTATGTGGAGGGATAGGATGAGGGTTAATGTTTGGATTAGGGTTAGGGTGATGGCTAGTGTGAGGGTGAGGTTTAGGGTTAGGTTAGGGTGAGGTTTAGGGTTAGGGTTAGGGTTAGGATTAAGGTGAGATTAAGGTTTAGGGTTAGAGTTAGGGTTAAGGTGAGGCTGAGGGTGAGGGTTAGGGTTAGGATTAGGATTAGGGTAAGTGTTAGGGTGAGTGTGAGTGTTAGGGTTAGGGTTAGGTTTAGGCTTAGGGATACACTGAGGGTGAGGGTGAGGGTGAGGTTTAGGTTTAGGATGAGAGTTAGGGTTCAGGTTAAGTTTATGGTTAGGTTGAGGGTTAGGGTTAGGTTTACGTTGAGTGTGAGGGTTAGAGTTAGGTTGAGGGTTAGGGTTAGGATGAGGTTTAGGGTTAGGGTTAGGGTGAGGGTTAGGATGAGGATTAGGATTAGAGTTAGGGTGAGGGTTAGGATGAGGGTAAGGGTTAAACTAAGGGTGAGGGTTAGGGTTAGGGTCAGGGTTAGGGTTATGTTTAGGGTTAGGGTGATGGTTATGGTCAAGGTTAGGGTGAGGGTTAGGATTAGGATTAGGGTTAGGATTAGGGTTAGGGTGAGGGCCAGTGTGAGGGTTAGTGTTAGGGTGAGGTTTAGGGTTAGGGTTACGTTTAGGTTGAAGGTTAGGATGAGGGTTAGGTTTACTGTAAGGGTGAGGGTTAGGGTTAGGGTGAGGTTAGGGTTAGGTTTAGGGTTAGGGTGAGGGTGAGGGTTAGGATTAGTGTTAGGGTTAGGGTTATTTTTAGGGTTACAGTTACGGTGAGGGTGAGGGTGAGGGTTAGGGTTAGGGTTAGGTTGAGGTTTTTTGTGTTAGGATTAGGGTTAGAGTTAGGGTTAGGGTGAGGGTAGGGTTAGTGTTACTGTGAGGGTTAGTTTTTGGGTTAGGGTATGGGTTACGGTGAGTGCTGTGGTTAGGGTGAGGGTTAGGATAAGGTTTAGGGTTATTGTTAGGGTTAGGTTTTGGGTTAAGGTAACGTTGAGAGTAAGGGTGAGCATTAGGCTTTAGGGTTAGGGTCAGGTTTAGGTTTTGGGTTAGGGTTAGAGTTAGGGTTAGGGTGAGGGTGAGGTTTAGAGTTAGAGTTAGGGTTAGGGTGAGAGTTAGGTTGAGTGTGAGGTTTAGGTTTAGGGTTTTGGGAAGGTTTAGTGTGAGGGTTAGGGTTAGGGTTTGGGTAAGATTGAGGTTTAGGTTTAGAGTTAGGTTAAGGGTGAGGCTGAGGTTGAGGGTTAGGGTTAGTGTTAGAGTTAGGTTTAGGGTGAGGGTTAGGATTAGGGTGAGGGTGAGGGTGAGGGTTAGGCTTAGGTTTAGGATTCGGATTAGGGTAAGGGTTAGGGTCAGTGTGATTGTTAGGGTTAGGGTTAGGCTTAGGCTTAGGGTTAAGCTGAGAGTGAGGGTGAGGGTGAGGGTGAGGGTTAGGTTTAGGGTGAAAGTTAGGGTTAGGGTTAGGGTGAGAGTTAGGGTTCGATTATGGTTAGGGTTAGGGTGAGGGTTAGGGTTAGGATTAGGGTTAGAGTGAGGCCTAGGGTGAGGGTGATGGTTAGGGTTAGTGTTAGGGTAAGGTTTAGGTTTAGGGTTAGGATTTGTGTTAGTGTTAGGATGAGGGTTAGGGTTACTGTGAGGGTGAGGGTTAGGGTTTGGTTGAGGGTTAGGGTTAAGATTATGTTTAGGGTGAGGGTGAGTGTTAGGTTTAGGGTTAGGTTTAGGGTTAGCTTTAGGGTTAGGATTAGTGTTATTTTTAGGGTTAGGGTTAGAGTTATGGTGAGGGTGAGCGTGAGGTTGAGGGTGAGGTTTAGGGTTAGAGTGATTTTTAGGGCTGGGGTTAGGATTAGGGTTAGGATGAGGGGGCGGTTTAGGGTTAGATTTAGGGTTGGTTGTAGGGTTAGGTCGAGTGTTAATGTTAAGGTTAGTGTTAGGGTTAAGTTTAGGGTGAGGGTTCGGTTAAGGATTAGTGTGAGGGTTAGTGTGAGGTTTAGGGTTTAGGATGAGGTTTAGCGTTAGGGTTAGTGTTAGGATTAATGTTAGTGTTAGGCTTAAGTTGAGGGTTAGGGTGAGGGTGAGGTTTAGGGTTAGTGTTAGGATTAGGATTAGGGTTAGGGTTAGGGTGAGGGATAGGATGAAGGTTAGGGTTAAGGATAGGCTTAGGCTTAGGTTTAGGCTGAGGGTGATGGTGAGGTTGAGGGTTAGGGTTAGGGTGACGATAGGGTCAGGGTTAGGGTGAGAGTTAGAGCTCGGGTTATGTTTAGGGTTAGTGTAAGGGTTAGGGTAATGGTTACAGTGAGAGTGAGGGTTAGGGTTAGGTTGAGGGTTAGGGTTATGGTTAGTGTGAGGGTGAGGGTGAGAGTTAGGGTTAGGGTTAGTCTGAGGGTTAGGATGAGTATTAGGTTTAGGATTAGGTTTAGGGTGAGGGCTAGGTTGAAGGTGAGGTTTAGGGTTAAGGTTATGGGGAGGGTTAGGATGAGGGTTAGTGTTAGGATTAGGGTTAAGGTAATGGCTAGTGTGTGGGTGAGGTTTAGGGTTAGGTTAGGGTGAGGTTTAGGGTTAGGTTTAGGGTTAGGGTTAGGGTGAGGTTGAGGTTTAGGGTTAGAGTTAGGGTTAAGGTGAGGCTGAGGGTGAGGGTTAGGGTTAGGGTTAGGATTAGCATTAGGGTAAGGGTTAGGTTGAGTGTGAGTGTTAGGGTTAGGGTTACGGTTAGGCTTAGGGTTACACTGAGGGTGAGGGTGAGGGTTAGGGTTATGGTGAGAGTTAGGGTTCAGGTTAAGTTTAGGGTTAAGTTGAGGGTTAGGGTTAGGTTTACATTGAGTGTGAGGGTTAGACTTAGCTTGAGGGTTAGGGTTAGGGTTAGGCTTAGGGTGAGGTTTAGGGTTAGGTTTAAGGTTAGGATGAGGGTGAGTGTTAGGATTAGGGTTAGGGTTAGGGTTATTGTTAGGGTTATGGTTATGGTGAGGGTGAGGGTGAGAATGAGGGTTAGGGTTACGTTGAGGTTTTTAATGTTAGCGTTAGGGTTAGAGTTAGGGTTAGGGTGAGGTTAGTGATAGGGTTAGTGTGAGGGTTAGTTTTGGGGTTAGGTTATGTGTTACGGTGAGGGTTGTGGTTAGGGTGAGGGTTAGCATGAGGGTTAGGGTTACAGTAAGTGTGAGGGTTAGGTTAGGGTGAGGGTTAAGTTTCGGTTTAGTGTTAGGGTGACAGTGAGGGTTAGTTTTAGGTTTAGGGTTAGGGTTATTGTTAGGGTTACGGTTATGGTGAGGTTGAGGGTGAGGATTAGGGTTAGGGTTAGGTTGAGGTTTTTAGTGTTAGGGTTAAGGTTAGAGTTATGGTTAGGGTGAGGTTAGGGTTAGGGTTAGTGTGAGGGTTAGTGTTTGGGTTAGGGTATGGGTTACGGTGAGGGTTGTGGTTAGGGTGAGGGTTAGGATTAGGGTTATGGTTATTGTTAGGGTTAGGTTTAGGGTTACGGTTATAGTGAAGGTAAGGGTGAGGGTTAGGGTTTAGGGTTAAAGTGAGGTTTAGGGTTTGGGTAAGGGTTAGAGTTAGGGTTAGGGTGAGGGTGAGGTTTAGGGTTATAGTTAGGGTTAGGGTGATGGTTAGGTTGAGGGTTAGGATTACGGTTAGTGTTAGGGTTAGGGTTAGGGTTAGGGTGAGGGTTAGGTTGAGGGTGAGGGTTAGATTTAGGGTTATGGGGAGTGTTAGGATGAGGGTTAGGGTTAGGATTAGGGTTAGGGTGAGGGCTAGGTTGAGGGTGAGGTTTACGGTTACAGTTAGGGTGAGGTTTAGGTTTAGGGTTAGTGTTAGTGTTAGTGTTAGGGTTAGGGTTAGGCTTATGGTGAGGGTTAGGGTTAGGGTTAGGTTTAGGCTGAGGGTGCATGTGGGGTTGAGGATTAGGGTTAGGGTTAGGTTTAGCGTTAGGGTTAGTTTTATTGTTAGGGTTAGGGTTAGTGTTACGGTGAGGTTGAGGTTGAGGGTTTGGGTTAGGGTTAGGGTGAGGTTTAGAGTAAAGGTTAGGGTTAGGTTTATGGTGAGGTTGAGCTTTAGGGTTAGAGTTAGGGTGAGCGGGAGGGTTAGGGTGAGGTTTAGGTTTAGGGTTAGTGTTAGTTTTAGGGTGAGGGTGAGGGTTAGGTTGAGGTTTAGGGATAGGGATAGGTTTAGGATTAGGGTTAGGGTGAGCATGAGTGTGAGGGTTAGGGTAAAGGTTAGGCTTAGGCTTAGGGATATGCTGAGGGTGAGGGTGGGGTGAGGATTAGGGTTAGGGTGATGTTTAGGGTTGGGGTAGTGTTATTTTTAGGGTTAGCATTAGTGTTAGGGTGAGGGTGAGGGTGCTGGTGAGGTTTAGGGTTATGGTTAGGGTGGGGTTTAGGGTTAGGGTTAGGGTTAGGATGAGGGTGAGGGTGAGGTTTAGGGTTAGATATAAGGTTAGGGTGACGGTTAGGGTGCGGGTTAGGGTTAGGTTTAGTGTAAGGGTTAGGGTGAGGACGAGGGTTAGGGTTAGGGTTAGGTATAGGGTAAGGGTGTGGTTTAGGGTTAGGGTTAGGGTTTGGGTTAGAGTAATGGTGAGGGTTAGGGTGCAGAATGAGTGTGAGGGTTGTGGTTAGGTTTAGGGTTATGCTTAGTGTTAGGCTTAGGTTTGGGCCAAGGGTGAGCTTGAGCTTTAGGGTTATTGTTTGGGTTAGGGTTAGGGTTATGGAGTGGGTTAGGATGAGGGTTAATGTTAGGATTAGGGTTAGGGTAATGGCTAGGGTGCGGGTGATGTTTAGGGTTAAGTTAAGGTGAGGTTTATGGTTAGGGTTAGGGTTATGGTTAGGGTGAGTGTGAGGGTTATGGTTAGGGTTAGCGTTAGGCTTAGGGTTACATTGAGTGTAAGCGTGAGGGTGAGGATTAGGGTGGGAGTTAGGGTTCAGGATAAGTTTCGAGTTAGGATGAGGGTTAGGGTTAGGTTTACGTTGAGTGTGAGGGTTAGAGTTAGGTTGAGGGTTAGGGGTAGGTTTAGGGTTAGGGTGAGATTTAGGGTTAGGGTGAGGGTGAGTGTTCAGATGAGGGTTAGGTTTACGTTAAGGGTGAGGGTTAGGGTTAGGGTGAGTGTTAGGTTTAGGTTTAGGTTTAGGGTGAGAGTGAGGGTTAGGATTAGGGTTAGGGTTAGGGTTTTTTTAGGGTTACGGTTATGTTGAAGGTGAGGGTGAGGGTTAGGGTTAGGGTTAGGTTGAGGTTTTTTGTGTTAGGGTTAGGGTTAGAGTTAAGAATAGGGTGAGGTTAGGGTTAGGGTTACTGTGAGGGTTAGTGTTTGGGTTAGGGTATGGGTTATGGTGAGGTTTTTGGTTAGGGTGAGGGTTAGGATTAGGGTTAGGGTTATTGTTAGGGTTAGGTTTTGGGTTAAGGTAACGTTGAGAGTAAGGGTGAGCGTTATTGTTTAGGATTAGGGTCAGGTTTAGGTTTTGGGTTAGGGTTAGAGTTAGGGTTAGGGTGAGCGTGAGGTTTAGAGTTAGGGTTAGGGTGAGGGTTATGTGGAGGGTTAGGGTTAGGGTGAAGTTTAGGGTGAGGGTTAGAATGAGGCTGAGGTTTAGGATTAGGGTTATGGGGAGGGTTAGGATGAGGGTTAGTGTTAGGATTAGGGTTAGAGTGAGTGTTAGGTTGAGAGTGAGGTTTAGTGTTAGGGTTAGGGTCAAGTTTAGGGTTAGGGTTAGAGTTAGGGTGAGGGTGAGGTTTAGGTTTAGAGTTAGGGTAAGGGTGGGGACGAGGTTGAGGGTTAGGGTTAGGGTTAGTGTTTGAGTTAAAGTTAGGGTGAGGGTTAGGATTAGGGTGAGTTTGAGCATGAAGGTTAGGCTTAGGCTTAGTGTTTGGATTCGGATTAGGGTAAGGGTTAGGTTGAGTGTGATGTTTAGGGTTAGGGTTAGGCTTAGGCTTAGGGTTAGACTGAGAGTGAGGGTGAGGGTGAGGGTTAGGGTTACGGTGAAGGTTAGGGTTAGTGTTAGGGTGAGAGTTAAGGTTTTATTATGTTTAGGGTCAGGGTGAGGGTTAGGGTTTGGATTAGTGTTAGAGTGAGGGCTAGGGTGAGGTTGAGGGTTAGGGTTAGCGTTAGGGTAAGGTTTATCGTTAGGGTTAGGGTTTGGGTTAGGGTTAGGATGAGGGTAAGGGTTATGGTGAGAGTGAGGTTTAGGGTTAGGTTGAGGGTTAAGGTTAAGATTATGGTTAGGTAGAGGGTGAGTGTTAGGATTAGGGTTCGGGTAAGGGTTAGGTTTAGGGTTAGGATTTGTGTTATTGAAAAGGTTAGGGTTAGAGTTATGGTGAGGGTGAGGGTGAGGGTGAGGTTTAGGGTTAGGGGGAGGTTTAGTGTTAAGTTTAGGATTAGGGTTAGTGTGAGGGGGAGGTTTAGGTTTACATTTAGGGTTAGTTGAAGGGTTAGGTCGAGCGTTAATATTAGGGTTAGTGTTAGGGTTAATGTTAGGTTGAGGGTTAGGTTGAGGATTAGTGTGAGGGTTAGTGTGATTTTTAGGGTTTAGGCTGAGGTTTAGGGTTAGGGTTAGGGTTAGGATTAATGTTAGGATTAGGCTTAAGTTGAGGGTTAGGTGAGGGTGAGGTTTAGGGTTAGGGTTAGCATTAGGATTAGGGTTAGGGTTAGGGTGAGCGATACGATGAGGGTTAGGGTTAGGGATTGAGTTAGGCTTAGTGTTAGGCTGAGGGTGAGGGTGAGGGTTAGGGCGAGGATTAGGTTCAGGGTTAGGTTGAGAGTTAGGTTTCGGGTTAAGTTTTGGGTTAGGGTTAGGGTTAGGGTAACGGTTATAGTGAGGGTGAGGGTTAGGGTTAGGTTGAGGTTTAGTGTTAGGTTTAGGGTTAGTGTGAGGGTGACGGTGGGGGTTAGGGTTAGGGTTAGTGTTAGGGTGAGGGTTAGGATAAGGGTTAGGGTTAGGATTAGGGTTAGGGTGATGGCTAGGGTGAGGATGAGGTTTAGGGTTAGGGTTAGGGTGAGGTTTAGGGTTAGGTTTTGGGTTAGGGTAAGGCTTAGGGTGAGGGTTAGATTGATGATTAGGTTTAGGGTTAGGGTTTGTGTGAGGTATAGGGTGAGGATGAGGGTTAGGGTTAGGTTTAGGGTGAAGGCTAGGGTCAGGGTGAGGGTTAGAGTTAGGTTTAGCATTAGGGTGAGGTTTAGGATTAGGGTGAGGGTTAGGGTTAGTGGGAGATTTAGTGTTAGGGTTAGGGTTAGTGTTAGGTTGAGAGTAAGTGTTAGGGTGAGGGTTAATGTTAGGGTGAGGGCTATGGTTAGGGTGAGGGTTAGTATTAGGGTTAGGGTTACTGTTATGGTTAGGGTTAGGGTTACCGTTAGTGTGAGGGTGAGGTTTAGGGTTAGGGTTAGGGTGAGGTTTAGTGTTAGGGTTAGGGTTAGGGTTAGGGTTAGGGTGAGGGTGAGGTTTAGGGTTAGAGTTAGGGTAAGGGTGAGGCTGAGGTTGAGGGTTAAGTTTAGGGTTAGTGTTATAGTTAGGGTTTGGGTGAGGGTTGGGGTGAGGGTGAGAGTGAGGGTGAGGGTTAGGCTTAGGGTTAGGATTAGGTTTAGTGTAATGGTTCGGGTGAGTGTGAGGGTTAGGGTTAGGGTTACCCTTAGGCTTAGGGTTAGTCTGAGAGTGAGGGTGAGTGTGAGGGTTAGGGTTAAGGTGAGGGTTAGGTTTAGGGTTAGGTTGAGATTTAGGGTTCGGTTATGTTTATGGTTAGGGTGAGGTTTAGAGTTAGGATTAGGGTTAGGGTGAGGGCTAGGGTGATGGTGAGGATTAGAGTTAGTGTTAGGGTAAGGTTTAGGGTTAGGGTTAGGGTTTCGGTTAGGGTTAAGTTGAGGGTTAGGGTAACAGTGAGGCTGAGGGTTAGGGTTAGGTTTAGGATTTGGGTTAGGGTGAGGGTGAGTTTTAGGGTTAGGTTTAGGGTTAGGGGGAGGGTTAGGTCGAGGGTTAGTGTTAGGTTCAGTGTTAGGTTTAAGGTTTTGGTGAGGGTTAGGTTGGGGTTTAGGTTAGGCTTAGGCTTAGGGTTAGGCCGAGGGTGAGGTTGGGTGTGAGGATTAGGGTTAGGGTGATGGTTAGGATTAGGGTTAGGGTAAGGGTTAGGATGAGGAAAAGGTTTAGGATTAGGTTTACGGTGAGGGCTATGGTGAGGGTGAGGGTTAGAGTAAGGGTTAGGCTTAGGCTTAGGTTTAGGTTGAGCGTGAGTGTGAGGGTTCGGGTTAGGATTAGGGTGAGGTTTAGTGTTAGGGTCACGGTTAGAGTTAGGGATAGGGTGAAAGTGAGGTTTAGGGTTAGAGTTAGGGTAAGGTTGAGGCTGAGGTTGAGGGTTAGGTTTAGGGTTAGTCTTAGAATTAGGGTTGGGGTGAGTGTTAGAGTGAGGGTGAGGGAGTGGGTGAGGTTTAGGCTTAGGTTTGGGATTAGGATTAGTGTAAGGGTTTGGGTGAGTGTGAGGGTTGCGTTAGGGTTAGGCTTAGGCTTAGGGTTAGGCTGAGAGTGAGGGTGAGGGTGAAGGTTAGGGTTAGGGTGAGAGTTAGGGTTAGGGTTAGGGTGAGATTTAGGGTTCGGGTTAAGTTTAGGGTTACTGTGAGTGTTAGGGTAACGGTTACAGTGAGGGTGAGGGTTAGGGTTAGGTGGAGTGTTAGGGTTAGGTTTAGGGTTAGGGTGAGTGTGAGGATGAGTGTTATGGTTAGTGTTAGGGTGAGGGTTAGGATGAGGGTTAGGTTTAGCATTAGGTTTAGGGTGAGGGCTAGGGTGAGGGTGAGGTTTAGGGTTTGGGTTAGGTTGAGGTTTAGGGTTAGGTTTAGGGTTGGGGTTAGGATGAGGGTGAGGTTTAGGTTTAGAGGTAGGGTTAGGTTGAGGCTGAGGGTGAGGGTTAGGCTTAGGGTTAGTGTTAGAGTTAGGGTTACGGTGAGGGTTAGTGTGAGGGTGATGGTTAGGATTACGTTTAGGGTGAGGGTTAGGATGAGGTTTAAGGTTAGGGTGAGGGTTAGGGGGAGGATGTTGGTAAGGGTAAAGTTGAGGTTTAGGCTGAGGGTGAGGGTTAAGATAAGGGTGAGGGTTAGGGTTAGGTTTAGGGTTAGGTTTAGGGTTAGGGTGAGGGTTAGATTGAGGATTAGGGTTAGGGTTAGGGTTAGTGTGAGGTTTAGGGTGAGGATGAGGGTTAGGGTTAGGGTGAGGGTGAGAGTTAGTGTTAGGTCAGTGTTACTGTAAGGTTTAAGGTGTGGGTAAGGGTTAGCCTTAGTGTTAGGATTAGGTTTAGGGTAAGGGTTAGGGTGAGTGTGAGGTTAGGTTTAGGTTTAGGCTTAGGATTTAGGTTAGGCTGAGGGTGAGGGTGAGTGTGAGTGTTAGTGTTAGGGTGAGAGTTTGGGGTAGGGTTAGGGTGAGAGTTAGGGTTCAGGTTATGTTTAAAGTTATGATGAGGGTAGGGTTAGGGTTACGGTGAGCGTGAGGTTAGGGTTAGGTTGAGGGTTAGGGTTAGGCTTAAGATTAGGGTGAAGGTTAGGGTTAGGGTTAGGGTGAGGGTTAGGATGAGGATTAGGGTCAGAATTAGGGTTAGGATGAGGGCTAGGGTGAGGGTGAGGGTTAGGCTTAGTGTTTGGGTGAGATTTAGGTTTAGGGTTAGGGTTAGGGTGAGGGTTAGGATAAGGGTTAGGTTTAGAGTGAGGGTGAGGGTTAGGGTGAGCGTTAGGGTTAGGATTAGGGTTAAGGTGATGGTGGGTTTAGGATTAGATTTAGGGTTGGGGGAGGGTTAGGTCGAGGATTAGGGTTAGGATTAGTGTTAGGCTTAAGGTTAGGGTGAGGGTTAGGTTGATGTTTAGCGTTAGGGTTAAGTTTAGGATTAGGATTAGATTTATGGTGATGGTATGTGAGAATTAGGGTTTCGGGTTAGACTTAGGGTTAGGGTTATGCTGAGGGTGAGGTTGGGGGTGAGGATTAGGGTTAGGTGATGGTTAGGGTTAGGGTTAGGGGAGGGTTAGTATGAGGGATCGGGTTAGGATTAGGGTTAGCGTGAGGGCTAGGGTGAGGATGAGGGTTAGAATGAGCGTTAGGCTTAGGCTTAGGGTTAGGCTGAGCATGAGGTTGACGGTGAGGGTTAGGGTTAGGGTGATGGTTAGGTTTAAGTTTAAGTTGAGGGTTAGGATGAGGTTTAGGGTTAGGGTGACAGTTAGGGTGAGGATGATGGTACGGGTAAAGGTGAGTTTTAGGCTGAGGTTGAGAGTTAAGATAAGGGTGAGAGTGAGGGTCAGAATTAGGGTTAGGGTGAGGGCTAGGGTGAGGGTGAGGGTTAGAGTTAAGGGTAGGGTTATTGTTAGGGTTAGGTTACGGTTACTGTGATGGTGAGGGATAGGGTTAGGGTTAGGGTGAGTTTTAGTGTTAGGGTTAGTGTTAGAGTTAGGGTAATGTTGAGGGTTACGTTTAGGGTTAGTGCTAGAGTTAGGGTTACGGTGAGGGTTAGGGTGAGGGTGAGCTTTAGAATAAGGGTTAGGATTAGTATTAGTGTAAGGGTTCGGATGAGTGTGAAGCTTAGTGTTAGGGTTAGGCTTAGGCTTAGGGTTAGGCTGAGGGTGAGGATGAGGTTGAGGGTTAGGGTTAGGGTGACGGTTAGGGTGAGATTTAAGTTTCGGTTAAGTATGGTGTTAGGGTGAGGGTGAGGGTTAGGATTAGGGTGAGGGTGAGGGCTAGGGTGAGTGTGAGGTTTAGTGTTAGGGTTAGGGTGAGGTTTAGGGTTAGGGATAGGGTTAGGTTTAGGATGAGGCTGAGGTTTAGTGTTAGAGTTAGGGTTAGGGTGAGGCTGAGGATGAGGGTTAGGGTTAGGGATAATCTTAGAGTTAGGGTTATGGTGAGGGTTAGGGTGAGGGTGAGGGTAAGGCTTAGTGTTAGGATTAGATATAGGGAACGGGTTAGGGTGAGTGTGAGGGTTAGAGTTAGGTTTAGGGTTAGGCTTAGGTTTAGGCTTACTGTGAGGGTGAGGGTGATCGTTAGGGTTAGGGTGAGAGGGATAGGGTTAGGGTGAGATTTAGGGCTCGGGTAAGTTTAGGGTTAGGGTGAGGGTTAGGGTTAGGGTTACAGTGTGGGTTAGGGTTAGGGTTAGGGTGAGGGTTAGGATGAGGATTAGGGTTAGTATTAGGGTTACGGTGAGGGCTAGTGTGAGGGTGAGAGTTAGGGTTAGGGATAGGGTGAGGTTTAGGGTTATGGTTAGGGTGAGGTTTAGGATGAGGGTTAGGGTTATGGTGAGGGTGAGAATTAGGGTTAGGGTGAGGGTTAGATTTAGGTTTAGGGTTAAAGTGAGGGTGAGGGTTATTGTTAGGGTTAGGGGTAGGGTTATGGTTATGGTGAGGGTGAGGGTTAGGGTTAAGTTTAGGGTGAGGTTTAGTGTTAGGGTTGGGGTTAGAGTTAGGCTTAGGGTGAGTGTGAGGTTTAGGTTTAGAGTTAGGGTAAGGGTGAGGCTGAGGTTGAGGGTTGCGTTTAGGTCTAGTGTTAGAATTAGGGTT